>NW_016805299.1:1258288-1268299 GCF_001698545.2 Rhinopithecus bieti | reverse complement strand
TCCTTCCTTCCTTCCTTCCTTCCTTCCTTCCTTCCTTCCTTCCTTCCTTCCTTCTGATGGAATCTCACTCTGTTTCCAGGCTGCAGTGCAGTGGCACCATCTCCACTCACTGCAACCTCCACCTCCCAGGTTCAAGCAATTCTTCTGCCTCAGTCTCCCAAGTAGGTGGGATTACAAGCATGCACCACCACACGCAGCTAATTTTTTTATTTTTAGTAGAGATGGGGGTTCACCATGTTGGCCGGGATGGTCTCAATCTCCTGACCTCGTGATCCACCCGCCTCGGCCTCCCAAAGTGCTAGGATTACAGGCGTGAGTCACCGTGCCTGGCCTCTCTCTTTTCTTTCTTTCTCTCTCTCTCTCTTCCTTCCTTCCTTCCTTCCTTCCTTCCTTCCTTCCTTCCTTCCTTCCTCTCTCTCTCCTTCTCTCTTTCTTTCTCTCTTTGTTTTTTGTTTTTTGGTTTTTTTTGAGACGGAGTCTTGCTCTGTTGCCAGGCTGGAGAGCAGTAGAGCGAACTTGGCTCACTGCAACCTCCGCATCCCAGGGTAAAGTGATTCTCCTGCCTCAGCCTCCTGAGTAGCTGGGACTACAGGCGTGCACGCCCAGCTAATTTTTGTATTTTTAGTGGAGATGGGGTTTCAACATGTTGGCCAGGATGGTCTTGATCTCTTGACCTTATGATCTGCCCGCCTCAGCCTCCCAAAGTGCTGGGATTACATGTGTGAGCCACCAGGCCCAGCCCTCTTTCTCCTTCCTTCCTTCCTTACTTCCTTGTCTCCTTCTTCTTCTCCTTCTCCTTCCTCCTCCTCCTCCTCCTCCTCTTTTCCTCCTCCTCCTCCTCCTCTTTTCCTCCTCCTCCTCCTCCTCCTTCTCCTTCTCCCTCTTCTTCTTCTTCTTCCTCTTCTTCTTCTTCCTCTTCTTCTTCTTCCTCTTCTTCTTCTTCTCTCTCTCTCTGTTGCCCAAGCTGGAGTGCAGTAGTACAGTGACACAATTACAGCTCATTGCGGCCTTGACTTCCTGGCCTCAGGTGATCCTCCCACCTCAGACTCCCAAGCAGCTGGGATTACAGGGGTGCACCACCATCCCCAGCTAATTTCAGGTTGGTGCAAAAGTAATTGCAGTTTTTACCATTGACAGTAATGGCAAAAACCGCAATTGCTTTTGCACCAAGCTGTTTTTTTTTTTTTTTTTTTTTTTTTTTTTTTGGTAGAGACCAGGTTTCACCATGTTGCCCAGGCTAGTCTAAAATTCCTGGGCTGGAATGATCTGCCCACCTCGGCCTCCCAAAATACTGGGATTACAGGTGCAAGCCACCATGCCTGGCCATGTCACTAGCTTTCTTATTCCCTCTGAAATTGAAAATATAACACTTGCCTTCTCTACTTCAAAATAAATAATAAAAAGAAAGTGTTTGAAAACTATAAAGCATTGTACAAACATAAATTTCTTATTGAATGCAGGGTGAATCATAATTGTCTATTTGTAAAAGCAAATTTGTTTTCTTTTTTTTTTTTTTTTTTAAAAGGAGTCTGACTCTGTCACCCAGGCTGGAGTGCGGTGGTGTGACCGATCTCAGCGCACTGCAACCTCTGCCTCCCAGGTTCACGCCATTCTCCTGTCTCAGCCTCCCGAGTAGCTGGGACTATAGGCGCCTACCACCATGCCCGGCTAATTTTTTGTATTTTTAGTAGAGACGGAGTTTCACCATATTGGCCAGGCTGGTCTCGAATTCCTGACCTCATGATCCACCCACCTCAGCCTCCCAAAAGTGCTGGGATTACGGGCGTGAGCCACCACGCCCGACTGTGTAAAAGCAAATTTCTAAGAATTTCACTTTTCCTAAATTTTATTTGGTCTATTCAGAGTTACCGCACACACTTAAATATGCTAAAATCACATCACTTTCAAAATTATTATAATTCAGACTTTTCACTAATTCAGACAGACATTTTCCCAACCCACACAAATTGTTGAGATTTAATTTTATATCAAAAGATACAGGCTGGGCATGGTGGCTCTCATGCCTGTAATCCCAGCACTTTGGGAGCCTGAGGTGGGCAGATCACTTGAGGTCAGGAATTTGAGACCAGCCTGGCCAACATGGTGAAATCCCCTCTCTACTAAAAATACAAAAATTAGCCGGGTGTGGCAGCATTTGCCTGTAGTCTCAGCTCCTTGGGAGGCTGAGGCAGGAGCATCGCTTAAACCCGGGAGGCGGAGGTTGTAGTGAGCTGAGATTGCACCATTGCACTCCAGCCTGGGTGACAGAGCGAGACTCCATCTTAAAAAAAAAAAAAAGAAAAAAAGAAAAAAAGTGTGGATTGATACACTTGTAGGCATTTGAGCAAGAAGATTTCTAAAGTCTCTTCCAACCTCATGCTGAAAGAATTCAGATAAAAGAAAAAAAGGCCTTAAGAGTAGGCAGACTAGGGTGAATTTAATCAGGGAAAATATGTTAAGCAAAAGCTGTACTTGGGGAAAAGAGGAAAGCGTGAGCGGGCAAGGGCCAAGACTACAAAGACAGTCGATGAATGAGAAAGAAAAATAAAATCTGAAAGGAAGGAGGTGGTAGTAACAGTAATTATCTTCTTACGTCAAAGATTCTAGAACAGGCCAGGCACGGTACCTCATGCCTGTAATCCTAGCATTTTGGGAGGCCAAGGCAGGTGGATTGCTTGAGCCCAGGAGCTCAAGACCAGCCTGGGCAACGTGGCGACATTGTCTCTGCAAAAGATACAAAAATTAGCGGTATCTCATGCCTGTAATCCCAGCACTTTGGGAGGCCAAGGCAGGTGGATCACCTGAGGTCAGGAGTTCGAGACCAGTCTGACGAACATGGTGAAACCCTGTCTCTACTAAAAATACAAAAAATTAGCCGGGTGGCCAGGCGCGGTGGCTCAAGCCTGTAATCCCAGCACTTTGGGAGGGCCGAGACCGGGCGGATCAACGAGGTCAGGGGATCGGAGACCATCCTGGGCCTAATACGGTGTGAACCCGCGTCTCCTAAAAAATCAAAAAACTAGCCGGGCGACGGAGGCGGGGGGCCTGTAGTCCAGCCTTACTCGGGAGGGCTGAGACAGAGAGAATGCCGTCCGTGAACCCGGGGAGGCGGAGCTTGCAGTGAGCTGAGAGGCCGGGCCACTGCCCACTCCAGGCCTGGCGGCCAGAGCAAGCCCGCTCAAAAAAAAAAAAAAAAAAAAAAAAAAAAAAAAAAAAAAAATTAGCCGGTGTGGTGAGTGGAGCACCTGTGAATCCCAGCTGCCTCCAGGGGCCTGGAGCGAGCGAGAAAGTCACTTGAACCTGGGGGGAGGCGGAGGCTTGCAGTGAGCTAAAGATTGCGCCATTGCCACTCCAAGCCTGGGTGACCCAGAGCAAAACTTTGTCTCAAAACAAAGAAAACAAAAAACAAAAAAATTAGCTGGGTGCAGGTGGCCACACCTGTAGGTCCTAGCCTACCTTCAGGAGGCCTGGGAGGTGGCAAGATCACTGAGCCTGCGGAGGCGGGGAGGTTGCCAGTGAGGCTGGGAGATTGCGGCCACTGCACTCCAGCTCTGGGCGACGGAGCAAGCACTCCATCTCAAAAATAAAATAAAAATAAAGAAAATATTTTTGGAGGTGAATGGCTGATGTGATGGAGGAAAAAATCATCTATCAAGGATGTGGTCAGGAAGGGTATTCAGACTGAGTAAATCTCGGTTTCTGGAGGAGATGCTGATGTAATTTGACCCATTTGAATGTCTCCAGCTGGTTTTAACAGTTGTCGGGCATGGCTTGTCCTGCAGGACTTGAAACTTAATCCACACTTCCAGCAAAACATAAGAAATTATCACCTTATCCTTCAAACTGACACCGATTCTTGACTTCGTACATCACCGATTGGTAAAAGGACTTCCCTGACCCCTAGGCTTGATTTGGGGAGTAATTTGACATTCTTGTTCACTAAACTCCTTTGTAATAATATTCCTTCAAAATATGTCTATCTCCCCTTCCCCCCACCCACTTGTCAGTATCTTTATTTATTTAATTAATTAATTAATTTTTTTTTTGGAGAGGGGAGGTCTCATTTCTATTGCCCAGGCGGAGTGCAGTTGGCGTTGATCTTTGTTCACTGCAACCTCTGCCTCCTGGGTTCAAGGCAATTCTCCTGCCTCAGCCTCCCGAGTAGCGGGATTACAGGTCAGCAACAGGCACCGCCTGGCTAGATTTTGTATTTCTAGGTGGAGATGAGGTTTCATCATGTTGGCCAGGTGGTCTCGGAACTCCTGAATTTCAAGTGATTCTGCCCACTCTCGGCCTCCCCAAAGTGGCTGAGATTAGGAGGTGTCAACCACGCGCCCAGCTAAATTTTTTGCATTTTTTTACTAGGGAGACGGGTTTCACCATGATTGCCCAGGCTCGGGTCTCAAACTCTGGGCTCAAGGCAATCTGCACTGCCTTAGCCTCCTAAAGTGCTGGGACTGCAGGGTGATGCCACCTGCACTCAAACCCAAGATATTTTTTCTTTAAATTTATTTTTATTATTTATTTATTGATTTATTTATTTATTATATTTTGAGACGAGAATTCTCGCTCTGTCACCAGCTGGAGTACAAGTGGCGTGATCTCGGTCACCGCATCCTCTGTCTCCTGGGTCAAGCGATCTCCTATCTCAAGCCTCTCGAGTAGCTGGATTCAGCCTGTGTGCCACCATGCCTGGCTATTTTTCCTATTTTTAGTAGAGACGGGTTTCGGCACGTTGGCCAGGCTGTCTTGACTCCTGACCTTCACAATAATCCACCCGCCTCAGACCTCCCAAAGTGCTGGAATTACAGGCTGATCCACCATGGCCCGGCTATATTTATATTATAGGACAGGGTTTCACATATGTACCCAGAGTTAGTCTGAACTCGGGGGCTCAAGTAATCCTCCTGCCTTGACCTCACAATGTGCTGGGATTACACGGGTGTGAGCCCATTCCAAATGGGGTTTCTTGACCTTTGTTCAGGAAAACACCAAGGGTAATAGGCAGTAGACAACATTGGGGGAATAAGGCAGGGAAGTCGGGAAGATGCGGAGGGGGTGGGAGATTAACACCCAAACTCTGGGGCTTCTCCATCTCACAAATTTTCAGACACCTTTAAAATATATACCTGAGGCGCGTGGTGGCTCACGCCTGTAATCCCGCACTTTGGGAGGGCCGAGGCAGGCAGATCACGGGTCAGGAGATCGAGACCATCCTGGCTAACACGCGTGAAACCCCGTCTCTTACTAAAAATACAAAAAAAATTAGCTGGGTATGGTGGCAGGCGGCCTGTAGTCCCAGTACTCGGAGAGCTGAGACAGGAAGAATGGCGTGAACCCAGGAGGCGGAGCTTGCAGTGAGCTGAGATTACACCACTGCACTCCAGCCTGGGCAACAGAGCGAGCTCCGTCTCAAAAAAAAAAAAAAAAACAATATATATATATATATATATATATATATACACACACACCTGATTCCCAACCTCTCTTGCACAAATGATAAATATAAATATCAAGATAGAAAGCACATTTGGCAAACAGGTGCCAAGCAATAGTCTCGAACAGATGATTGAACGTTTCATTTGTTTCTCTGTTAATAATGAATCCATTTGGAATGTAAATTTCCAACTAATCTTTTAACTCCTCTTTAGCCACTCTAGAGTAACAGGAAAGGGATGGTAAGCTTCTGGATTTGATTTTTCCTAGGCACAAATTATCCTGAGAACATAAATTACATGATTTTTTTTTTCTTTCAGGAAAAGCATTCAGGTGTAATTAAGTCAAACAACATCATGCCCATAATTTTCCACTTTTAAGAGATGGGGTTTCACTCTGTCACCCAGGCTAAAGTGCAGTGGTATGAATATAGCTCATTGCAACCTTGACCTCCTGGCCTCAAGCCATCCTCCCACCTCAGCCTCCCAAAGTGTTGGGATTATAAGAGTGAACCACTGTGCCTAGTTTACTTTCTACATGTTAATACTAGTGATTAAATGAAGACTGAAAATAGAAACATGCTAGAGAAAAAATACTTTGAATGTTATCTATGGCTCCACTGTACTGAAGAACTTATCAAACTTTTCACAAAATCAAAATGAAAAAAAAAAGACCAGGCCGGGCGCAGTGGCTCACGCCTGTAATCCCAGCACTTTGGGAGGCCGAGGCGGGCAGATCACAAGGTCAGAAGATCAAGACCATCCTGGCTAACATGGTGAAACCCCGTCTCTACTAAAATACAAAAAACTAGCCGGGCGTGGTGGCGGGCGCCTGTAGTCCCAGCTACTCAGGAGGCTGAGGCAGGAGAATGGCGTGAACCCGGGAGGCGGAGCTTGCAGTGAGCCAAGATAGCGCCACTGCACTCCAGCCTGCGCAACAGAGTGAGACTCCGTCTCAAAAAAAAAAAAAAAAAAAAAAAAAAAAGACCAAAAAAATATTTTTTTTGAGGGTCTCACTCTGTTACCCAGGCTGGAGTGCAATGGTGCAGTCACCATGATAGCCTTCACTGTGCAGTCTCAAGTCACCCTAGCACCTCAGCCTCCTGAGTAACTGGGACCACAGGCACGCACCACCTTGCCTGGCTAATTTTTTAATTTTTTGTAGAGACAGGGTCTTGCTATGTTGCCCAAGCTGGTCTCAAATTCCTGGGCTCAAGCAATCCTCCTGCCTTGGCCTCCGAAAGTGTTGGGATTACAGGCATAAGCCACTGTGCCCAGTGGAAAGGCAAATTCTTTATTTTGTTTAGCTTATTAAAAATTGAGATGAAATTCATATGACATCAAGTTAACCATTTTAAAGTGAATAATTTGGCCAGGCACGGTGGCTCACACCTGAAATCCCAGCACTTTGGGAGGCCGAGGTGGGCGGATCACCTGAGGTCAGGAGTTCAAGACCAGCCTGGCCAACATGGTGAAACCCCATCTCTACTAAAAATACAAAAAAATTAGCCAGGTGTGGTGGTGGCCACCTGTAATCCCAGCTACTTGGGAAGCTGAGGCAGGAGAATCACTTGAACCTGGGAGGTGGAGGTTGCAATGAGCAGAGACTGCACCACTGCACTCCAGCCTGGGCAACAGAGCAAGACTCCATTTTAAAAATGAATAAATACAATAAAGTGAATAATTCAGGCTGGGCGCGGTGCTCACATCTGTAATACCAGCACTTTGGGAAGCTGAGGCAGGCAGGTCACCTGAGGTCAGGAGTTACAGACCAGCCTGGCCAACATGGCAAAAGCCTGTCTCTACTAAAAATACAAAAAAAAAAAAAAAAAAAAATAGCTGGGTGTGGTAGCAAGCACCTGTAATCCCAGCTACTCGGGAGGCTGAGGCAGGAGAATCACTTGAACCTGGGAGGTGGAGGTTGCAGTGAGCAGAGATCATACCACTGCACTCCAGCCTGGGCAACAGAGTGAGACTCCATCTCAAAATAAATAAAAATTTTAGAAATAATACAGCAAATAATTCAGTAATATTTAGTACATTCACCATGATGTACAACCACCGTCTCTACCTTGTTTCAAAACATTTTCATCACCCTAAAAGGAAACCCCATGCCCAGTAAGCAATTACTCCCTATTCCTCCACTCTCCTCAGCCCCTGGAAACCACCAGTGTGCTTTCTGTCTCTACGGATTCATCTATACTGGGCGTTTCATAAAAATGGACTCAGTCAGGCATGGTGAATCCTGCCTGTGAGCCCAGCACTTTGGGAAGCAGAGGCTGGAGGATCATTTGAGGGCAGAAGTTTGAGACTAGACTGGGCAACAGAGCAAGACCCTGTCCCTGCTAAAACAAGGTGGGGGATGTGATACAATATGTGACCTTTCGTGTCTGGCTTTTTTGACTTAGCATAATGTTTTCCAGATTCATTCACACTGTAACATGTATCAATACTTTGTTCATTTCTTCTTATGGCGGAATAATATTCTGTTGTGTATATATACCACAATGTTTTAATCCATTCATCAGTTGATAGAAATCTGGGATATATCTGTCTTTTGACTGTTGTTTATAGTGCTGCTATGAACATTTGTGTACAAGTATTTGTTTTAGTATCTGTTTTCAGTTCTTTTGAATATATACTTAGGAGTAGAATTGCTAATTCTTTTTTTTTTTTTTTTTTTGAAACAGTCTCAGCCGAGTGTTGTGGTTCACACCTGTAATCCCAACACTTTGGGAGGCCAAAGTGGGTGGATCACTTGAGATAAGGAGTTCGAGACCAGCCTGGCCAACATGGTGAAACCTCGCCTCTACTAAAAATACAAATATTAGCCAGGCGTGGCTGTGCGCGCCTATAATCCCAGCTACTGGGGAGGCTGAGGCAGGAGAATCGCTTAAAACCTGGAAGCAGAGGTTGCAGTGAACCACCAAGATTGTGCCACTGCATTCCAGCCTGGATGACAGAGCAAGACTCCATCTCAAAAAAAAAAAAAAAAAAAACCAAAAAAAAAAAAAAAAAAAAAAAAAAAAAAGAGAGAAAAAAGAAAAACGATAAAGAAAAGAAAGAAAAAAAAAAGAAACAGAAACAGAATTTTGCTCTGTCGCCCAGGCTGGAGTGCGGTGGTGTGATCTCGGCTCACCGCAACCTCTGCCTCCCAGGTTCAAGCGATTCTCCTGCTGAGGCAAGAGGATCCCAGCCTCCGGAGTAGCTGGGATTATAGGCAGCACGTGCCACTGCACCCGGCTAATTTTTGTATTTTAAGTAGAGACGGGATTTCACCATGGTGGCCAGGCTGCTCTTGAACTTCTGACCTCAAGTGATCCACCTGCCTCAGCCTCCCAAGTGCTGGGATTACAGGCGTGAGCCACTGTGCCCAGCCAGGAACTACCTTTTTGTATTCAAGAGTTAGCTCCGGCCGGGCGCGGTGGCTCAAGCCTGTAATCCCAGCACTTTGGGAGGCCGAGACGGGCGGATCACGAGGTCAGGAGATCGAAACCATCCTGGCTAACACAGTGAAACCCCGTCTCTACTAAAAATACAAAAAACTAGCCGGGCGAGGTGGCGGCGCCTGTAGTCCCAGCTACTCGGGAGGCTGAGGCAGGAGAATGGCGTGAACCTGGGAGGCGGAGCTTGCAGTGAGCTGAGATCTGGCCACTGCACTCCAGCCTAGGTGACAGAGCAAGACTCCGTCTCAAAAAAAAAAAAAAAAAAAAAAAGTTAGCTCCAAACCAGTCAATGCTGAAGGCCTGTTTATCCATTATGATTCTCATTTGCTTCTAAAATACATAAAGACGCTAAAACAATTGGCTTGATAAAAAAAAAAAAAGTTCAGTTCAAGATAAACACTGCGTGATCTCATTATGTACAGTATCCAAAGAAGTCAAACTCATAGAGAGGAGAGTAAGTTGGTTGACAAGAGCCATAGGGAGGGAGAAACAGAATTTTGGTCAAACGAAAGTTTCAATTATAAGATGAATAAATTCTGGAGATCAAACATATAGCACATGGTAACTCTAATTAATAATAATGTAGGCCGGGCGCGGTGGCTCACGTCTGTAATTCCAGCACTTTGGAAGGCCAAGGCGGGTGGATCACGAGGTCAGGAGATCAAGACCATCCTGGCTAACACAGTGAAACCCTGTCTCTACTAAAAACACAAAAACAAAATTAACCGGGCATGGTGGCGGGGGCCTGTAGTCCCAGCTACTCGGGAGGCTCAGGTGGGAGAATGGCGTGAACCCAGGAGGTGGCCAACATGGTGAAACCCTGTCTCTATTAAAAATACAAAAGTTGGCCGGGCGCGGTGGCTCACACCTGTAATCCCAACACTTTGGGAGGCTGAGGTGGGCAGATCACGAAGTCAGGAGTTTGAGACCAACATAGTGAAACTTCATCTCTACTAAAAATACTAAAAATTAGCTGGGCATGGTGGTGGGCGCCTATAATTCCAGCTACTTGGGAGGTTAAGGCAGGAGACTCGCTTGAACCCAGGAGGCAGAGGCTGCAGTGAGCCAACATCATGCCACTACACTTCAGCCTGGGTGACAGTGTGAGACTCCATCTCAAAAAAAAAAAA
>NW_016805299.1:1243679-1257828 GCF_001698545.2 Rhinopithecus bieti | reverse complement strand
AAAAATACAAAAGTTAGCCGGGCATGGTGGCAGGCACCTGTAATCCCAACCCTAATCCCTGTAATACTCTGGAGGCTGAATCAGAAAAATTGCTTGAGCCGGGAGGCGGAGGTTGCAATGAGCCGAGATCGTGCGGCTGCACTACAGCCTGGGTGACAAAGCGAGACTCCGTCTCAAAAAATAATAATAATGTATTGTATACTTGACATTTTCTAAGAGTAGAGCTTAAGTGTTCTTGCCGCCAAAAAATGGTAATTATATGAGGTGGTGGATATGTTAATTAGCCTGACTGTGGTGATCTTTTTTTTTGAGACGGAGTTTCGCTCTTGTTCTAAGTCTCGCTCTGTCGTCCAGGCTGGAGGGCAGTGGCCAGATCTCAGCTCACTGCAAGCTCCGCCTCCCGGGTTTACACCATTCTCCTGCCTCAGCCTCCCGAGTAGCTGGGATTACAGGCGCCCGCCACCGCGCCCGGCTGGGTTTTTTTTGTATTTTTTTAGTAGAGACGGGGTTGGTCTCTACTAAATGTTCGCCAGGATGGTCTCGATCTCCTGACCTCGTGATCCGCCCGTTTCGGCCTCCCAAAGTGCTGGGATTACAGGCTTGAGCCACCGCGCCCGGCCTCGCTCTTATTCTTGTTGGCCAGCCTGGAGTGCAATGGCGCCATCTCGGCTCACTGCAACCTTCCCCTCCCGGGTTCAAGCGATTCTCCTGCTTCAGCCTCCCAAGTAGCTGGGATTACAGGCATGGGCCAACACGCCCGGCTAAATTATATTTTCAGCAGAGACGGGGATTCTCCATGTTGGTCAGACTGGTCTCCAACTCCTGACCTCAGGTGATCTGCCCATCTCTGCCTCCCAACGTGCTGGGATTATAGGCGTAAGCCACTGCACCTGGCTGTGGTGATCATTTTACATTTTACATAAATATACCAAAACATCATATTGTACACCGTGAATATATATGGTTTTTATTTGTCAATTACACCTCAATAAAGATGGGAGGGAAAGAAAAGAAAATGTTTAACTCTACCAAAATAAAAGAAATGCAAATCAAAATAAGAAAAATGCCATTGTTTAGACTCAAAAAGCCAGTTGTGGTGGTTCATACCTGTAATCCCAACACTTTGGGAGGCTGAGGCAGGAGGGTCGCTTGAGGTCAGGAGTTCAAGACCAGCCTGGGCAGCATAGCAAGACTCTACCTCTACAAAAAGAAATTTTTGGCCGGGCGTGGTGGCTCATGCCTGTAATCCCAACACACTGGGAGGCTGAGGCGGGTGGATAACTTGACGTCAGGAGTTAGAGACCAGCCTGGCCTACATGGTGAAACCCCATCTCTACTAAAATAAAAGATTAGCTGGGCATGGTGGCTGGCGTCTGTAATCCCAGCTACTGGGGAGGCTGAGGCGTGAGAATTGCTTGAACCCAGGAGGTGGAGGTTGCAGTGAGCAGCGATTGCACCATTGCACTCAAGCCTGGGTGACAGAGTGATACTCTGTCTCAAAAAAATAATATATTTTTTTAATTAGCCAGATGTGGTAGCACGCACCTGTAGTCCCAGCTACTCAGGAGACTGAGGTGGGAGGATTGCTTGAAACCAGGAGTTTGAGGCTGCAGTGAGCTATAATTGTGCCACTGCACTGCAGCCTGGGTGACAGAGTGACAGAGTGAAATCCTGTTTCTTTTTTGGAGGGGAACGGAGTCTCGCTTTGTCTCCCAGGCTGGAGTGCAGTGGCACTATCTTGGCTCATTATAACCTCCGCCTCCCGGGCTCAAGCAATTTTTCTAACTCAGCCTCCAGAGTATTACAGGGATTAGGGTTGGGATTACAGGTGTCTGCCACCATGCCCGACTAACTTTTGTATTTTTAATAGACACAGGGTTTCACCATGTTGGCCATGCTGGTCTTGAACTCCTGACCTCAGGTGATCTGCCCACCTCGGCCTTTCAACGTGCTGGGATTATAGGCATGAGACACCGTGCCCGGCTTGATCCTATTTCAAATAAATAAATAAATAAATAAATAAATAAATAAATAAAATAGACAGTATTGGCCAAGATTTGAGCAAATTAATAAGTGCTGATCAGAGTGCAGATAATTGGGCTCTTTCTATACAAAACCAATAGAAATGCAAATTGATACACCTTTTCCCTGGAAAAATTTGAATGTAGCCTGGACAACATAGCAAGAGAGAACATCTGTGTTCTAACGCATACTGCTTAGCATTTTTCTTTTTTTTGAGACGGAGTCAAGCTCTGTTGCCCAGGCTGCAGTGCAGTGGTGCAATATCGGCTCACTGTAACCTCTGCCTCCCAGGCTCAAGCAATTCTCCTGCCTCAGCCTCCCCAGTAGCTGGGATTACAGGCACCCGCCACCATGCCCGGCTAATTTTTGTATTTTTGTACAGACGGGGTTTCACCATGTTGGCCGGGCTGGTCTTAAACTCCTGACCTCAGGTGATCCACCCACCTCAACCTCCCAAAGTGCTGGGATTACAGGTCTGAGCCACCACACCCAGCCAGCATGTATGTGCATATACATATATATATATATTTTTTTTTTAGACGGAGCCTCACTCTGTCGCCCAGACTGGAATGCAGTGGCGCAATCTCGGCTCACTGCAACCCCTGCCTCCTGGGTTCAAGCGATTCTCCTGCCTCAGCCTCCCAAGTAGCTGGGACTACAGGTGCGTGCCACCAGGCCCGGCTAATTTGTTGTATTTTTAGTAGAGATGGGGTTTCACGATGTTGGCCAGTATGGTCTTGATCTCCTGACCTCGTGATCCGCCCACGTCAGCCTCCCAAAGTGCTAGGATTACAGGCATGAGCCACCACGCCCAGCCTCTGGCCAGCATATTATTATTATTATTAATTATTATTTGAGACAGAGTCTCACTCTGTTGCCCAGGCTGGAGTGCAGTGGCGTGATCTCAGCTCACTGCAAGCTCCACCTCCCACGTTCACGCCATTCTCCTGCCTCAGCCTCCCAAGTAGCTGGGACTACAGGCGCCCGCCACCACACCCAGCTAATTGTGTGTGTGTGTGTGTTTTTAGTAGAGACAGGGTTTCACCGTGTTACCCAGGATGCTCTCGATCTCTGGACCTCATGATCGCCTGCCTCGGCCTCCCAAAGTGCTGGAATTACAGGAGTGGGCCACCACACCCAGCCTCTGGCCAGCATATTTTTTAAAAATTAGAAGACTCAGTAAATGTTAAGTCTGACTATTGTAATTGTCAGATGTACATCAAAATGCTAGTACTGGTTATCTTTAAGTAGTGGAATTGTAATTTTAATTTTCTTTTGTAAACTTTTCCATATTTCTCATAACAATACATTTTCCCTTTGTAATCAGAAAAAAAAATTAAAATAAAAAAATTAAGATTTCACTCCTTATAGTCATCTTTATAGTCAACTCTCCAGGCAGATAGCTCTGCTCAAGGTAATTCTCACTGCTGTGGGACAGTGATTCTATATGGGATAAAGCCTTTGATATTTTTGGAAAGGCATCCTAATCTTTGCTACCCTCTTTTCTAATAAGAGTTGAGGTGAACAGCACTATCAAACAACTGAAAAATACTACTATCAGGTCAGCTCTCCAGGATATTTCTATTCTTAGACATAATAAGATTTGGAGAGCAGTGCTTTAGAGGCTGGGCAAGAATTTTAGAAAGCTAAGGATTACAACAGATCTGGACATTTCTCCCCCACCCCCATTAACTATCATGAACTGAAAATTTCAATTAGGGGTCACTCATTTACAGGAAAAACAACAAAACCCAAGAAACTTGGATTATGTCATTCATCTACTAACATTTTTGATGGCACCCCTGTGCCTGTTCTAGTACCTACACATTACTCAGCCAGGTATCTGAGGTCATTTTAAAGATAATTTTCAGGCCAGGTGTGGTAGCTCATGTCTGTAATCCCAGCATTTTGGGAGCCTGAGGTGGGAGAATTGCTTGAGCCCAGGAGTTCAAGACCACTTTGGACAAGAGGGCAAAACCCCATCTCGACAAAAAATACAAACATTAGCCGGGAGTTGTGGTGCCCGCTGGTGGTTCCAGCTACTCAGGAGGCTGAGGCAGGAGGATTGCTTGAGCCCAGGGGTGAAGGCTGCAGTGAGCCATGACTGTGCCACTGTACTCCAGCCTGGGCAACAGAGCAAGACCCTGTCTCAAAAAAAAAAAAAAAGCGATATTTAGAGTGACTTGAAACATGGATCTGAATCTAGGTACTGGAGTTTCCCCTTTCAGCTTCGGGACTATCAGTTCACACCCAGATATAAACATATCAAGAGCAAATTCCAAGAACTATTCTTTGGTGTCACGTCAGTATACATACCTGCATGTATATTGCTGAGCCACCGTGCCCGGCCAAAAATATTTTTTTCAAGTGTCAAATGGTGTAAAAATTAGCCATTCAAATTAAAGGGGCCATTCTAAAGAATTAGCTTCAGCAGGAGTTGTGCCTCAGGCCTGTAATCCCAGCTCTTGGGAAGGCCAAGGCAGGTGGATCACCTGAGGTCAAGAGTTCGAGACCAGCCAGGCCAACATGGAGAAACCCTGTCTCTACTAAAAAAAAATACAAAAATTAGCTGAGTGTGGTGTCGTGCACCTGTAGTCCCAGCTACTCGGGAGGCTGAGACAGGAGAATTGCTTGAACCCGGGAGGTGGAGGTTGCAGTGAGCTGAGATCGCGCCACTGCACTCCAGTTTGAGCGACAGAGCGAAACTCCATCTCAAAAAAGAAAAAAAAATACTTTTGGCCAGGTGCTGTGGTTCATGCCTGCAATCCCAGCACTCTGGGAGGCTGAGGTGGGAGGATTACATGTGTCCAGGAATTTCAGATCAGCCTGGGCATCATAGCAAGACCCTGTCTCCACTAACAAAACAAAAATTAGCCGGGCATGGTGGCCTGCGTCTGTAGTCCCAGCTACTTGCGAGGCTGAGATGGGAGGATCTCTTGAGGCTGGAAGGGCAAGGCTGCAGTGAGCTGTGATTGTACTACTGCACTCCAGCCTGGGCAACAGTGAGGTCCTCTCTCTCTCTCTCTCTCAAACAAACAAAAAGAATACTTTTGGAGTGGCCTGGTTGATGTTTTCCATTTGCAGTGTATTTATGGTTTTTAATTAAAATAGTGACAGGTAATGCATTCTCATTGCAAAAAGAAAAATTACCAAAGTATAGAAAGGAAAAANAAAAAAAAAAAAACCAGGGGAGATAATAGTTTAATAGAATTGAATCATTTAAAACAAAAAAAAAAATTCAATGCAAGATCAAAAAAGCTGTTTTGGAAATCTTGCCAGCAGTGCTGAAAAGAAAAGACTATTTTATTAATATTTTAGCAAAGACATAGTCAGATGTGTGTTCGAGAATACCATTTGAAATTATGGTCTATTACAAAATTACTACAGGCAGCCAGGCATGGTGGGTCATGCTTGTAATCCCACCATTTTGGGAGGCCAAGGCAGGAGGACTGCTTGAGGCCAGGAGTCTGAGACCAGCCTGGGCAACATAGCAACACCTGGCTAATTTTTGTATTTTTAGTAGAAACGCTGTTTCACCATGTTGTTCAGGCTGGTCTCTAACTCCTGACCTCGTGATCCACCACCCACTTCGGCCTCCCAAAGTGCTGGGATTACAGGCGTGAGGCCTCCGTGCCCAGCCTAGGCACATGTATGTTCTTATATAATTGTAAATGAAGGTGGTGATGGATAAAAGTACTAATCTTTTTATCCTGCATAGTCTGAAATTGAAATTTTCAAGGCAACTCTTCTTTGTTTTTTGAGACGGAGTCTTGCTCTGTCGCCCAGGCTGGAGTGCAGTGGCTGGATCTCAGCTCAACTACAAGCTCCACCTCCTTGGTTTACACCATTCTCCTGCCTCAGCCTCCCGAGTAGCTGGGACTACAGGCACCCGCCACCTCGCCTGGCTAGTTTTTTGTATTTTTTAGTAGAGACGGGGTTTCACTGGGTTAGCCAGGATGGTCTCGATCTCCTGACCTCGTGATCCGCCTGTCTCGGCCTCCCAAAGTGCTGGGATTACAGGCTTGAGCCACCGCGCCCGGCCAAGGCAACTCTTCTTATCGCAGCCATCTGAATATCTCCTTCTCTGAATGTCTATTTTGTTCATTTATCAGTTGACAATGTTTGTACTTCATTGTGTCTGTCTAATTTGGCTATAAATGTGCAAGAGCGTCAGCCTGTCTGCCTTGGATTGTAAACTGTTAGAGGAGAGAGGCAAGGTTTAGCTAATTCTGTGTGAATCATTTAGCATGGCATAGCACCATACACAATTAAGGTTTTAATAAATGTGTTGATTATGATCTTTGAAACGAGGCTTAGTCCCATTTATTGTCTTCTTGATTCTGTCAGCACTTCTCAAAAGGGTGGGGAGAGTTGACTTAATCTACTTCTTTTTTTTTTTTTGAGACAGAGTCCCACTCTGTCATCCAGGCTGGAGTACAGTGGTGTGATCTTGGCTCACTGCAACCTCTGCCTCCCCAGGTTCAAGTGATTCTTATGCCTCAGTCTCCCAAGTAGTTGGGATTACAGGCATGCTCCACCATGCCTGGCTAATTTTGGTATTTTTAGTGGAGACAGGGTTTCACCATGTTGAACGGGCTGGTCTCGAACTCCTGACCTGAAGTGATCCTCCTGCCTTGGCCTCCCAAAGTGCTGGATTACAGATGTGAGCCACCGCACCCAGCCTACTTTTAATACCTGAAGCTTATGCTAAATATGATAACTGTAACCTATCAGTGACGTCTGGTGGTGAACGTCTGAAATGTTGTATTTTCACATTTCTGTAACTGTTTGAGATGATATTATTACATATACGGTACACTTGACTTGAAGTAAATATGCCTTAAAATTGAATCACTTCAGTGTGAAATTCAAATTTTGTAGAATCCAAAAAGATTTATTTTGACTTTTGCCAACTGTGATTGGGGATGGAATGCCTAATCCTTGAATTGTAACTTCAGCAGAAAGGTCTCATTACCAGTGCAGGGGTGAACAAAGGCTCAAGGAGACAGGAGCCCTTAACTATTTTTATTATAGTCAGTGATGTTAATCTCCAAAATATCCCAATAAATTAATGTAATCACTGCAGTTTTCTTTTCTTTTTCTTTTTCTTTTTTTTTTGAGACGGAGTTTCGCTCTTGTCACCCAGGCTGAAGTGCAATGGCGTGATCTTGGCTCACTGCAACCTCCACCGCCTGGGGTCAAGCAATCCTCCTGCCTCAGCCTCCTGAGTAGCTGGGATTACAGGCGTGTGCCACCACGCCCAGTTGATTTTGTATTTATAGTAGAGGCAGGGTTTCTCCATGCTGGTCAGTCTGGTCTTGAACTCCCAACCTCAGGTGATCTGTCCACCTCGGCCTCCCAAAGCGCTGGGATTACAGGTGTGAGCCACTGCGACCAGCAGTTGTCTATCCATTCTGTCAACTGCTGTCTATCCATTCTATCAACATGCCATGCATTCATTTATATTTATTAAGTTATCTATTATGTGCTAGGTTTTGAAATGTATAAAGAAGATGGAGGCCAGCTGTGGTGGCTCACACCTGTAATCCCAGCACTTTGGGAGGCTGAGGTGGGAGGAACACTTGAGCCCAGGGGTTCGAGGTCAACTTAGGCAGTATAGGGAGACCCTGTCTCTACAAAACTTTTTTCAATAATTGGTTGGGTGTGGTGGCATGCGCCCATGGTCCCCGCTACTCAGGAGGCTGAGGCAGGAGGATTGCTTGAGTCTAGGAGTTTGAGGCTGTGGTGAGCCATGTTTGTGCCACTGAACTCCAGCTTGGGCAACAAAAAGAAGGTAGACATGGTAACTGCCCTCATGGAGCATATAGTCTATCCAGACAAGTAACCAGTTACACAATGGGCTGCCTTTGTGGATGGGAGGAGATGTTGACTAGAGAGGAACACACACAGACACACACACAGACATACACAAACACACACACATTTCTGAGATGACAGAAATGTTCTTATTTTGTTCTGGGTGAGTACATGAATGTATTCGGTCATTAAAACTCACTGAAGTGGCCAGGCGTGGTGGCTCATGCCTATAATCCCAACACAGTTGGGGAGATCACATGATGTCAGGAGTTTGAGAACAGCCTGGCCAAGATGGTGAAACCCCACTTCTACTAAAAATACAAAAATTAGCCAGGCATGTGGCAGGCACCTGTAATCCCAGCTACTTGGGAGGCTGAGACAGGGGAATCACTTGAACTTGGAAGGTGGAGGTTGCAGTGAGTCAAGATTGCGCCACTGAACTCCAGCCTGGGTGACAGAGGGAGACTCTGTCTCAAAACAAAAACAAAAACAAAACTCACTGAACACTTAAGATTTGAGGATTTTATTACATCTTAATTGCAATTTTAAAAAAAAAGCAGAAAAGAAAAACCAAAGTAGCAAAATAGCGATTATAATACGGTATGACAGTGAGTATCACATATGATGTACATGTGTATCAGTGTGCCTGACAACTTTAGGAGTTCAGAGTACAGCTCCTTGAGGAAGCCTACAGAGCTGGTAGCTAAAGGTTGATTAAAGATAGCCACTCGAGGAAGCCAATTAAGCGCTTCCTCTGAACTTGCAAGAGATGGAGAATTTACATCTCAAGAGAACTTGCCTGTGTAAAGGCCCAGAGGTAGGAGAGTATGACCCCCTGGGGCACTGCAAGCGGTTACAGTGGAGGTTGTGAGGTGAGGGTGCTGGGAAGTAGGACTGGAGAACGGAAGATAAAGGACCCTGTAACACTATTTTAGTAAATTTGGATTTTTTCATGAGGCCATTGGGAGACCCTAAAGGAATTTTTTTTTTTTTTTTTTTTTTTGAGACGGGGTCTTGCTCTGTTGCCAGGTTGAAGTGCAGTGGCCCGATCTCTGCTGACTTCACCCTCTGCCTCCCGGGTTCAAGCAATTCTCCTGCCTCAGCCTTCTGAGTAACTGGGATTACAGACATGCGCCATCACACCTGGCTAATTTTTGTATTTTAAGTACAGATGAGGTTTCATCATGTTGGCCAGGCTGGTCTTGAACTCCTGGCCTCAAGTGATCCGTCCGCCTTGGCCTCCCAAAGTGCTGGGATTATAGGCATGAGCCGCCTCGCCCTACCACCCCAAAGGAATTTAAACAGGAAAAGACAAAGTCAGACTCATGGTGTAAAGAGGCTATTTGTCCTCAGGAACCGGAAGTGGGGATGACTAAGCAGGCAGTGGGGTGGTGGGGGAGTGCAGATCGGAGCTCAAGCTTCTGCAGCTGCAATGAAGCAAGAGAAGCAGTAAGGGCCATGGGGATGGAGAAGTAGATGGATGTGAGCGGCACACAGGGCTAGAGCTGCTCGAAGGCAAAATCAAGGATGACTGGCAGTTCTCTAGCATGGCATGATAGAGCAAGGTAGGGAACCCAGGAAGACGAGCAGGGGTTGGAAGGAAGTAGGTACTGAGCTGACACATCTGATAAGCAGGGAAGAGATGGATGGGCAGAGGCTCAGGAGACCCATATACAGGCCTAGACAGGGAATTCCTGAGAATGTTACCTCTCTGGAGTTACAGGGTGAAGTCATCCAGGAGAATCTGTCAAGCGAGAAGTGGAAAGGCCTGCAATATTTGTATGAACACCAAAACTTGAAGGGTGGGTAGAGCAGATGGAGAAGAAATTGCTCAGAGACACAGAAGGAAAACCAAGAGAGCAGAGTGGGTGGCCCAGCGTGGTGGCTCACACCTGTAATCACAACACATTAGGAGGCTGAGACAGGAGGATTGCTTGAGCCCAGGAGTTCGAGACCATCCTGGGCAACACAGGGAGACCCTGTCTCTACAAAAAATGATAATAAATTAGCTGGATGTGATGGTGCACATCTGTAATCCCAGCTACTCAAGAGGCTTAGGCAGAAGGATTGCTTAAACCCAGGAGATTAACGCTGCAGTGAGCCATCATGGTACCACTGCACTCCAGCCTGTGTGACAGAGCAAGATCCTGACTCAAAAAAATTTATGTATTTATTTATTCATGTATGTATGGAGACGAAGTTTCACTCTTGTTGCCCAGGCTGAAGTGCAGAGGTGTGATCTTGGCTCACCACAATCTCTGCCTCCCAGTTCAAGGGATTCTCCTGCCTCAGCCTCCGGTGTAGCTGGGATTATAGGCATGCGCCACCACGCCTGGCTAACTTTGTATTTTTAGTAGAGATGAGGTTTCTCCATGTTGGTCAGGCTAGTCTCAAATGCCCGACCTCAGGTGATCCGCCCGCCTCAGCCTCCCAAAGTGTTGGGATTACAGCGTGAGCCACCATGCCTGGCCAAAATTTTTTTTTTTTTTTTTTTTTTTTTTTTGAGACGGAGTCTCATTCTGTCACCCAGGCTAAAGTGCAGTGGCATGATCTTGGCTCACTGCAACCTCCGCCTCCCAGGTTCGTGCGATTCTCCTGCCTCAACCTCCTGACTAGTTGGGATTACAGGCGCACACCACCACACCCGGCTAATTTTTTGTGTATTTTTAATAGAGACAGGGTTTCACTATGTTGGCCAGACTGGTCTCGAACTCCTGACCTCGTGATCTGCCCACCTCGGCCTCCCAAAGTGCTGGGATTACAGGCGTGAGCTGCCGCACCCGGCCAAAAACTTTTTAAGAAGAAAATAAATCTGAAACCTATTTCATGTTATATCTGGAATATACATGATATGCTTTCTCTTAGTTTTCTAAAAAATATGTTTAAACCTTTTTCTGGTTTAGAATTTACTGTAGTTTGGAGTATAAGATTTGTCCAGGTAAATTCCCAACATCCTTATTAAGCAGTCATCAGATAGTTTCCATCTTTGAAGCCTGGGTTGTCTTTGAATTTAGAGCAAAGAATGGTTGGATTTTTTCCAAAGTTGCCAGCAAAAAGCATGAGCTTAAGAGGTCATACTTCGCTTCCAGTCCCATCTTTGCCTGTAGCTAGCTGTGTGATCCTGAGCACATTTAACTCTTCTGGGAGACACTTTTTCAACTGTAAATTGAGAAAGTACATAAAGTGACCCTGAAGGGCCCTTCTAGCTCAAAACTTTATAGCAAATGCTGAAGGACTTTTTTTTTTTTTTGAGATGAAGTCTTGCTTTGTTGCCTAGGCTGGAGTGCAGTGGCAGGACCTCTGCTCACTGCAATCTCCACCTCCTGGGTTCAAGCAATTCTCCTGCTTCAGCCTCCAGAGTTTCTGGTATTACAGGTGCCTGCCACCATGCCTGGCTAATTTTTTGTATTTTTAGTACAGACAGGGTTTCACCATGTTGGTCAGGCTGGTCTCAAACTCCTGACCTCAGGTGATCCGCCCGCCTTGGCCTCACAAAGTGCTGGGATTACAGGCATGAGGCACTGTGCTCCGCCAGGACTCATTGTTAAGTTCAGGATCTCTAGATCTTAGTGAGACTCCGTTCAAGCAAAACCATACTATGATACAACTATTAACAAAATGAGGACCTGACAAACTTTTAAATTTTTTTATTTTTATTTATTTACTTACTATTTTTTAGAGCCAGTGTCGCTCTCTGTTGTCCAGGATGGCCTCCAGTTCCTGAGCTCAAGTGATCCTCTGGCCTCAGCCTCCCAAGTAGTGAGAACTACAGGTATGTGCCATCATGCTCAGCTAACCACCCCTGCTTAACCTGAGTTTGCAAATGTCAGAGTTGGAGATAGGTCATAAATCGACTCACTGGTAGATTTTACAGACTGGATCTTGCTATGTTGCCCAGGCTGGTCTGTAATACTTGGGCTTAAGTGATCCTCCCATTTGAGCCTCCCAAAGTGCTGGGATTACAGGTATGAGCCATTGCCCCCAGCCCTACAAATAAACCTCTTTTCTTTTTAAATTACCCAGTCTCAAATGTTCCTTTATAGCGACACCAATGGACTAAGACGTATATGAATGTAGATTTACTGTACAAGAATTAACTTGTTACGCCAGGCGCAGTGGCTCACGTCTGTAATCCCAGCACTTTGGGAGGCCGAGGCGGGCGGATCACAAGGTCAGGAGATCGAGACCATCCTGGCTAACACGGTGAAACCCCATCTCTACTAAAAATACAAAAATTAGCCAGGCATGGCGGCGTGTGCCTGTAGTCCCAGCTGCTGGGAGGCTGAGGCAAGAGAATGGCGTGAACCCGGGAGGCAGAGCTTATAGTGAGCCGAGATCATGCCACTGCACTCCAGCCTGGGCAACAAAGTGAGACTCCATCTCAAAAAAACAAAACAAAACAAAACAAGAAACCAAAAACGAACGAACTTGTTTTGGAAGGTCTGTCTTTTTATTGGAAGAATCGTAATACCAGTGAGCATTATGCTGGACTGGGGATAGGAGAGTTGGCAGCTCTTCTTTCATCACTGCCTCACTGAGCCTCAGGCAAGACAGCTCACTTTCCCAAGCCATGAAAAGAAGAAAACCCTTTCTCCTTTCTGCCTGCTAAGGAGGGTTATTGGAGAAAAAGCCTGTAAAGTGCTCCAACTTCAGAGAAATATCAATTGGCCCTGTGTTATCTGTCTAACTCTCTGGAAACCATTTTATTTATCTATTTATTTATTTCATTTTCCGAGACAGAGTCTTGCTCTGTGGCCCAGGCTGGAGTGCAGTGGTGCAATCTTGGCTCACTGCAACCTCTGCCTCCCGGATTCAAGCAATTCTCCTGCCTCAGCCTCCCGAGTAGCTGGGAGTACATGCGCCCGTCACCACACCCAGCTAATTTTTGTATTTTTAGTAGAGAAGAGGTTTCACCACGTTGGCCAGGCTGGTCTCGAACTCCTGACCTCGTGATCTGCCCGCCTTGGCCTCCCAAAGTGCTGGAATTACAGGCATGAGTTACTGTGCCTGGCCTATTCTTTTTTTTTTTTTTTTTGACACGGAGTCTCATTCTGTCACCCAGGCTGGAGTACAGTGGCACGATCTCGGCTCACTGCAACCTTCGCTTCCTGGATTCAAGTGATTCTCATGCCTCAACCTCCTGGGTAGCTGGGATTACAGGCGTGTACCACTACGCCAGCCTAATTTTTGTATGTGTAGTAGAGACAGGGTTTCATCATGTTGGCCAGGCTGGTCTCAAACTCCTGACCTCAAGTGATCTGCCCGCCTTAGCCTCCCAAAGTGTTGGGACTATAGGCGTGAGCTACCGTGCCTGGCCTGGAAACCACAAAAAGTTCTGTTTCTGTTTCACTTTCAGGATTCTTCAGCTATTTGGCAAAGTTGAAGACATATGTTCCCAGTTCATAACCATTTTCTCCATTTTACAGAGGGAGAAGCACAAGGCAGAAGAAGATTACATGTACGAGTTGACAGCATAGTTCACTGGCAGAATTCCAAAAAGATTCTATCAGTCCAAAACAAAGTGATTCTGGGGAGCCATCTGTTCTCCAGCTGCAGAGATGTTTCTCTAAAGTGCAATAAGTATTGTTGAAACCATTTTCACTGTAGCGGAAGTCAATCAGACAGTCCGGATTCAGATGGGAGCTGGTTTAAGCATTCAGATGAAGACTTACTTTGTCATTTCTACCTCTGAGTCCATTTGATGACCTATCTACAACTTGGGCATTTGCAAACTCAGGTTAAGCAGGGATGGTTAGAGAATTTCTCTGATCTTTTAAATTATAAAACTTATGCAATGACTCCAAAGAAGATGGATTACCTTGAGTAGGTGAAATAGTTATATTTGTGAAAGTGACCAAGCATAAATGAAAACATAGCAAACCAGATCCAATTCTCAAATACTTTGATCTGGCTCATATCTAGGCAACCAGAATTGGGCACTCGTCTAATGATGCATTTGAACTTAGATGGGAGGGTGGTGGGGCATGGGTAGAGAGGTACAAGTACTGGAGGTGAGACACGAATGGCAGAATGTAGAGAACTGTTAAAACTGGGTGATGGGTATGTGAGGGTTCATTGTATTATTCTATTTACTTCATATATGTTTGAAATTTTCCAAAATAAGAAATGGTTTAATACAGCAAGTTGCTAACCAACTTTGTGAAAGGCTCATATTATCTTCCCTGTATGACTTGTTATCATTGGGTGACTCCATTGTTAGGATAATAATAGCCTTCTACCCTTTTGTCTTATAAGTACATATAATGTTGAAATACTCAGTAACTTACAAAAATTTAATTATTATATATAT
>NW_016805299.1:1168011-1243331 GCF_001698545.2 Rhinopithecus bieti | reverse complement strand
TTTTTTTCTTTTTTTGAGACGGAGTCTCGCTCTGTCACCCAGGCTGGAGTGCTGTGGCCGGATCTCAGCTCACTGCAAGCTCCGCCTCCCGGGTTCACGCCATTCTCCTGCCTCAGCCTCCCAAGTAGCTGGGACTACAGGCGCCCGCCACCTCACCCGGCTAGTTTTTTGTAGTTTTTAGTAGAGACGGGGTTTCACCATGTTAGCCAGGATGGTCTCGATCTCCTGACCTCGTGATCCGCCCGTCTCAGCCTCCCAAAGTGCTGGGATTACAGGGTTGGTCCACCGCACCCAGCCAATTATTATATTTTGAAACAGGGTCTCACTTTCTCACTCAGGTGGGAATGCAGTGGTGCAAACATGGTTCACTGCAGTCTCGACCTGCAGGGCTCAGATGATCCTCCAACCTGAGAGTTGCTGGGACTACAGGCTCCTGTCACCATGCCCAGTTAAATTTTTGTGTTTTTTGTAGAGCCCAGGCTGATCTCAAACTCCTGGGCTCAAGTGACCTGCCTGCCTTGGCCTCTCCAGCCACGAGTTACAGTCATGAGCCACTGCACCTTGACTTTATCAGTTTTTTTGAGACAAGGTCTTGTTCTGTTGTCCAGGTTGGGGTGCAGTGACACAGTCACAGCTCACTGCAGCCTCACATTCCTGGGCTCAAGTAATCCTCCCGTCTCAGCCTCCTGAGTAGCTGGGACCACAGCTGTGCACCACCACACCTGGCCAATTTTTTGTTTTTTGTAGAGACAGGGTTTCACTATGTTGCCCAGGCTGGTGTCCAACTCCTGGGCTCAAGTTGTTACCAAACGGAAAGTCTTGATTGCGAGTTGTCCAGGTTCTTGGCGCGTTGAACAAAGAATTTAACAAAATGCACAAACAAAGCAACATAAGAATGAAGCAACAAAAGCACAGATTTATTGAAGTGAAAGTACACTCCACAGAGTGGGAGTGGGCTCAAGCAAGCGGCTCAAGAGCCCCAGTTACAATGTTATTTAGGGTTTTTATTAAACTAAAAGAATTTCACAATACCCCTAGGTACCCTTTAGAGGCTTCCAATTGCTTACACCCTATGCAAATGAAAGATTGGCCCACAACCAATCAAAGGCTGAAGTGAAGGCTTGGCCCTCTACCAATTAGAGACATTTACTGTTTGTGACCCAAGGGAGAGGGGATTTTGTAGAGGGAGGAGCCTCTGGCCCCTTGTCACTTGGGCATGGAGAAGTGGGGTTTTTCCTTTTGGTCCAATTCCAAGAAGTCCGCTGCAGGTTGGCCTTAGGCTCCCTGTCTCCAGACCCTGTTCTCCTGCCTCAAAGTGGTCCTCCAACTTTGGCCTCCCAAAGTGCTGGGATTATAGGTGTGAGCGACCATGCCCAACCTATTTATGTATTTGAGATAGAGTCTTACTCTGTCACCTAGGCTGGAGTGCAGTGGCACAATCATGGCTCACTATAGCCTTGACCTCCCAGGCCCAAATGATCCTCCCACGGCCTCCCAAGTAGCTGGGACCACAGGAGTGTGCCACCATGCCCAGCTAATTTTTGTGTCTGTTTTTTTGTAGAGATGGGGTCTCCCTATGTTGTCTAGGCTGGTCTCAGACTCCCGGGCTCAGTGATCCCCCTACTGGGCCTCTCAAGGTGCTGGGATTACAGGAGTGAGCCACCATGCTAGGCCTCAAAAATTTAGATGATGAAACTTTTGCTTCTTCTTGACATTGAGAGAGGTTTGAAATTATTTAATTGACTTTCAGCACATTGTGAATTCAATAAAATACTTTTTTGAGGTGTTAAAAAGAAACAACACAGAAAATGGCCCCACTACATCCTAAGGATCCAATGCATCCTCAATTGCATTGAGTTGCAATAAATTATCCCCATGTGTCTTGGCAATCCTACTTTTTGTCTCTGAAATACAAAGTATTAGGTTGTTATGGTCATAACTTAACAGACAAAATTTTCCCGAACCACAATTGGTACAATTAGTACACACCTGAAAGAAGAGGGTCATTGGCCGGGCGCGGTGGCTCAAGCCTGTAAGTAATCCCAGGACTCTGGGAGGCCAAGATGGGCAGATCACGAGGTCAGGAGATCGAGACCGTCCTGGCTAACACAGTGAAACCCTTTCTCTACTAAAAATACAAAAAATTAGCCGGGTGTGGTGGTGGGTGCCTATAGTCCCAGCTACTCAGGAGGCTGAGGCAGGAGAATGGCGTGAACTAGGGAGGTGGAGCTTGAAGTGAGCTGAGATTGCGCCTCTGCACTCCAACCTGGGCAACAGAGCGAGACTCCACCTTAAAAAAAAAAAAAATTGAGGGTCATTATATAAAATTTGAAACAAAGAAAAAATTATGATCACAAAATGCATCTCTTTCATTGAAAAAAGAGTGATATTTAAGAACAAATCTCGGCCGGGCGCGGTGGCTCAAGCCTGTAATCCCAGCACTTTGGGAGGCCGAGACGGGTGGATCACGAGGTCAGGAGATCGAGACCATCCTGGCTAACACGGTGAAACCCCGTCTCTACTAAAAAATACAAAAAACTAGCCGGGCGATGTGGCGGGCGCCTGTAGTCCCAGCTACTCGGGAGGCTGAGGCAGGAGAATGGCGTAAACCCGGGAGGCGGAGCTTGCAGTGAGCTGAGATCCGGCCACTGCACTCCAGCCTGGGCGGCAGAGCGAGACTCCGTCTCAAAAAAAAAAAAAAAGAACAAATCTCTCTCAACTTCAGAAAGTCCCAACTTCAAGTAGTTAGGCATTGTAAACTCATGTGTAACCTATTTACTCTCTTGCGATTTTTTTTCAATCATTTTCCTTCTCCACCTTCCAGAAAAAAAAAGTATTCACTCAAACACTTATGGTGGCTGGGTGTGGTGACTCACGCCTGTAATCCCAACACTTTGAGAGGCTGAGGCAGGGAGATCTCTTGAGGCTAGGACTTGGAGACCAGGCTGGGCAAAATGATGAAACCCCTCTACTAAAAATACAAAACTTAGCTGGGCATGGTGGTGCACACCTGTAACCCTAGCTACTACTCAGGAGGCTGAGGCATGAGAATCACTTGAACCTGGGAGGCTGAGGTTGCAGTGAGCCGAGATCACACCACTGCACTCTAGGCGACAGAGTGAGACTCTGTCTCAAAAAAAAAAAACAAAACTAAAGACAAAAAAACAAAAACAAAAAAAAACACAATTCAGCTGGGCACAGTGGCTCATGCCTGTAATCCCAACACTTTGGGAGGCCAAAGTGGGCAGATAACTTGGGGTCAGGAGTTCGAGACCAGCCTGGCTAACATGGTGAAACACTGCCTCTACTAAAAATACAAAAGTTACCCGGGTGTGTGGCACGTGCCTGTCGTCCCAGATACTCGGGAGGCTGAGGCAGGAGAATCAGTTGAACCTGGGAGGCAGAGCTTGCAGTGAGCAGAGATTGCACCACCGCACTCCAGCTGGGTGACAGAGGGAGACTCTGTCTCAACAACAACAACAACAACAAAATCAAACACCATTTATTGGGAGCTTGCTTATACTAGGTACACATCTGTGCGCTGGGGACAAAATAAAACAAATCTTCCCAAGTATTGCACTGTTTTAAATGTTCCCCTGATACTTAAGTTTCTCCCTACCCTTGGTTGTTTTCATTGTCCTTCTGTGGCCACTTGCCAGCTGCATTAACTCTTCTTTTTGTGTTGTTCCTCAGTATTAACAGCTTTATTGAGATATAATTCACATAACATATAATACACCCGTTTAAATTATACAATTCAATAGATTTTAGTATACTCACAGAGCTATACAACCATTCACATAGCTAATTTTAGAACATTTTCTTTTCCTTTTTTTTTTTTTTTTTTTTGAGCAGGGTCTCGTTCTGTCACCCAGGCTGGAGTACAGTGGCTCACTGCAGCCTCCACCTCCTGGGCACAAGTGATCCTCCTACCTCAGCCTCCCGAGTAGCTGGGACTACAGATGTGCACCACCATACCCCATTGATTTTTGTTTTTATGTTTTGTAGAGATGGGATCTCCTTATGTTGCCCCGGCTGGTCTTGAACTCCCGGGTTCAAGTGATCCTCCCGTCTCAGCCTCCCAAAGCGCTCAGATTATAGGCATGAGCCATCACACCCGGCCTAGAATGTTTTCATTACCCCAAAAGAAACCTGTGTCTAGCAGCAGTCACTCCATTTCCCCCCTGCTCCTTCAGAGAACTTAATCACTACTCTACTTTCTATCTCTATGGGTTGGCTTATTCTGGACATTTCCTGTAAATGGAATCATACAATATATAATCTTTTTGTGTCTAGTTTTTTTCACTTAGCATGATTTTTCTTTTTTCTTTTCCTTTCGAGACAGGGCCTCGCTCTGTCGCTCAGGCTGGAGTGCAGTAGAGCGATTTTGGCTCACTGCAGCCTCGACCTCCTGGGTTCAAGAGATTCTCCCACCTCTGGCTCCCGAGTAGCTGAGATTACAGGCATGCGCCACCACATCCAGCTACTTTTTGTATTTTTATTGATTCATTGATTGATTGTATTTTTAGTAGACACAGGGTTTTGTCATGTTGGCCAGGCTGGTCTTGAACTCCTGACCTCAGGTGATCCGCCCGCCTTGGCCTCCTGAAGTGCTGGGATTACAGGCGTGAGCCACCGGGCCCAGCCACATGATGTTTTCAAGGTTCATCCATGTTGCAATATGTATCAGTACTTCATTCCTTTTTTGGTCTAATAATATTCCACTGCATAGAGAGACCACACTTCCTTTAACCATTTCTCAGATAAGGGACATTTGGGTTGTTTTTACTTTTTGGCTATTATGAATAATGCTGCTAAGAACCATAAGCATGTACGTTTTTCTGTGGACCTAGGTTTTCATTTCTCTTGGGTACACACCTAGGAGTGGAACTGCTGGGTCTTATGGTAACTCTGTATGTTTTAACATTTTTGAAGAATTGTCAGACATTTTCATAGCAGCTGCACCATTTTACATTCTCACCATTCATGTGTGAAGATTCCAAATTCTCCACCTCTTCACCATCTATTTTCTTTCTTTTTAATGTTACCCATCCTTGTGGGCGCACAGTGTATCCGTGGATTTGATTTGCATTTCCCTAATAGTTAGTGATGTTGAGCATCTTTTCATGTGCTTATTATCTCTGGCGCTAGACCTGCCAGGCCTTTTCTAATGACGGACAACCATGGCTTTGTACCCCAATAACATTTTTATTGAGTTTCTTTGTGTCTAGATCATTATGAGAATTAATACTTTCTCTTCCAATGAAGTTCAGCTGCGTCCTGCATCGTGAATGAAAGGCTTTCTGTGCATTTTTCCAAAAAAGAAAACCTAGGACTATTCTGGATAAGAAGTTACATTACAATATCTGAGCAGCACTTGAAGCAAGAGAAATACATACTCGGATGCATTATTTCAGTCTAAGGAAGTGGCCTGGCACGCACTCTCTCTCCCTGTGTTTTAATCTAATATAGCACAACTGTCGAAGCAAATCTATAAGCAACAGAACAGTCTTAGGTCCTCATGAAGAGCGAACTGACTTTTTCATGTTTAAAATCTTAAATACCGGTTAAGTTAGAGGTGAGATTAAAAACTGTAGGAAAGTCGGCTGGGCCCGGTGGCTAATCCCAGCACGTTGGAAGGCCAAGGTGGACGGCTCACCTGAGGCCAGGAGTTCGAGACCAGTCTGGCCAACACAGTGAAAACCAGTCTCTACTAAAACTAGAAAAAATTAGCAGGGCGTGGTGGCGGGCGCCCGAAGTACCAGCTACTTGGGAGGCAGAGGCAGGAGAATCCTTTGAACCGGGAGGCGGAGGTTGCAGTGAGCAGAGATCACACCATTGCACTCCAGCCTGGGCAAGAGCAAGACCCTGTCAAAAATAAAAAATAAAAAAGGTGTAGGAAAATAAACTGTCATCCAATATAGCTGAATAAATCGATACCTTAATTACAACCTCAGTTTCTCTGTCCAAAGGCAATTCCAATTGGTCGCGCAAATTCTTTTATTATGCTACGATTTTGGTTATTTTGAATACAGCTTTTCAAAGAGCTCTTGGGATTTGAGAGCCCTTGGTTTTCTAAGTGTTTTCAATAAGGCTTGTTTCCTAGCGAGTGCAGCTGCCGCTCCTTACCGGACCCACGAGTAAGGAGCCCCGAGGTCATCACCGAGCGTGAACGCGGGAACGTCTGGGAAGGAAATCTGAGGCCCTGCTCTGACGGTCGTAACAAAAGCCTTCGAGCCAACCGGCGTGTTCAAATCACCACGGACCTTGCCGCGCTCTCCTCCCCGGAAACTTGACCACCTAGCCCAGAAAGCCGCAGCAGCTTCCTCAGGGGACGCTGTCTCCCACTTCAAACACCCAACCGAGAAAGCGGCTGCCGAGGGCACCTCCCGCCACGCCCAGGTCCGCCGGTCTCCGCTCGGGGAGGAAAAGAATCCTCCCCCTGCACTTGCAGCCAGGAGGAAACGCCAGAGGCCCCGCCCCATCCCTGTCGCTTCATTGGCTCTGGTGACCAGCCCCCCGAAAACCGGATTCCTATTGGCCATCTTGGCCGCCGCTCTGAGCTTTTACCGGGGCCCGCGGCGAGCGTGACCACGCCCCTTACGTCCGGACGCTCGGTCGCCTCCAGAGGCGCCGTAATCGCCGCCCAGAGGGAAGGAGGTCGGCAGTGCGAGGAGCTGCTATGGTGCTGAGTTTCCTGGTAGAGCCGGCCGAGCCGAGGCGGTCGCGGCCATGAAGGTGAGGGGCCGGTGGAGCCGGACAGACTCTCCTCGCCAATCCTATCCAGCCAGGGCACCTGAAGCGCCTCCTTTCTTTTCGCCTTAGCGGTTACCTAGTAGGCATCTCGGAGAGCTGCGCTGAGGGGGGTCGCCCGCCCGGCTTCAGGGGCCCCAACCGGCCCAGGGCAGGCTCCCGGACCCTCTCGAGCTCCTCCAGTGCCACCCGCGTCAGCGACCCGAGTGGTGGGGAGAAGCCGGGCGCCCCCAGTGTTCGCGCCGGGTGGGCCTCTCTCTGCGCCGGGCCCTGTGCCCCTCCTCGGGGGCCTGAGGCAGAGCCACCAGGGTTCGCCTCAGCGTCAGTCCCTTGGCGCGCGGCGTGCCCTCTCCCGCCCCGAGTCCTTGAACTAACCCAAGTGCTGGGGACATCGTGGGACCGAGGAGAACAGGAGGGGTGCAGGGGGTGGTGAGGCCGGGGCCAGGTTAACGGGTTAGAGAACTCTCAGGGCGGGGATGCCAACCCGGAAGGGGTGCTTCGTAGGCTGCACGTCGGGGCCGCGACCTAGAGAGGGCTGGATGTGCCTCCATCGCCGCTAGGTAAACGCAGCAAGGAATTTGGCAGCTTGAGTTCTCCAAGGTGGGAGTGAGAGCGTGGGAGCATTACTGATGAGAAGTTGAAGAAAAGGGAGAAAGGGAGCGGGGGTTCCGGCCTACTTCTGAGAGATGATTCTCAACCCGATCGCTGAGAGTTCTGAAGAGCTCTGTGAACAGTAGTCAGTTCAGGTATTGTTGCCGAACTCAAACCAAGTGGGATGAGTCATAAGGCGATGATAACTTTCAGACCTAGACGATTTCGTTAATCTCAGTGCAGAGGTGTGCTGGGGGTGGGTCATCTAGCAGGTGAGCTGCTAGATTAACGCTATCTCCATAAAGCGTCGAAGATTTACTATGGAAGATTGAAAAGGAGTGTCAGCTGGTCACAGAAATTCAGCATATATTTTGTTGAACGTTTTCTGTGCGTTAGCCAAGAGTGAGACCTGGTGAGGAGAAGTAATTCAAAATACAGTCCCACCCCTTAGGAAGGAGTTTACCATTCAAAAGAAGAGTTATTTGCAAGTAATCGTATTACAAGGGAGACGGCTATAGGTATAAAAAAAAAAAAAAAAAAAAGTGGAGGCAAAACCCTTAGGAGCAAGAAAGGATACTTCTGGCTACAGGAAGCAAGGAATATTTTGGAATAGGTAACTTTGGAACTGTGCCTTGAAGTACGAGGATATTGTAAAAGCTTATTTTTAACTTTCCAGTTTAGTTATAAAATATTATTCCAGCTTGAAATATCTATTAAAATATCTAGAAAGTAGCTTTATTTCCTGAAAACCAGCCTCTGCCGTGTTAAGATCCAAAAACAAAGCAGGGCTCTTTAATGCCTCGAAGAGTGTCAGTATCTTTATTAATACTAAATTTGGGGCCCATTAAGGAACTAACTATCGAAGGAAAGAATTAGGGACAAGTCCAGTGTTGAAATTTTAAAACAAGTTCTTTGAAAACAGACGTGGTTTTTGAATTGAAGTGGAAGGTACTACTTTCCAAGTTGAAATTTTAGAAACAAAGTTGGGTGGCAATTGAAATTGTAGAAAAGATATATATTTTCAGAAGCAAAACACAGACCTGAATAGACATCAGCCTGTGCAAGATGACAGTTATAAATGATGCTTTTGTTTTTGTGAAACTGGGTTTACACCATTTAGGATTTGGGCTGTTAAATGTTTATTATTTAACTTGATTTATATTGAAATTGTTTAATTGTGAGTATGCTCATCTGTAGATTTCTGGGCAGAGACTGATTCCTGATGTCATGGAATGCTAACATGTGAATGTTCATGTAAGGAAATACTTCTTTCTGTGGAATTAAAATTACATTAAAAGCTAAGCAAGTATATCTGGCTGGGCGCAGTGGCTCACGCCTGTAATCCCAGCACTTTGGGAGGCCGAGGCAGGCGGATCACTTGAGATCAGGAGTTCGAGACCAGCTTGGCCAACATAGCAAAACCCTGTCTCTATTAAAAATTATTTTAAAAGAAAAAAAAGGAAAAAAAAAAAGCTAAGCAGTTAAAACAAAAAAAGCTAAGCAATTATATAGATAAGTACATGTTCACTCGAACCTAGAGCAGCTGGTTTTAGTGTATGTGTGGAATGGGTATTTACTTTCTCCCTTTGGTGGTTTGGTTTGGTTTGGTTTAGAAACTGATGTTTTGAAATAGGTCTTACCTCTCAGACTCAAATAACTTTTTAACCTTACAGTAACATCCAATCAATTTCCCATAAGGGATTAAAAAAAAAAATCCAAATTGGTGCTCTGTGTTAATTTGATTTAATCTTCTTTCCCATTTTTCCTTATTTATATTGATCTCACCGTTAATTGTGCTAATCTCATTTGTTCTTCCAAGCTCAAAATGAGCTATCAAGGAGAAAGTAATCTACTGAATGTAATTCCTTTTCCTTTTTTCTCTGAAAGGTGGGGAGTGGTGCTAAGGATCAAGTATACTGTTAAAAAAAGAAAACAAAAATCCAAGCATGAGGAAGGTAACATTTATATCTATAGCACACATTATTGTAATAATCTATCAGTTTGACCAATGTCTTGTCTAAAAGTATTACGTTTTAGAGTTCATCATCTGTTTTTGCAACCTGCTTAATGTCCAAATGGTATGAGAGAAATAATTTAGGATGTAGAATTTCTTCCTTTGTGGTATATGGTCGCATATTTGGTCACTTAAGAAAGAGTTAGGTCGCTGCATATTGTATTTCAGTTGAAGCAGCAGTTTTGATAAGAAATTCTTTCACATTCTAAGGAGCATATGTTTCTCAAATGACTCTAAATAGGATAAGGAGGCCGGGCGCAGTGGCTCATGCCTGTAATACCAGCACTTTGGGAGGCCGAAGCGGGCAGATCACAAGGTCAGGAGATGGAGACCATCCTGGCTAACATGGTGAAACCCTGTCTCTACTAAAAATACAAAAAATTAGCCGGGCGTGGTGGCAGGCGCCTGTAGTCCCAGCTCCTTGGGAGTCTGAGGCAGGAGAATGGCGTGAACCCGGGAGGCGGAGCTTGCAGGGAGCCAAGATCACGCTACTGTACTCCAGCCTGGGCGACAGAGCGAGACTCTGTCTCAAAAAAAAAAGGATAAAGATTTGCTTTGTCAGCTGTTTTTTCTGCTTTGCTTTAAGTTATGTAGGAAAGTTTAACCTAACCAAGGATTAAACTGTAAAACTGATTATTTTATATCACTGTTGCTAAGATTTAATACATCTTTTTCCTATCGTTTAACACAGAACATTGAGTTTTAGCAAACTTAAGGTTGTCCAGAGTTTAAAACAAACCCTGAACATATAGTGGGTGAGTTCTCTGAGGAAGCTTTCATTGGTGGAAGAACTGTATCCCTCCTTGGTCCTTGTAGATTCATGTAGCATCCGAGACAGTTATTTTTGAATTTAAAACTTCTAGGTTCATCCTTAAAATAACTGTGTAAATAACATATTTAACTTAGAGTTATGGCAAGCAAGGTAGACTCTTATGAGAAGAGTCTATGGCATTATTATTACATTGCTATTTACCTAGTTTAATAAAAAGTGAATGACTTAGATCATTTAGTTTTCTGTTTCTTTCTTTCTTTTTTTTTTTTGAGATGGAGTCTCACTCTGTCTTCAGGCTGGAATATAGTGACACGATCTCAGCTCACTGCAACCTCCGCCTCCCAGGTTCAAGCAGTTCTCCTGCCTCAGCTTCCCGAGTAGCTGCCACGCCCGGCTTATTTATTTATTTATTGTTTTGTATTTTAGTAGAGACGGGGTGTCACCATGTTGCCCAGGCTGGTCTAAAACTCCTGAACTCAGGCAGTCCGCCCGCCTCGGCCTCCCAAACTGCTAGGATTACAGGCTTGAGCTACCGTACCCGGCCTAGTTTTCTGTTTTCATACTCATAAACTTTCTTTTTCCTTCTCTCCCCCCCAAAAAAAAAAAAATTTTTTTTTTTTTTTTTTTTGAGATGGAGTCTCTGTTGCCCAGGCTGGAGTGCTGTGGCACCATCTCAGCTCACTGCAGCCTCCACTTCAAATGATTCTCCTGTCTCAGCCTCCTGTGTAGCTGGGAGTACAGGCACGCACCACCACACCCAGCTAATTTTTTTTGGTATTTTCAGTAGAGACTGGGTTTCACCATCTTGGCTAGGCTGGTCTCGAACTCCTGACCTCAAGTGATCCCGCCCGCGTCGGCCTCCTAAAGTGCTGGGATTAGAGGTGTGAGCCACTGCGCCTAGCCTGTCATTTAATCTTTATGGAAACCACCATAGCTCTTCTGATTCTTCATTCCAGTCTGGCTGGTTGGTACTATATTTAATGGAATCATTAAAAGGGATCACATCCTGATGTAGTTTAGGATTGAAAATTTGTGGTAAACTTGTGAATTCTTTAAATTGAGCATTTTGAAGTATTTTCTCCCCACAGGGATTCTGAAAGCATATTAGATTATACACACACAGAAGCAAAGACAGCTGAACCTTGAGGCCATTTGAAAATCCTGGCACTGTGCCAGAAAGAGAGCTGGGCTACTGCTCTTGCAAAGAAACAGAACACCTTTCTTCTTGTTTTTGTTGACTGTAATGATGTTTCATGGACTTATATTATTTGAATCTGACTGAGGAACCTGAGTCCTTATAACCTTGTTGGCCAGAAACTGTCATTCCTACTCTTATGCAGATTATTTAGATTTGTATTCTTCCCCCTCCCATTTGCTTCCTCCCCTTTGCTCCTACAGAGGGGAGGCGGCTTCTAATTCCTTTTTGGGAAAGGAATAGTATGGGAGAAACACTGTCAGTCTCTGCTACTGGAGGAAAAAGGGGGACTTGAATATTGAGGAGTTTCAGTGAAGGAACTGACATGCTTGGCTCAGTACTTTCTGGGACCGTCTCACATCTGTCTTCCTGTAGTGAAGATGGAGTTCTGGTCTCTACTCAATTAGGTGATAAGCTGCTCTTGGTCAGCTGTATATTATCCAGACTTGTTGGCTGCAGAGCTAAGGTCCTGTTCTCCAGTTGATGCTATCAGTAAAGACAAACATTTTAACTTCTATTTGTCTTATTTCTTCTTCTTTTTTTTTTTTGAGACCAGGGTCTTGCTCTGTCACCTAGGCTGGAGTGCAGTGGTACAGTCTCTGCTTACTGCAACCTCTGCCTCCCAGGTTCAAGCAATTCTCCTGCCTCACCCTTCCGAGTAGCTGGGATTACAGGCATACACCACCATGCCTGGCTAGTTTTTGTATTTTTGTAGAGATGGGGTTTCACCATGTTGACCAGGCTGGTCTGGAACTCGTGACCTCAGATGATTGTCCTGCCTCAGCCTCCCAAAGTGCTGGGATTACAGCCGTGAGCCACTGTACCCGGTCTCTGTCTTATTTCTTAATTAGCTCCAAGTTGGATGTGGAAATAAGGTACTGTTACTGGCTCCCTAAAATCTTGGTGCACTGTCTTTGAAGAAAAGAGAACTGGCATTGGATACCAGAATGACAGGAGGATATCTAGGTGTCTAAGGCAGTCCAAGGCAGGTTTTAGAATTTAATTTCTTGTTATGAGATGTGTAAGGTTTTTTTTTTTTTTTGAGACGGAGTCTTGCTCTGTCACCAGGATAGAGTGCTGTGGTGCGATCTCGGCTCATTGCAACCTCCAACTCCCTGGTTCAAGGGATTCTCCTGCCTCCGCCTCCCAAGTAGCTGGGATTACAGGCATGCACCACCATGCCCAGCTAATTTTTATATTTTTAGTGGAGATGGGGTTTCACTATGTTGGCCAGATGGTCTTGATTTCCTGACTTCGTGATCCACCCATCTCGGCCTCCCAAAGTGCTGGGATTATAGGCATGAGCCACCACGCCCGGCCAGGATGTGTAAGGTTTTTTTTTTTTTTTTTTTTCAGATGGAGTCTTGCTCAGTCACCCAGGCTGGAGTACAGTGGCGTCATCTCAGCTCACTGCAACCTCCGCCTCCCAGTTCAAATGATTCTCGTGCCTCAACCTCCCAAGTGGCTGGGACTACAGGTGCCCACCACCATGCCCGACTGACTTTTTGTATTTCAGTAGAGATGGCGTTTCACTGTGTTGCCCACGCTGGTCTTGAACTCCTGAGCTCAGGCAGTCCGCCCACTTCAGTCTCCCCAAGTGCTAGGATTACAGGCGTGAGCCACCATACCCTGCTAGGTGTAAGTTTTTAATATGATACCTGGTTTTTAGCTGATATAAGCCAGGCAGACCATGGTCCTATGGCTGCTCTACTGAGAGCTGCTTTGGCTTAAGAGAGTGGGTAGGAAAGGGATTAGACTATCAAGAACAAGTCATTTATTTTTAGTAATCATTGATGGCTAGAAAATAAACTCCAGACACAGGTAAATTCTCTGAGCTTGGAGTTTTGTGCCAGGCATAGGCAGACAGTTGCCTCATTCTCTTATTCTCTGTGTTGTTTTAAACTACATTCATGGTCAAGAGAGGAAATTTAGCTATCTTCACAGATTAGTGTTCTTTTTTTAAAATACAATTTCAACTTTTAAATTTGGGGATACATGTACAGATTTGTTACATGGGTATACTGAGTGATGGTAAAGTTTAGGTTACAATTGGTCCCATCAGCAGGTAGTGAACACAGTACCCAATAGTTTTTCACCCCTTGTTCCCTTCCTCCCTCCCTCTCCTCTCCCCAGATTATTGTTCTTTCTAACCTGTTAGAAAAAGGGTTATACTTCTTAAATACCACTTGGATTCATGTGGTATAACCCATGGAGTTTTGCTGCCAACTAAGTTCCCCAAATAGCTCATGGAAGCCCAGATCATGGCTTGCATTTTCAAAGTTCCAGGCTTTTCAGAGATTTGGCTTTGGGCTTGATTCACAGAGGAATAGCTGTAGGATTTTTTTCCCCCAATGAACAAATAATGGATGATGACCCTTCCATAAAGAAGACACCACTTTGGAATTGAGGCCAGTGAATTGACTGCAAATTCAGAAGCCAAAGGGGTATGCCTAGTGTACTGTCAGAAGCCAAAGGCGGGGTATGCCTAGTATACAACAACTCAGTGAACTGACTGCAAATCCGGAAGCGCAAGGGCTACGCCTAGTATGCTGTCTTTCTAGGAATTGGGTTTGCTCAAAATCTAGGAGGAAATGGAGTGGTTTGTAGAAGATGCTTCAGTCTTACTATCAATGTGGAAGCAATGAGTGAATAAAAGAAAAAGGAATACAGGCTAATTTAACTGGAGGAAGATCTTAAAGTATAGGGAAGACAGAAATGGAATAGGAAAGAACATGAACTTAGGTCTCTAAAGCTTTTAAAAGGAGGGTGCAGAAGAGGGATCCTTGTTGGTTATGACCCTATTGGACACAGTAACTGGGTTCCAAGGAAATATAATAGAGGCAGAGTGTGAAGAGCTCAGAAAATAGATTGGCATGTGTTCTCCCCATCCCTTGTCCCCCTCTTTACTGTAAGAGCTCAGATTCAATAAACTCATGGCAAAATGGTCTCTTAAATAGTTCTCCAACTGCTTTTATAGGTTCCGTCAAGACATAACAGAAAATATGGGCCAAGCGTGATAGCTCATGCCCGTAATCCCAGTGATGTGGGAGGCTGAAACAGAAGGATCCCTTGAGCCCTGGAGTTTGAGATCAGCCTGGGCAGCATATTGAGACCCCGTCTCTAAAAAAATAAAAATAAATGGCTGGACGTGGTGGCTCACACCTGTAATCCCAACACTTTGGAAGGCCAAGGCAGGTGGATCACCTGAGGTCAGGAGTTCGAGACCAGCCTGACCAACATGGTGAAACCCCGTCTCTACTAAAAATACAAAAAATTACCAGGGTGGGGTGGCGGGCACTTGTAATCACAGCTATTCAGGAGGCTGAAGCACGAGAATCCTTAAACCCAAGAGGCAGAGGTTGCAGTGAGCTGAGATCGTACTACTGCACTCCAGCCTGGGTAACAAGAGTGAAACTCTCTCAAAAATAAATAAATAAATACTAGAAAATGTGGACAGATTTAAGAGGGGAAAGATCAGTATAGGACACTTCAAGCACTATGAGGTGAATGTCAAGGTGACAGTTGAAGGTAGAGATGCCTTTGCCCTGAGGGGACATGCGGAATAAATTTCTGAAATTTATGAGAAAGTACAGAAGATGAAACACACTAAAGGAGAACCAGGTAGATGGAGTCCAAGCTTGGAAGGATTTATCTTTTGGATGGATTCTTCAGCCTGGAGGTGAAGAAGGACAAAAATACTTTGAACAATGGGTGCTTTTGATAGACCCAGAAATCACTGACTTTCTCCTAATATTGGGAGATTTCACACAAGAAAACGTGCAGAGGAGTTAAGGTGGGAAATAAAAGTTTGGGCCCAAAAGCAAAGAGCAAATATAATCAAGGAGAGCACCAAAGTCCAGCAAAAGTTACAGGCCAATATGCGGTAAAAAGGAAAGGGATTCATTGAAGAATCAGATTAGATTGTTGACAACTCAGCTGACCCTTTTTTTTTTTTTTTTTTGGAGATGGAGTCTTGCTCAGTTGCCCAGACTAGAGTACAATGGTGCAGTGGTGTGATCTCTGCTCACTGCAACCTCCAGCTCCCAGGTTCAAACAATTCTCCTGCCTCAGCCTCTCGAGTAGCTTGGACCACAGGCGTGCACCACCACGCCCGGCTAATTTTTGTATTTTTAGTAGAGACGAGGTTTTACCCAGTTGGCCAGGCTGGTCTGAAACTCCTGACCTCAGGTGACCTGCCGACCTTGGCCTCCCAAACTGCTGGGATTATAGGCATGAACCACAACGCCCAGCCAAAACTTAGCTGACCCTTTCTTAAAGGATTGGGTAAAACCAAAGTGGGATGTGAAATACTACATATCGGCCGGGTGCGGTGGCTCAAGCCTGTAATCCCAGCACTTTGGGAGGCCGAGACGGGCGGATCATGAGGTCAGGAGATCGAGACCATCCTGGCTAACATGGTGAAACCCCGTCTCTACTAAAAAAAATACAAAAAACTAGCCGGGCGAGGTGGCGGGCGCTTGTAGTCCCAGCTACTTGGGAGGCTGAGGCAGGAGAATGGTGGGAACCCAGGAGGCGGAGCTTGCAGTGAGCTGAGATCCGGTCACTGCACTCCAGCCTGGGCGACAGAGCGAGACTCCGTCTCAAAAAAAAAAAAAAAAAAAAAAAAAAAAAAAACTACATATCCCACAACAGAAAAACATGTAGACAGGTCTTGGGGAGCATGTGGCTGAGGCATTAGTTCCAGAACTCTAGGGCCACAGGCTTCCAAAGTAACCACAGCCCTTTCCAATCAGGGATTTGTGGAGGGTGATGTTCCAGCTGAAACAGTATAGGCAGGAAGAAGACATCTTCCCTTTGACTGAGCAGGTCTTAAGCTTTTAACCTGGCCTGTATATCAGAATTACCCAGGGAGTTTTCAAAAAAAATTCTGGTGCCCAGGCTGTACCATAGACCAGTGAAATCAGAATCTCTGGGGCTGGGACCCCAGGCATCAGTATTTTTAAAGACTTGCCCGGTGAGTCCAACGTGCAACCAAGGCTGAAAAGCACTCTCTTAAGGGCAGTTTCACAACCCTAGACAAGCCCTTAGCAAGAGGTACAGCAGCTACCAAGGTACAGGACTAAAACACCTGTTCCAACGAAGGGCAGCGGGGGCAGTGTTTCCTGGCACCTCAGTGCTGAAATGAATGTAAAGAAATTCTGTTCATTTCAGCACTGGGATGCCAGGAAACATGGGGCTTAAAGGGGAGATGGAAATTAAGATTTTCAAATATGCTGGATGGGGCCGGGCGCAGTGGCTCATGCCTGTAATCCCAGCACTTTGGGAGGCTGAGGCGGGGGGATCACGAGGTCAGGAGTTGAGAGCAGCCTAACCAACATGGTGAAACCCCGTCTCTATTAAAAATACAAAAATTAACTGGGTGTGCGATGGTGTGGTGCCTGTAACCCGGCTACTCGGGAGCCTGGAAGCGGGAGAATGCTTGAACCCGGCAAGCAGAGGTTGCAGTGAGCCGAGATTCGTGCCACTGCACTCCAGCCTGGGAACAGAGCAAGACCTGTCCTCAAAAAAAAAAAAAAAAAAAAAAAAAAAAAAAAAAAAGCTGGATTGGGAAAGAAAATACTTCAAATAAACTAGTGAAGAGGCTTCCCCTGCTTCAAATTTCTGAACTTTCCAGAAAGCTGGAGTGTTGCAAATGCTCCTCTCAGAGAGGATAACTGTTAAGTGGATTTGCCCTTCAATATGATGCTAAGGTTATTCTCTCATTGGGAGATCACGCTTTCATTGGAAGATTTTCCCCAAATTTAAGTTCACAAATCCTAATGAGGCTGCAACCTGAATTTTTCAGGATTGCTTCTTTCCTTTCTATTCCTGTAGTATTTGGCTGACAATAGTTAATATGTATGTGAGTTGTACCGAATATTGGGTTATAGCATCATTTTTGCCTGGGACACTTTGGAGGTTGACTTGGGCGTTTTTGTTTATTTGTTTTTGAGACAGGGGTCTCACTCTGTCACCCAGGCTGGAATGTGGTGGTAAGCATAGCTCACCATAGCTTTGACCTTCCAGGCTCAAGCGATCCTTTTGCCTCAGCCTCCGAGTAGCTGGGACCACAGGCACATGCCACCACACCTGGCTAATTGTATTTTTTGTAGAGATAGAGTCTCCCTATTGTTGCCCAGGCTGGTCTTGACCTGGCCTCAAACAATCCTCCCACCTTGGCCACCTAAAGTGCTGGGAGTACAGGTGTGAGCCACCATTCCTGGGCTGTTTTTAAATTTTTATTTTACAATAAGTGGCTGAATTAAGTGTTTTTCTTCATTTTCTTTCTGGGGAGCCAAGAGGAAATTCCCTTCCTTGTATAGAAACATGAGGAATGGGACAAAATTGTCCCCCTCCAAAATTGGTATCTACACAGGGAATCCATCTGTTTTCCCAAAATAAGTCCTTCTATTCCCTTTACCAGAGCTGTGTAGTTGAAAAAAAAAAAAATCAGCCTAGAATTTTAATGCTCATACTCACTAACATGGTTTGAAAAATTGCATCCTTCCCTAATTCATTGTAAAACTATCCCTGATGAAAAGGTCGTAATTTCTGACAGTGCTGCTTTTAAAAGGGAATGTCATTTGAGATTTTTGGTCTTCTTTACCAAAAAACACATTTTGAACTTTCTAAGTAGCATATAAAATTTTAATAATGTTACATTGCCTGTGAAGAGATAATAGGAATTTTTTACAGTTATTTGTCAGTCATAGGATGGTAGAAAGAGGAGCAGGAGAAAGATAAGTTTTTGTCCATGAGGAACTTTCACTGTCGTCCAGGAGGCAACATCAGACATGAATTAGAAGGGGATAAAAGCTGAGAGAGCTGTTGATTTCATAGCTACATTAGTAGGAAGCAAAAGCTTTGCAAAACTGCACTTCTATTAACTCCTGGAATGAAGCGAAGCTTATCCTGGGAGTATTTTCTGCGGTTGAAGTATTTTTTTCCCCAAAAAATGTAACATGCAAACTGAATTTTTTAAAACAAAGTTTTTCCGATTGTTTTAAGAGTGCATACCCTAAAGAACTGTGGATGAATCCTTTACTTAAAAGAACACTAACTTTATTATTATTATTAATTTTTTTTGAGATGGAGTCTCGCTCTGTCACCCAGGCTGGAGTGCAATGGCACGATCTTGGCTCACGGCAAGGTCCGCCTCCCGGGTTCACACCATTCTCCTGCCTCAGCCTCTCGAGTAGCTGGGACTACAGGCGCCCGCCGCCACGCCTCGTTAATTTTTTATATTTTTAGTAGAGACGGGGTTTTACCTTATTAGCCAGGATGGTCTTGATCTCCTGACCTCGTGATCCGCCTGCCTCAGCCTCCCAAAGTGCTGGGATTACAGGTGTGAGCCACCGTGCCTGGCCTACTAATTTTGTATTTTAGTAGAGAAGGGGCTTCACTATGTTGGCCAGACTGCTCTTGAACTCCTGACTTCATGATCCACTTGCCTCGGCCTCCCAAAGTGCTGGGATTACAGGCGTGCGCCACTGCGCGCGGCTCTATCTGACTTTTAAAGGCATCGCTATTTCTTGAGAATTATAGGGTTTGAAGACTTATAATACTGAAATCCTTGGCTTTGATACTTCAGATTGAACCTTGTGTTGTGGTTTGTTCTTTACCTTCTTTCTTTATAATACAACATTACTTCTGGGTAACAGCAGAAACAGCCTTTATCCTTCTGTTGCATTCCAAATTGCCTTTTGCCTTTTAAGGTTGAGGGCTTTTATTTGCTTTTGTTTTAAGAGCTTGCTGGCCAAACAGTAAATGTTTGACAGAATCAGATAATAAAATAAATGGAACTGTATTATTATGTGCTGCCATTTTAAATAATACCTCAGCTATCTCGATTTCCATTACCTATCACATTATCTAGATTCTAGAATATGCTTAAGAATTAGGACAAGGAGCAAAAGCCTATTCGTTCTAAACACTGTAGCTTTTATTTTAAGCATGGGAAAATGCCTTTGGCCCTCACTGAAAATTTATTCTTTTATGTATACTTGTAACAACTGTGGTTATCAGGTTTCTGAGACTGCAGTTAAAAAGGAGACAGGTTACTCTGGGCAGGTATAGTGATAGCCATGGTGGCTCAGAGAGAGGGAAGAGACAAGGAAAAAACCATAGCAAGCAACACATTAGTTTTGGGCCATTTAGTGGAGTGGCAAATAGCCCTTACGCCTTGGAAGGTCATCATGTTTATCAAGTCATTAAAAATCATGTTTAGTATCTTCAGTTTGAAAAGGTAGAATAAAAAAATACTTTCCTGTTGTTGCTGGGTTTTTTTGTTTTGTTTTTTTATTTTGAGACAGACTCTCGCTCTGTCGCCCAACCTGGAGTGCAGTGGAGTGATCTCGGATCACGACAATCTCTGCCTCCTGAATTCAAGCGATTCTTGTGCCTTTGGCCCTCGCTGAAAGCTAGGAGGCTGGGCACGGTGGCTCATGCCTGTAATCCCAGCACTTTGGGAAGCTGAGGTGGGTGGATCACCTGAGGTCAGGAGTTCGAGACCAGCCATGGTCAACATGGTGAAGCCCCATGTTGTCTACCAAAAATACAAAAAATTAGCTGGACATGGCAGGTGCCTGTAATCCCAGTTACTCGGGAGGCTGAGGCAGGAGAATCGCTTGATCCTGGGAGGTGGAGGTTGCAGTTAACCGAGATCGCGCCATTGCACTCCGGTCTGGGCAGCGAAGTTCCTGTCTCAACAAAAAAAAAAAAAAAAAAAATTATTATGGTTTGTCTACAACTTCAGGAAAAAAAACACAAAAAAAATCTAGAGAGAGTTTCAGTTCGGTATTTTGATGTTTTCTTAGTCATTTAAAAAAAATTATTTACCTATGCCATAGTATATTATACTCAGTTACAAATGCGAAAACAGCGGTTTAAGGAAATGAAGTAATTTAAATTTATGGGCCTGGCATAGTGACTCACACCTGTAATCCCAGCACTTTAGGAGGCCGAGGTGGGCGGATCACTTGAGGCCAGGCATTTGAGACCAGCCTGGACAACATGGTGAAACCCCATCTCTACTAAAAATAAATTAGCCGAGTGTGTGGCGTGTGCCTGTAATCCTAGCTACTCGGGAGGCTGAGGCAGGAGAATTGCTTGAACCCAGGAGGCGGAGGTTGCAGTGAGCTGAGATCGTGCCACTGTACTTCAGCCTGGGTGACAGAGCGAGACCCTGTTTTTAATTAACTAAACAAATTGATGTTATTTCTGTTAAATAATAGCTGAGAAAATCTGCCTTAGACTGTAGAACTGTGGTGTCTAGTGCAGTGGCCACCAGCCTAATGTTGCCAGGTAAAATACAGCGTGCCTGGAAAATTTGAATTTCAGATGAAAATGAAGAATTTTAGTATATGCATATCCCAAATATAGCAGAGGACAGACTTTTATCCAGTTTTTTTTTTTTTTTTTTTTAACATGCATGTGTACATGTATCTGTTTTGGGTGGGTATGTAGGTTTTTTGTTTTATAAGATTTGGATCATGTTCTCTTTTCCTTTTGTTTAACAAGAGATCATGGGTATTGGCAATGCCAGATATTCTTTGGAAATAGCAGAAAATTAGTTCTTTCCAAATGGCTTGAAATTTCAGTGCCCAGAGGAATATAGTAATCTCAAAGTTATTGAGGGCAGACTTACCTCTCCAGAATAGTACTCCCTGAGGACCCCACAGAGCCCAGATTCCACTTAGCTTTAAACTGTGGGATTTTTGTTCCTTTTCAGGCGGGTGCCACGTCTATGTGGGCTTCGTGCTGTGGGCTGCTGAATGAAGTCATGGGAACTGGAGCTGTCAGGGGCCAGCAGTCAGGATTTGCAGGAGCCACTGGTCCATTCAGATTTACAGCAAACCCTGATTTTTCCACCTACCCACCAGCAGCTACAGAAGGGCCCAACATAGTTTGTAAAGCCTGTGGACTTTCATTTTCAGTCTTTAGAAAGAAGGTGAGTTGGATGAAATGTTACATAACAAGACACATGGGTCAGAATTCTTGATTGTAGGTTATTTTGAATAGCTAGTGAATTTTCATTTCTGTTTGTAAAAATATCAAAAGCTTAGTTCCATTAGCCATTTTCCATCTAGAAAAGTGCTTAATTTGGAGGGATTATATTACTGCTCAAGTTTTCTGACTAGACATTATTTCTCATGTTCAGGCATCCTTTCTCCTGAACTTTGACCTGTTTGTGTCATTTTATTCTCCATGATGATGTTTATTTCCTAAAGCAATAAATTTATTAGTCTGTAGTTTTGTTCACAAATGATTTACTGTAACTGTGATTCAGATTCAAGTTTCAAAAAAGTATTCCTTACCTTAACTTTCAAATGAAGAAATGAATGCAATAAATTAACTACTCTTTAGAGATTCAACATAAAATACTTAGCTAACAGTTATTTTCACTAAGATAGAAAGTCATTCAGAGAACCTCGTATTGGTAGGCCTCCTTGTTCTCTTTGATCATTAGTTTAGTCTTTTGAAATACTTAAAGAAAAACAAATGCTAGCTTGTGGGAACAATGCACTGAGTGGAAACAACCACATCTTAGTGCCCTCTTAAGCTTCTGCAGTGGCATGGCTTTGATTGTGATTAGGCTGTGTAGTTTACAGATTACTGTATTAGTGGGTCCTGTATTTTCTTGGATTGACCTTGAGAGATCAGTTGCCTTTCTCTTTCCCTCTCAGTCTGTGTTATGCTTTTTGTCTTCTGCTCTTTAAATGGGGAAATTGTTCATGTAGGAAAAGACCAGGAAGTGTGATTATGCTTTCTGCTCTATGTGGTTCAAGCTCTGTTTTGTTAATTATATGTTTATACCAAGGGGTAGAAAGGTTTTAATTCATTAACACAAGAGTGTCTTTTTCTTAAAGTCCTATATTAGAACTTCTGTGAATTCAGACTGCCTTGGCAATGAATTATTTTGATTTTCATGGCTTTTGGAACATGAAAATGCCTGTGGAAATAGTCTGGTGCCATTGGGGACTTCACTAAGAACTAAAATTAAACTTTAATAGAAGGCAGAAAGAAAACTCATGTTTTCATAATGGTTTATATTTTGCTATCATCAAATGCTTTTCTTTCTTCAGCATGTTTGCTGTGACTGCAAGAAGGATTTTTGCTCCGTTTGTTCAGTCTTACAAGAAAATCTCCGTAGATGTTCTACTTGTCACTTATTACAAGAGACAGCATTTCAGCGCCCTCAGTTAATGCGACTGAAGGTGAAGGACCTGCGGCAGTATCTCATTCTGAGAAATATACCCATAGATACTTGTCGTGAGAAGGAAGACTTGGTGGATCTAGTGTTGTGCCATCATGGACTAGGCTCTGAGGACGACATGGACACAAGCAGTCTGAATTCTTCAAGGTCCCAGACTTCTAGCTTTTTTACACGTTCGTTTTTTTCAAACTATACAGCCCCCTCTGCTACTATGTCTTCGTTTCAGGGAGAGCTTATGGATGGAGACCAGACATCCAGATCTGGAGTGCCGGCACAGGTACGAGGGGGTAACTAATTACACCCAGGGCCCGGCACACTTACTCTTGGCCATATATTGTGGGGCCTTTAGTGCTTGACAACTTCTGATAAACTTCAAGTCATGTGCTGGAGTGGACCTTCCACACCCAGCTGAACTCTGCACTTAAAGGCTGTCCTGATGTATAGTGTCTGCTGAGGTGCTAGGTGGCTCCAAAGTCTGCTGTCTGAAGGGTTCCAAAATAGCTCATCAGTCTCTTGGCCTTAGTTACCTTAGTTTCTCTATCTTATACAGTTAGACACAATGGCTGTGAAAAAGCAGCACATACACACGTGTAGTGTTGTGTGTTAGTACAGATGTTTCAGTGACCACAGAAAACAATCAGTAGTGTCAGTTAGCCTCATGCCCATTTGCCTTGCTACGGTGAAACTGTGCTAATTTAGTTAATGAAAGAGCCATCTGAATTAGTGAAAGAATGTAGCTATTTACTAATTGTAATTAATAATATTGTCCCAATGAGGTCCTTGGGCATCCTGACTGAATAACATGTAAGGGCTTGTAATTAATATTTACTTGTACGTGAGTGATTCTAAACTGCTGAAAGAAATGTTTTGAACAAATTTTTTTCTCATTTAATTTTCTTTTCTGAAGAAAGGGGTTATTAAAAGTAGAGGAAAGCTGGATGAGGTGGTGTGAGCCTGCAATCTGATACTTGGGAGGCCGAGGCAGGAGGATTGCTTTAGTTCAGGAGTATGAGGCTGCAGGTGTACCATGATCACAACTGTGAATAGCCACTGTACCCCCAGCCTGGGCAACATAGCAAGACTTTTTTTTTTTTTGAGACAGAGTCTCACTCTGTTGCCCAGGCTGGAGTGAAGTGGCAAGATCTCAGTTCACTGCAACCTCCACCCCACTGGGTTCAAGTGATTCTCCTGCCTCAGTCTTCGGAGTAGCTAGGATTACACGCGGTTAATTTTTGTATTTTTAGTAGAGATGGGGTTTCACCATATTGGTCAGGCTGGTCTCGAACTCGTGACCTCAGGTGATCTACCTGCCTTGGCCTAAGTGCTAAGATTATAGGCATGAGCCAACTGCATCTGGCCAAGAATTTCTTTTAATTAGTAAATGAATAAATGCAGAGGGAAATTTGGTCTAACTGCCTTCTAGATATAGTCCTGTGTCCTCTAATAATGTTTTGGTCAATGATAGACCACATACACAGCAGTGGTCCTGTAAGATTATAATACCAGGCCGGGCACGGTGGCTCAAGCCTGTAATCCCAGCACTTTGGGAGGCCGAGACGGGCGGATCACCAGGTCAGGAGATCGAGACCATCCTGGCTAACATGGTGAAACCCCGTCTCTACTAAAACTACAAAAAACTAGCCGGGCGAGGTGGCGGGCGCCTGTAGTCCCAGCTACTCGGGAGGCTGAGGCAGGAGAATGGCGTAAACCCGGGAGGCGGAGCTTGCAGTGAGCTGAGATCCGGCCACTGCACTCCAGCCCGGGCGACAGAGCGAGACTCCGTCTCAAAAAAAAAAAAAAAAAAAAAGATTATAATACCATATTTTTATTTCACGTTTTTTGTGTTTAGATATGTTTAGATGCACAAATACGTATTACTGTGTTATAGCTGCCTACAGTATTCAGTACACTAACGTGATGTATGGCTTTGTAGCTGGCCATGCCCTGTAGCCTAGGTGTGTAGCAGGCTGTGTGCCATCTAGGTTTGTGGAAGTACACTGTGATGTTCGCACAATGACAAAATGGCCTAGGGACACATTTCTCAGAATGTCTCCTAGTCATCAAGCAACACATACTGTAGTCGTCAATTAGATAAGTGTAAGCCGGGAGTTTTATTATTGTCCCAAATGAGAATTGGCATATTTATGCTGCAAACATAAGGCATACCTGACTTACGTCCTCCTTTTGGGTACACACCATTTGGGTGGTGTGGATTGCTGGATGCTACAATATGGTGCCTGGGAATCAGTGAGGTGGAATATATATACATACACACGTGCACACACACACACGTATATATACACACATACACATATGTGTGTATGCATATGTATGTATACATATATGCATATATATATACACACACACACAATTTTTTTTTTTTTTTTTTAGACAGAGTCTTGCTCTGTCACCCAGGCTGGAGTGCAGTGGCACAATGTTGGCTCACTGCAAGCTCCGCCTCCCGGGTTCAGGCCATTTTCCTGGCTCAGCCTGCCGAGGAGCTGGGACTACAGGTACATGCCACCATGCCCAGCTAATGTTTGTTTTTTTTTTTTTTTAGTAGAGACAGGGTTTCACCATATTGGCCAGGCTGGTCTTGAACTTCTGACCTTGTGATCCACCTGCCTCAGCCTCCCAAAGTGCTGGGATTACAGGCATGAGCCAGGGTGGAATATTTGAAATTGGGAACTGACCTAGCTTATTGTAGAGCTATTGTCAAAATATAGTCAAAAGAAAATATGTGAAAGAAGATACATAACCCAAACTGAAGAGATTTGTTTTTTCTAAAGCATTCTGATTGAGAATTTTTTTTTTTTTTGAGACGGAGTCTCGCTCTGTCGCCCGGGCTGGAGTGCAGTGGCCGGATCTCAGCTCACTGCAAGCTCCGCCTCCCGGGTTTACCGCCATTCTCCTGCCTCAGCCTCCGAGTAGCTGGGACTACAGGCGCCCGCCACCTCGCCCAGCTAGTTTTTTGTATTTTTTAGTAGAGACGGGGTTTCACCATGTTAGCCAGGATGGTCTCGATCTCCTGACCTCATGATCCGCCCATCTCGGCCTCCCAAAGTGCTGGGATTACAGGCTTGAGCCACCGCGCCCGGCCCTGATTGAGAAATTTTAAAAACTACAGTTAGCCTCAGCCATCAGTGAAGTCTAGAAAGCCTTCATTGGAATTAGATTGTCTTAAGTACGCTGTGGTAGGACTGAGATCTTTCAAATCAGATGCCCCTGATGCTTGGGCTGACCTGTCAGAGCTTTAGCTTTTTTCTGTCTGCATCTTATAGGCTCCAGTTAAACTAGCCATTTACAGGTGCTTTGATAATGACACAGTGCCATCCCATATCCTTAATGGCTTTGGCATTCCATTATGGGACCTTCCTGAGAGAGTTAATACTTTGGTTAGATTTTATAACTTTACACACACACAGGAATTTGTGTTTTGAGCTAACTTTATGGAAGGTAGGTTCTTCATGCAATTTTGTTAAGACCCAACTCTTTGGAAGGTTCAGTAGCATTCAGAATCCAAAGATGTGGATTATGCTGGCTTTCTGGTCATCATGGGGAGCATCGATGGCAAGGTTTTCTCTAGTGATAAATACGGATTGATTCCTGACCTAATCAGATATATTGTGTAAGTGTAGGTACAAAGTGAAATCACTTCAGCAAACACGGAAGACGATGATGACGACGATGATGAGGACGACGAGGATGATGATGATGATGAAGAAAATGTGGAGGATCGGGTGAGGCCACCTATAAAATTTGGTTTCCCTGACATGTCAACCTGACAGGAAGGGAGGGTGCCCTGTGGACTTTCTCTAGATTAGAACAGGATGTTTCTAATGTAGGACAGTATACTGAAATACTTCTAGGACTGCTGAGATGACTGGGAGAATATTCAGGGCCAGTGATGATTTTAGAGTGAGGAGGGTCTGGACTTGTGGGACTAGGGCTAATGGATGCTCTGTGGTTTCAGAACCCCGGGCTCTCCAAGGAGAGAGCGAGAGCTTCGCTGTCTGACTTGTCAAGCCTTGATGATGTGGAAGGGATGAGCGTGCGCCAGCTGAAGGAAATTCTGGCTCGGAATTTTGTCAACTATTCTGGCTGTTGTGAAAAATGGGAACTGGTAGAGAAAGTAAACCGGTTATACAAAGAGAATGAAGAAAACCAAAAGTCCTGTAGGTTGATCTTTTCATTTCTTCCCTATAGTATTTTTCCTTAGGCTTTTAAAAACTGGGTTGTTTCTGTCACAATTAAGTCAAATTTATTTTTGAGAAAGCTGTGAACCATTTTACTGAGTTATCAGTTAGTTACATGAGCCTGTTTATAGATCTGGAAAGTAGTAACTTCATTATGTGATGTTCATTATGTCTGCGAGACCACCACTGCCAAGTGAGTTAGAAAATTACTCAATTTGGTTTTTCTTACTATAATTAACTATTTGTTAGAACCCTAATTAAATTCCTTGTCTCTGTAAAAATGTTTATTTTCTCACTGATGCCTTTGGCCGGCCATTACCTTGGTTCTCTCAACTTTTAAATCTAACAGTAGGGGGAAAATTCCCTATAGCCCAGCTGTTAACATAGTTCTTAGCATCAACTATTTGTAGATTTCTGTGTAAGTCACAAAAAGCTGAGGTTAAGAACTTCTGAACTAGGCTGGGTGTGGTGGCTAACACCTGTAATTCTAGGACTTTGGGAGGCTGAGGCGGGAGGATCACTTGAGCCTAGGAGTTTGAGACCAGCCTGGGCAACATAGAGAGATCCCATCCCCACAAAAAAAACAAAACCAAAAAAACCTGATGTGGTGGCATCAACCTGTGGTCCCAGCTACTTGGGAGGCTGAGTGGGGAGGATTGCTTGAGCCTGCAGGGAGCCATGGTCATACCCCACTGCACTCCAGCCTAGGTGACGGAGCAAGACTGTCTCAAAAACAAAAAACAGAACAAAAACTTCTATGTATTGATGAAATTTGGCAAAGAAATTCTCCCTCAGCTGGTAACATGATCAAGCCATGGAACATTTATGGACAAGAAAAAATAATTCAGTTGTATTTTATTTTTTTCTTTTTAATTGTAAAAAATAATATGTGTACTTCAATATTTTTAAATTGAGACAGGGTCTCACTATGTTGCCCAGACTAGTGCTGAACTAGGCAAGGGCCACCATGCCTGGCCCTCAGTGGTATTCAGACTAACAAATCTTACGTTCCTGTCTAGCTTAAACAGCCCTCCCATTATTAACTTTTATCATTTTGAGTTTTCTCCTTTAAAAGCTGGTTATAATACAGCATTTGTTGAGGAACACGTTTATGTCCAGAATGAGCACAAAGTATTTTGGCAATTCTACTTCTAAGATGATGTCACAATGGTAGATGCAGGAATCTTCATCCTTAAGAGCTTTCAGAAGTCCTCGGCTACTGGCTGAGAAATGGTTTTCTGGCAGTGAGGGGAGAAGTCAGTTTACTTCATAAATGTAAACAACAACTATGTATAGTGCACAACGATAATGCCACTCCCACCCTTAAGTAGTTTATGGTGTAGGATATAACATGGTTTTTATTATGACAGCATGTTTTCCAGTGTCCTTCTCCATTAACTCACTGTATAATCTAACCCTAGTTCAATCTCTGGCTTGGGTGGAACACACATTTTGTTTTGAGCACAGCTGGCATCTTTCCTAGCTTGACTGGCTCCAAGTCACTGATACCAAGATTGTTCCCATAACCCTGACAAGACGCTGGCTTCTCTGCTTTCCTAAGTTCTAAAGAGTGGGAAGGAACCCTCCACACAGAACGGGAGACCAAGGCCCACTCTGATTTCATCTTGAGTTGCCTAGTGCCTTCTCCGTTGGCATATCTGCCATCTTATCCCATAGATCCTTTCTCCCCAGGTCCACACCAGTAGTCATGGGCCATGAACTAAGACCCCAGATCACAAGAATCTCTTCCCATGAATGGCAGTAAAACGCTTCTCTTAAATCTAGAGACTACTGACCTTTCAAGCTTGAATTCCTGTTCTGTTCCAACTATTCATGATTCCCTTCGATCTCCTCTGACCTGTAGAAAGGGAAGCACTCAAATCCATAGCCCTATGGCCAAATCTCAGGCTGGGGTTAACTTTAACTTATTCGTAGTCTTTCTTATTCACAGACTATTTTCTCAGATGTAAAGGTGGGCCAAGAGCCAGGACGGCCTGTCTCTTTCAAGTTAGACTTCAGCAGGGCAAGGAACACGGGTGGCTTGAGATGATTCTAAGGCTAGGGAGGGAAGGATGCACAATTATTCCTAACTTTCCTATGGGGGCAACTAAGGCTCCTTTTCCGACTGAGATGAGGCACCAGAGACTGTGATGTTCCCAGGGATACAAAGCTGGGGCAACTGAGTTAAATTCCAGTAGCATCCTGACTCCAAAGCCCATCTGCAGAAGACCAGCTGAGGGTTTCTTTTTCTAGTTACAGAAGTAATATATCCCTATCATAAACGTCTTGAATTAGACAAAGATATAAAATAGAAATACATAACTAACATTTGTTGGGTACTTCAAGCATTTTATTCTTTACAAAACCCTGAGGTATAGCTTTTATCATTGCCTTTTCTAGTGGAGGGAACCAAAGTGCAGAGAAGTTGGGATTATTTCTTGTACAACACTGGGGTGGCATTGAGCCTGCAGTGGTCATTCAGCAGGTGGCTGTTCAGCTTTGGACGGGGAGGGTGGCTAGCTGGCCAGCCACGCCCAAAGCCGAGGCTTTAGCTCTCTGTTGCCTTTCAGATGGTGAGCGGCTGCAGCTGCAGGATGAGGAAGACGACAGCCTGTGTCGCATCTGCATGGATGCTGTCATCGACTGTGTCCTGCTGGAGTGCGGGCACATGGTTACCTGCACCAAGTGTGGCAAGCGCATGAGTGAGTGTCCCATCTGCCGGCAGTATGTGGTGCGAGCCGTGCACGTGTTCAAGTCCTGAAACTGAGGCTCCCCTCGCCAGGACAGTCACCCCCAAACTTGACCCCAAACATTTCAATGCACAGAAGGGACTGGAAAGCCACTGTTCAAAGGCTGAAGCTATTTTTAAACATTATTTTCACTACTAAGTGGGGACAGGAAGATCCATCCTGAGCTGTGGAAACATTGGTCCATGCCGTGAGCCTGTCTGCCTGTGGACACGTGAGCTTCCCGGGCTCAGCTGGGCTTTATCACACATCCCGTGAACACTCATTGAAGTCAGCCTGTTTGCGCCATGTGGGCATCAGCCACTGCTGTCTTGGGAGGACACTTATCCTGTTCTCTTATTTCTCCTTCATCCTATTTTTAACTTAAACTGCTCAGATGTTTGAAACTTCTGTCCTCTTTGGATGAGATCAGTGTCCACAAGTGGCCGACACAGAACATGCCGAACAGTGGCTTCTCTGAATGTTCACTTTATTAGTCATGTATATTTTAAATGCTAACATTTGATGAATGTAAGGTTTCCACATTGTTGCTGTTTCTGCATTTAAACATAATTGGGAACAACTGACATTCTCTAGTCGACTGCCAGGGCCTTAGACTCCCCATGTCCATTTTTGTTCAGGTATAGCTTTTTATAGCAAGGGCTGCATCTAGCTTCTTTTATTAGAAGTGTGTGCTAAATTCCTTATCAATGTGTAATCAGTTTACACTGTTTTGTATAGTGAAGGTGTATTTTCAGTGCTACCCGCTAGCTGATTTTAACTTTAGGAATAAAATTAGTTTTAAAAGCTTTTGTTTACATTGTCTTGGTCAGTTCCTAAATCAGAAGCATACAGTATGAATGGGTATCTGCGCCCTGGCCTAGCACCCCTCTTCAGAAGAGATGGTGGGAGCACCTTCAAAGATGTCACATGGGGTGCAGTGGCTCACACCTGGTGAGGTTGAGGCTGGAGGAATGCTTGAGCTCACGAGTTCAAGACTAGCTTGGACAATATGGCGAAACCCTGTCTTTGGAAAAACTATGAAAAAATTAGCCAGGCGTGGTAGCCCCAGCTACTCGGGAGGCTGAGGTGGGAGGATGGCTTGAGCCTTGGGTGTGGAAGTTGCAGTGAGCCAAGATCACACTACTGAAATCCAGCCTGGGTAACAGAGCCAGACCTTGTCTCAAAAAAAAAAGAAAAAAGAACAATGCCACATGAGCAACAGTGCTTACATTTCCTGCTTGCCTATCACTAAGGTTAACTGCTGATGTGCTGTTTCTTGTGTCCAGGTATTGTGCTAGGTGCTGTAGTTGCCTCTGCAGTCCTCAAAGCAACCTTCTGAAATAAACATTGCGTTGCTTCTCAGATGGGGAACCCAACCTCAGAGAAGTCAGACTTGTCTAAAACCTCATGGTTAGAAAGTGGCTATGCAGAATTTGAACCTAGCTCTGATGCCAGAGTTGCTCTTAACCCTTCAAGTACCACATAAGAAATGAGAAACTTGGGCCAGGTGTGGTGGCTCACGCCTATAATCCTGGCACTTTGGGAGGCTGAGGCAGGTGGATCATGAGGTCAGGAGTTCCGAGACCAGCCTGGCCAACATGGTGAAACTGTCTCTACTAAAAATATGAAAATTAGCCAGGCATGGTGGCAGGGTAATCCCAACTACTCGGGAGGCTGAGGCAGGAGAACTGCTTGAAACCAGAAGGTGGAGGTTGCAGTGAGCCAAGATCATGCCATTGCACTCCAGGCTGGACAACAAGAGCGAAATGCCATCTCAAAAAAAAAAAAAAGAAAGAAAAGAAAAAGAGGAACTTGAGATATTATGCAAAAATATTCTGAACTCTCTTTTAGGTCCAACTTGACTCGACTCAGGATGGTTGAGCTGAGACCAACAGTGAATTCAGTGCAGTTGGGAGTGGCCATTTCTCAGAGTCTGTTATCTCCTGACTCTGCAGTGAGTAACACACATGGCCTTGGGTGCTCAGAATCTAGTAGTCAATCAACAGACCTGAAAATACCTGTGAACGCCAAGAGGCAGATGCCCCTGTACTTTGGGCAGAAAGTTTGTGTGGTTAGTTGTAAAGAAAAAATTTTTCTGCTTTTGAAGATCAAAGCATGTAAATCAAGGCCTCCCACTTATCTCAACCATAATTAGTAGTAACTGGCTTCAGCAGGTCATGGCTTCCCTATAGAAGCAGCATAAGTTACCAGAGCTTTGTGGGCACTTCTGCTTTTTGTCTAAACTTTTCATGAGACTCTGGAAATTTTAACTTTCCTCCAAATTGGTAACTTGGTGGCGTCTTTAAATCCAGGCCACAGAAGCTAACCAGTATGTGCTGGTTTTGTCTAAACTTAAATTCAAAAATTCAGTTTATACATAGTCTTAGCTTAAAACAGTTTAATGTTTACTCTTAGATTTGTGTATTACGTTTTAGTGGCTTCTTTATAGAGAGTACAAAATGCTTGGTGGATTTTTTAGATAGTAGTTTGAAGTAACCCTGGTTTATTAGCCAGACATCAGAAATGTTTAGTGTAACAGGCTTGATACTTGGAAATTGGCTTGTTTGGCAGAGGGCGAGCATTTCCCCCTGGAATTTGGATTTGTAAACTGGCATGCCTTTCTGCCCCCCTCACCTTTTTTTTTTTTTTTTTTTAAATAAAGACGGAGTCTTGCTGTTGCCCACCCAGGCAGAGTACAGTGGTATGATCACACCTCACTATAGTCTTAACTTCTGGGCTCAAGCAATCCTCCTGCCTTAGCATCCCCAGGAGCTGGCATATGATGCGCACCACCATACCTGGATAATTTTAAACAATTTCTTTTTTTTGAGTCGGAGTCTTGCTCTGTTGCCTAGGCGGAAGTTCAATGGCACAATCTTGGCTTACCACAACCTCCGCTTCCCAGGTTCAAGTGATTCCCTGCCTTTTCCTCCTGAGTAGCTGGGATCACAGGTGCATACTACCACTCCCAGCTAATTTTGTATTTTTAATAGAGATAGGGTTTTACCATGTTGGTCAGGCTGGTCTTGAACTCCTGACTGCGGGTGATCTGCCTGCCTTGGCCTCTCAAAGTGCTGGGGTTACAGGTATGAGCCACTGCGGCCAGCCCGTGCTGCTTTAAGTAAATTTTTTGAATAGGTCATGTCATATGGGTAAGTCTGCAGTGGAATACAGTGAAGTCTCTTGATCCGGTCTTCACAATATGAAAGGATGTCATCTGAGGTGCCATGGTGTCTTCCTTTGTAAACATCAGATTCCCTTGAGGAAGGGACAGAGCCTCTTTTCTTTTTTTTTTTTTTGAGACGGAGTCTTGCTCTGTCGCCCGGGCTGGAGTGCAGTGGCCGGATCTCAGCTCACTGCAAGCTCCGCCTCCCGGGTTCACACCATTCTCCTGCCTCAGCCTCCCGAGAAGCTGAGAGTACAGGTGCCCGCCACCTCGCCCAGCTAGTTTTTTATATTTTTTTTTTTAGTAGAGATGGGGTTTCACCAGGTTAGCCAGGATGGTCTCGATCTCCTGACCTCGTGATCCGCCCTTCTCGGCCTCCCAAAGTGCTGGGATTACAGGCTTGAGCCACCGTGCCCGGCCAGAGCCTCTTTTCTAGGTTACTAAGTTGTGATTTGACACAGCAAGCATTCCCTTGGATTTATGGTCCTTTCATTACTTCATCAGACATGACATGTAGGCTCAGAGTAGTTGCTTGTGGCATTTAGCCTCGGCTGGCCTCATCTTTGGCTCATTTTAAAAATAAAAGGGGCTTTAGCCAGGCGCGGTGGCTTATGCCTGTAATCCCAGCACTTTTGGGAGCTGAGGCGAGTGGATCCACAAGGTCAGGGGATGATCGAGACCAGCGTGACTAACACCAGGAAACCCCGTCTCTACTAAAAATACAACAAATTTGGCCGGGCGCGGTGGGCTCAAGCCTGTAATTCCCCAGACTTTGGAGCTGAGACGGTGGATCACGAGGCCAGGGAGTTCCGAGACCATTCCGTGGCTAAATGGTGAACCCCCGTTTCTTCTACTAATAATACCAAAAATCTAGCCGGTGCAAGGGTCGGCGGGCGCCTTTCAGTCCCCCAGCTATCAGGAGGTGGAGGCAAGAGAATGCTAACACCCGGGGAGGCGGGAAAGCTTGCAGTAAGTTGAGATCGGCCACTGCACTCCAGCCTGGCGACATGAGCAGAGCAAGACTCCGTCTCAACAACAACAACAACAACAACAACAACAAAAAAAAAATACAAAAAATTAGCTGGGCAACCAGGTGGCAGGCGCCTGTAGTCCCAGCTACTTGGGAGGCTGAGGCAGGAGAATGGTGTGAACCCGGGAGGGAGAACGTGCAGTGAGCCAAGATTGTGCCACTGCACTCCAGCCTGGGCGACAGAGTGAGACTTCGCCTCAAAATATAAAATAAATAAATAAAAGAGGCTGGGGGTGGTGGCTCACCCCTCCAATCCCAGCACTTTGGGAGGCTGAGACCAGATCACCTGAAGTCAGGAGTTCGAGACCAGCCTGGCCAACATGGTGGGTGAAACCTCATCTCTACTAAAAATAACAAAAATTAACTGGGCATGGTGGCAGGCGCCTGTATTCCCAGCTACTCGGGAGGCTGAGGCAGCAGAATTGCTTGAACCTGGGAGGCAGAGGTTGCAGTGAGCTGAGATCATACCACTGCACTCCAGCCTGGACAAGAGCGAGACTCCATCTCAAATAAAATAAAATAATAAAATAAAAAGGTCTGTACAGATACTGTGGATTTGTACTGAAGTACAATCTTACTGGATTGTTCAGTACTCTTGGGGTGAGTTTATGGCCACTGCACTATACAGTGGCCTCTCCTGAAACTGGAGATCCACTGTGTCTCTCCTGTATTGCACATCCCTGTGGTGGCTCGGATCCTCAGCCCTGGCAGCCCCTCCCTAGCAGACCTGTGTGCTCCAGGAACCCTTAGGTACAGTGGCTTCGAGTATCTTTAGATTGAGTCATCAAGAGTCTGTGGATTTAAATGAACAACAGACGGCCGGGCGCGGTGGCTCAAGCCTGTAATCCCAGCACTTTGGGAGGCCGAGACGGGCGGATCACGAGGTCAGGAGATCGAGACCCTCCTGGCTAACACGGTGAAACCCCGTCTCTACTAAAATACAAAAAACTAGCCGGGCGCGGTGGCGGGCGCCTGTAGTCCCAGCTACTCGGGAGGCTGAGGCAGGAGAATGGCGGGAACCCGGGAGGCGGAGCTTGCAGTGAGCTGAGATCCGGCCACTGCACTCCAGCCTGGGCAACACAGCGAGACTCCGTCTCAAAAAATAAAAAAAAAATAAATGAACAACAGACATGTATCTAGATGAGATCTTTCTCTTTTTGTTTTGAGATGGAGTCTCCCTGTCTCCAGGCTGGAGTATAATGGTACAATCTCAGCTCACTGCAACATCTACTTCCTGGGTTCAAGCGATTCTCCTGCCTCAGCCTCCCAAGTAGCTGGGACTACAGGCGCCCACCACCACTCCTGGCTAATTTTTGTATTTTTAGTAGAGACGGGGTTTCACCATACTGGTCAGGCTGGTCTTGAACTCCTGACCACAGGTGATCCCTCCCAAAGTGCTGGATCCATCCACTTCACCTGGCCTGTCTCATTTTAATTAAAACTGTTTTGCTATGGTAAAAATAAAAGAGACAAATAGAAAACTCAGCCATCAGCAGGAAAGGCTTCTTCCACAGGAACAACATCTTACATTGCTTGCTCTCATCACTGAGGAAGGAGGTTGGCTACCTTCTCCATCTTCAGATTCACTACAGCAGTTGTTTCTGTATGTGAATATGACACTGCCAGCAGGGTCCTGTCTTTAAAAAAAAATTCTGTAATCTAAAATTACTTCTCACTGGTTTCTACATCTGCCACTTGGGGAAGCCACCTCATGACCAAGTGTTTCCTACAGCCATCATGGCCCAAGGCTACCTGTACAGGATGCAGCCTCCTGCAGTTGCTCCCACTGTCTCCCAAATCTGGGGAACTTTTAGGCAACAGTAATGGCAAGTAGCCATGGAAGTAATTCTGTGTGGTAAGAGGCACACAGACAGATGACCAACTCTTCTCCTTAAAGAAGTCTGTGTCTAATTCCTACGTGCAGCCGTTGTCAGAGCATAGTTCTTTCCCATTACCTTTATTAGCCATAAACAGATTTCTTTCCGAAGAAGAAAGAAAAATGACGCACCACAGGGTACATCAGATGAATCAGAAATTAACATTGTTTGGGCCTCAAAACAGTGTTTACTGATTCTGGGCTTAAACTTCTAGTCCACTCCTAGAACAAAAACCCTCAAAGTTCAAGAGTGGTTTTTTTTGTACAATTGTTTATACAAATTCAACAAAGGTAAAATCGCATCAGGGAAGGTCTAGGGAACACCACCTTACAACAATGGCACTTATAAATGCAGAACTTTACAACTAGGAAATAGCCATGTTACAAACCTAAATGAGAACTCAACTCATACTTCAGAGGAGAGAAAAAAGCAAAAGAAAGGCTATGTGGGAGCATTTATTCTACGTCTTGACTCACTGTATAAATTAGATCTATGTAAGTACAAGAACTCATGCTGGAGCAGACCCTCCTGAGTGCAAAGGCTGAAGTCGAAATTTTAAAATTTGAGAAAAGTGAATTCTCTACAGAGGAAACTTGGCAGAGTATCTTACTTCAACTATAATTTACATTTATCCACAACATGCTCATGTAACTCTTGAGGTACAAAGCAGGCTCCCAACTTCCAGTTAAACATGCTTTTAAGTGGAAGGTCTTAGCCAACTTTGTTAGATCTGGGCACATTTGTAGATGGGTTGTGTTGATGAAGTACACGTTAAATTCTCTCCTACCTTAAGGAAATCAGGAAAATTGGCAATCTCAAAACAATAAAAACACTGGTATGCATTCAAACCTTGCATAAATAACTTTTAAACAATTTGTACAAAAATAGTTCTGCATAATGTAAGATGTAACAAAACCAAACAAACAAAAGTGTCAAGACGGCAGCAGATGTGGTGTGTGGTCCACTTTACGTCAACACCCAAAACCTCAGTGTTGCAAGGAATGAAGTGTCCAAAACACCACTACCACTAACAGAAACTCCTAAGCTCATGCTTCAGTTTGAGAATTTCTCCAAAGTCCACCCTCCTCTCCGACAGGAATGTCTTCTTGTAAAGGCCGCCTTAGAAATGGTCCAGAAAGCAGTGCAGTTACGATTTAGAAAGACCAAAGGAAAGTGTCGGCTCACTCATCCCCCAAAGGGATGGTTGAACAGCTTCTCCCTTGGAAAGACTTGCAAAATGGAATTGCGTTGTGGTCTGTTGTCCCACATTCCAAATGGAAAATAAAAGCCCTCATTTTTGTAAAGTCTCTTCCCCTCCCAGAGCCCACCCCGTATTTACATTTCTTGTCCTTGGACTAACTCAGTTTTTGCAGGAGTTTTTCTTCTACTTGCCCAAACTGGACACTCACAGACATCTCGGCTATGAACTGCTCACAGCCTTCCTTGGTGACTTGCTTGCAGTACCTCAGGTCAATGTGACAGATGTTTCCACAGCGTTTGAAGAAGGACAGGCACTGATCAGTGACCTTATTGCAGTCTGCAGAGAATAAGTAATGTGAGGTATGAAGGCCAGGAGCCAGAAGGCCCCCCTAGACCCAGGCACTCAGCAATGGGGACAGGTCAGAGCTCTACATATTCCAAACCCTGCTGTGCTGCACTAAATAAAATGTTATTTGCTTAAAATCTCTCTTCTTCAAATGGGGAAGGGTTTCATCCACCAGGTATAAAGGTTAATATATGCCTCAAAAGCATTCAAATAACCATGTGAAATCACTTCTAATTTACCACACAGCGGCCTCTATACATGCCTATGCTCATGTAAGTAGTTCTATGTGCTTTTACAATGATAGGCTAACACACCATGTTAAGTAGTTTGCTTTTCTCATCTAATATATTGTTGATGAATACTGCTCTGTGTCTATTACTGTGCATTTATCTGCCTCTTCCCTTCAGATAAATTCCCAGAGGGGCATTGCTGGGTTCACAGAAAGAACATTGCTAACAGCATCTTGGGATCATTTTTGCTTTTGTAGGCCCCAGTGCTTTGGAGCAATTCACAGCACGAGGGACAGCTGTTTGGTCCTAACGCCAGGACTCACCGTGTTCCAGCAGCCTAGGCACCAGACTAACATGCCCTTCTAGCAAAAGCAGAATTCAGACTTCATCACACCCTCATCTGCAGACACACCCTTTGTGCTTTTCTTTTCTTTCCTTTTTTTTGGAGGCAGAGTCTCACTCTTGTCACCCAGGCTGGGGTTCAATGGCACAATCTTGGCTCACTGCAACCTCCGCCTCCCAGGTTTAAGTGATTCTCCTGCCTCAGCCTCCCGAATAGCTGGAATTACAGGCGCCCACCACGCTTTTTTTTTTTTTTTTTTTTTTTTTTTTTTGGCATTTTTAGTAGAAACTGTGTTCCACCGTGTTGTCCAAGCCGGCCTCAAACTCCTGACCTCATGTGATCTGCCCGCCTCGGCCTCCCAAAGTACTGGGATTACAGGCTTGAGCTACTGTGCCCGGCCTCAATGGTATTACATTTGTGACCTTTGCTAATCATCCTTAGTATCAACACTTTCATTTCTCTATTAAACTGAGTGGGAATAAAAATACTAAGGGAAAACCACAATCATACATACAAAGCCTGTGCTATCTACATGTTATCAAAATCCCTGCAGGCGAGGAGGTGGTGTAAAGTAGTAAAGTCAGAGCACCACGTGAGCCCCCAAACTGACTTCCTTTATACAGCCAGTCCTTTCAGACAGTGTCCTCCACATCAGCACAGAATCTTCAAACAGATGCTCACCAATTCATGTGGAGCAGCGGTACTGGAAAGCTGTCCACATAGGCATTCACAAGTGAAGGCCGTGCTTTTAGACTGAAGATGGGAAAATGACAATGCTGACAGAGAGATGCTTCAACAGACAACTCAGTTTTTTGTGGTTTTGGTTTTTTTTGGAGACGGAGTTTTGCTCTTGTTGCCCAGGCTGGAGTGCGGTGAGGCGATCTTGGCTCAGTGCAAGTTCCACCTCGCCTCCAGGGTTCACGACAGTCTCCTGCCTCAGCCTCCCGAGTAGCTGGACTACAGGCGCCCGCCACCACGCCCGGCTAATTTTTTGTATTTGTATTTGTATTTTTTTTTTGAGACGGAGTCTCACTCTGTCGCCCAGGNAGATGCTCACCAATTCATGTGGAGCAGCGGTACTGGAAAGCTGTCCACATAGGCATTCACAAGTGAAGGCCGTGCTTTTAGACTGAAGATGGGAAAATGACAATGCTGACAGAGAGATGCTTCAACAGACAACTCAGTTTTTTGTGGTTTTGGTTTTTTTTGGAGACGGAGTTTTGCTCTTGTTGCCCAGGCTGGAGTGCGGTGAGGCGATCTTGGCTCAGTGCAAGTTCCACCTCGCCTCCAGGGTTCACGACAGTCTCCTGCCTCAGCCTCCCGAGTAGCTGGACTACAGGCGCCCGCCACCACGCCCGGCTAATTTTTTGTATTTGTATTTGTATTTTTTTTTTGAGACGGAGTCTCACTCTGTCGCCCAGGCTGGAGTGCAGTGGCCCGATCTCAGCTCACTGCAAGCTCCACCTCCCAGGTTCACGCCATTCTCCTGCCTCAGCCTCCAGAGTAGCTGGGACTACAGGCGCCGCCACCACATCCGGCTAATTTCTTTTTTTTTGTATTTTTAGTAGAGACGGGGTTTCACCGTGTTAGCCAGGATGGTCTTGATCTCGTGACTTCGTGATCCGCCCGCCTCGGCCTCCCAAAGTGCTGGGATTACAGGCTTGAGCCACCGCGCCTGGCCTAATTTTTTGTATTTTTAGTAGAGACGGGGTTTCCCTGTGTTGGCCAGGCTGGTCTTGAACTCCTGAACTCAGGTGATCCACCCGGCTCAGCCTCCCAAAGTGCTGGGATTACAGGTGTGAGCCACTGTGCCCGGCAATAACTCAGTTTTTCAAAGGGTATCCCTTAATCTTCTAATTAATCCCTCAAGTAGTTCCCCCTCAAATGCCTGACCCTCTTTATAATCTTACTGCAAAATCCAATGATGAAGGAAGTTGTAGAATATTATCATACAATTCCTTCAGGAAACTCATGATCCTCAAAACTCAATACTTGATTCGTCTTAAGTATAAAGAATAGGGATTTTACTAATATAACATAAGCTTATTTTCAAATACTTTTCATTTTTCATTATTTACTATGACATGTTGACCAGTTAGATTCGAACTCCTGGTCTCAAGTTATCCTCCCCACCCAGCCTCCCAAACCACTGGGATTATAGGTGTTGAGCCCATCTGACCAGGATGGTTTTCTTAGAGGATGTCCCACATTCTCATTTGTCATCTTCAAGGTGTCATTTAGCTTGTTTCTTATCTCCTGTTTTTCCTATAAACTGCAGATATCCCAGAGGCTTGCTTAGATTCAGGCTAGACATTTTCAGCAAGAAATCACCCTCAGAATCTTTCATCTTGACCCTGTTCCCAGCTCCCTATCTGCCTTCCAGAGCACTGTTTAGCTCATCCCCAGAATGTGTCTCATTCCTTACTCAGATCCAGCTATGCTGTCCCCACTCCATCACCAGCTCAGGGATATTTTCCTCCTCCAATGTTTGCCTAATTCCTGGCTAGAAGGGACTGACCCAAGTCCTGCCTCTCCCTTGGCACCTTCAAGCACCAGAGCAGGCAACTCCCATGCCAGAGAACTCTGCCGTCTGACTGGCACACTGCCATGGCCTGCGGCTGTCAGACGACTGAGGGGGCCTCAGGTGCATCCTGGCAGTCACCTGTCGGTGGTAAGGCAGCACTCAGTGTGAAGTGAGACCTAGAGGCCCAGCTGGCTCCTTTTCTGAGTTGTCTTTGAGTACTAATTTGGGTCCTCTTTGGAGGCTCATTCATGCCCAGCCAGCATTCTTCCTGGCTTGTGGTTCAAATATTCCCCAAAACTGGAGCCCAAAGACCCTTCCAACAAAGAAGCTAGAAGGAGAAGACTTTCCTTTGCTCCCTCTGTGCGTCAGAGTTCACTGCAGCCTGGTTTCTTGGACCCTCCACAGGCAGGCTGACAGATGTTTCCTGCTGGCGCATGGGGGCCCGCCTGCCCGCCCACCAGCCTGTGGAGGAACATCACTTTTGTTAGCATCCTCATCAGTTCTCCCTTGGCCTTTAAACATTTTAGATCTGGAATCTCACTACTTTGCCCAGGCTGGTCTAGGACTCCTGGGCTCAAGTGATCCTCCCACCTCAGCTTCCTGAGTAGCTGGGACTATAGGTGTGTGCCACCATGCCTAGCTTCAGGAATAAATTTAACCAAGGAAAGACTTGTACTTTGAAGACTGTAAAGCATTGCCAAAAAAACTAAATTAGACATAAATAAATGGAAAGTCATCCTATGTTCATGGATTGGAAGACTTAATACTATTAAGATGTCAGCACTATCCACAGAAATCTACAGACTCAATGACATTGCTCTAAAATCCTAGTAGTGTTTTTTGCAGAAATAGAAAAACCTATCCTAAAATTCATGTGAATGCATGGGGCTCCAAGTTGTCCAAACAATCCAGAAAAAGAACAAAGTTGAAGAACTTGAGCTAATCTGAAGCTGAGGTGGAAAATCACTTGAGCCCAGGAGTATGATTCCAGCCTGAGCAACACAGTGAGATCCCGTCTCCAAATAAAATAAAATACATAGGCTAAGCGCGATGGCTCATGCCTGTAAGACCAGCACTTGGGAGGCTGAGGTGGGTGGATGACTTGAGCCTATGAGTTCAAGACCAGCCTGAGCAACATAGCAAAAGCCTGTCTCTATAAAAAAAAAATACCAAAATTAGCCGAACATGGTGGTATGTACCTCTAGTCCCAACTACATGGGAGGTTGAGGTGGGAGGATCACTTGAGCCTGGGAGGTGGAGCCTGCAGCGAGACATGATCACACCACTGCACTCCAGCCTGGATGACAGAGTAAGCCCCTGTCATTCATTCATTCATAAATAAAGCACATTACAGGAATAAGGATAGACATATAGACCAATGGAAGAGAATCAAGAGCTGAGCCAGGTGTGGTGACTCACACCTGTAATCCCAGCACTTTGGGAGGCTGAGGTGGGCGGATCACCTGAGGTCAGGAGTTCAAGACCAGCCTGGCCAACATGGCGTGGTGGCACACACCTATACTCCCAGCTACAAAGGAGGCTGAGGCAGGAGAATCACTTGAACCCGGGGATTGGAGGTTGCAGTGAGCCAAGATCGTGCCACTGCACTGCACTCCAGGCTGGGCAACAGAGTGAGACTGTATCAAAAAAAAAAAAAAAAAAAGAATCAGGAGCCCAGAAACAAACCCTCAAATATATGGTAAAGTGATTTTTGAAAAGGGTGCCAACAGCATTCAATGAAGTAATAGGCAATCTTTTCAATAAATATTGCTGGGAAAATTGGATTTCAACATGCAAAAGAGTAAGCTGGACCCGGCTGTGTGCAGTGGCTCATGCCTGTAATCCCAGCACTTTGGGAAACCGAGGCAAGTGGATCACAAGATCAGGAGTTCGAGACCAGCCTGGCCAATATGGTGAAACCTCGTCTCTACTAAAAATACAAAAATTAGTGGGGTGTGGGGTCAGACACCTGTAGTCCCAGCTACTTGGAGACTGAGGCATGAGAATCGCATGAACCTAGGAGGCGGAAGCTGCAGTGAGCTGACATCACACCACTGCACTCAAGTCTGGGCGACAGAGCAAGAATTCGTCTTGAAAAAAGAAAAAGAGAACATAGGGGAAAATTTTCATGACATTAGACTTTACCAAGATTGATATGACACCAAAATCACAGCCAACAAAGGGGGAAAATAAAAAAGGCCAGGTGCAGTGGCTCATGCCTGTAATTCTAACATTTTGGGAGGCTGGGGCAGGAGGACTGCTTGAGCCCAGGGGTTTGAGACCAGCCTGGGCAACATAGCGAGACCCTGTCTCTAAAACCAAAAAAGTCTGGAGATGGATGTTGGTGACAGTTGCACAGCACTGTGAATGTACTTAATGCCACTGAATTATGTGCCCCAAAATGGCTAAAGTGGTCTATTTTATATTACGTATTATTTTACTACAACATAATTATTTTTCTAATTTTGGAAGTTGAAGAAGAGGCAACAATTTAGGAGACTTGAGAAAGCTTAACCCTAAAGTGGCTGACGGGAAAGCAGAAAAGAATAATTATTCTACAGAACACCTCTAAGGTGTTTAGTGGTGATTTCTCAGAAATTGCTCTTGCATTGAAAGTGACAGGTACATTGGAAGTGGGGCTAAAGATGGTGTAACAGAAGCACTGGTTGAAATCTATTCAAGGAGTAGTAAGATGTCTGGATTCCTTCCCCAGCAGAAGACTGGGGTTTTAGTCTCTGATGGGCTGGGTTCCAGTGGGCACAGAAAGTAGGGGTGCCCACTCAAAAGTGGGGCTAAGGGAAAATTTACCTGCTGACTATTGAGAACCTCCTTCCCCTATCAAGCCCCATACTTGGCCATACCAACAGCGGTCCAGCCTACACCCTTAGGAGATCAAGGAGAGTCTTTTTGGCAATCCTGACTAGCTTAAGAAGAAGTTCAAAAGATAATGATGTCCAGGTTTCTCCAAAGAAAGGACCCACAGAGACCACACTGTAAGTGTCGTCCATAGCAGACAAGCTCCAACAGCGTGCCCACTCTGATCACCCTTGAGTGGAGGGACAAGCAAGCATCAGCACTCAAGTTGAGGAGAGCCTCTGCCGAAGGCCACCGACAGCATTTGAAAGGAACAGTCAACACAGAGAGAAGAAAATAAAACAATCATTCATATCCTCAGGTAGGAAAGTATCTGGCTCCAAAAAGCAATAACAGGCCATTCCACAAAACGTTCAGAGAATACAGCTTGAAAACTAAACATATAGGTTGAACCATATGAAAATGCCAACATCTATAAAAACAGCAGTTTCATATGGTTCAACTGCACAACAGCAGAAATGAAAAACTCAGTGTGTAAGCTGTAGTCAGGCGCGGTGGCTCACGCCTGTAATCCCAGCACTTTGGAAGGCCGAGGCGGGGGGATCACGAGGTCAGGAGATTGAGATCATCCTGCCTAACATGGTGAAACCCCATCTCTACTAAAAATACAAAAAATTAGCTGGGCGAGGTGGCAGGCGCCTGTAGTCCCAGCTACTCGGGAGGCTGAGGCAGGAGAATGGCGTGAACCCGGGAGGCGGAGCTTGCAGTGAGCTGAGATTGCGCCACCGCCCCTCCAGCCTGGGCGACAGAGTGAGACTCCGTCTCAAGAAAAAAAAAAAAAAAAAAGGTTGTATGATAAAGTAAGGGAAAACTCACAGAAAATACAGCAAAAAGACATTGACATGGAAATGAGGAGGGAAGACAGGAATCAGAGGACTAGTCCAGAAAGAGGAAAACAGAAGGGGAGGAAGTTAAGAAAGAATTCAAGAAGTTTTTCTACAACGGAAGAACATAGACGTCCAGACTGAAGGGCTTCTGTGAGTGTTCAGCATGGTAGGTGAAATGGACTCAAACCGAAGTTTGTCATCGAAAAGTGCAGACAACTAGAGACAACTTCCTATTAACTGACAAGGAGAGAAAATAGATTCACTGACAGATGAAGAATCAAATAGTTTTGGACCCTGCCTCTGGAAGGCAGAAGATGGTGGAGCAAAACCTCCTACTTACTGTAGCAGCAGGCTCCCAGATTAGGGTTCTATATCCAGCAGAACTAGCAACTAAATGGGAGGGTATAATAAAAACAAATCCAGACACACACGGTCTAGAAAATGTCTCTCAGCAAACGTGATAGTAAACCAAAAAAGAAGATATGAGATCAAGGAAGGAAGGTACCTAGGACAAGACAGAGACCAAAGGAGTCCAGGATGGCAGTGGTGCAGCAGGCGGGGGCGGCCAGTCCCAGAGGAGAAAACGGAAGGGGAGGAAAAGAAGTCAGGAGGCAAGTCTCCTACAAAAACTGGTCAAGAGACTGATGAGTTGGGGGTGGGGAGGGGGAGAGCATTCAATTCTGTTGTACCATTTGCATAGAAACTAAGCAAACAAAATGAGGCAATTAAACAACAAAAACATTGAGCAAGAAATAAAATGTACTCATAATACACTGTTTGGCTCAACAGTGCCCAGCACTTAACATGGTCATAATAAGTGAAAGAATAGTGACAACCAAAAATTGGAAAAGATGGAGGGAGAAAACGGGGTGGGGGGGTGGGAGGGAAGGATACAACAGTAATAAATCCTCATGTTATCTAATAGCAAGTTAATACATACATAATATCCACATGGGAAGAAAAAAAGAAATTGCAGTATAGGCTTCGTATTTTTTCATTTTGTTTTTAATTAAAAATATGGAACACTTCACGCATTTGCATGTCATCCTTGTGCAGGGGCCATGCTCATCTCTGTGTTGTTCCAATTTTAGCAAATGGGCTGCCAAAGTGAGCACTAGGATTGCTAGTTTGAAATAGCGGAGGTAAACACTGGAAGAAAGAATTCAAGAGTTTAAGGTGTTGCCTCAGGTAGTGAGGACGGGGTGGAGAAGGGAAAGGCAAGGGACTGCCTTGAGCACCCAATAAATTTTCCAGGATGGAATTTGGCCAGAACAATAGCTAGAATTGCAACTTCCCTTGTCTCGAGACCAGACCCTCCAACCAAGTTTAAGGATCTTGAGGCATGTCAACTGTCATCTATTTTGTGGCACAGACTAGTTTTCCATGTCTGGTGCTTACATCAGGATATTTTTCCAGTAACTCAACTAGTTACACTGATGAGAGGGGAAGTTTGTTTTTTCAAAGAAAATCTAGAAGAGTCTAAGTATAGAGATACGCCTTAATATACTTCACAGCTTTTTTTTTTTTTTTCTTTTTTTTTTTTTTTTTGAGATGGAGTCTCACTCTGTCGCCCAGGTGGAGTGCAGTGGACACGATCACAGCTCACCTGCAAGTTCCACCTCCTGGCGTTCCACCATTCTCCCTGCCTCAGCCTCCCCAAGTAGCTGGGACTACAGCGCCGCACCTCGCCCAGTAATTTTTCTTTGTTATTTTCCTTTTCCCGGGGAGAGACGGGGTTTTCACCGTGTTAGCCCAGGATGGTCTCGATCTTCCTGACCCTCATGAACCCCCCGTCCCGCTGCGCTCAGCCTCCCAAGTGCTGGGAATTACAGGCGTGAGCCACCATGCCCATCACAGCTCTTAACAAGAATGCAGGCCCGGGTGTGGTGGCTCACACCTGTAATCCAGCAACTTTGGGAGGCAGAGATGGGTGGATCACCTGAGGTCAGTGAGTTTGAGAACCAGCCTGGCCAACATGTGAAACCCCATCTCTACTAAAATACAAACTTAGGACGGGCGCGGTGGCTCAAGCTTGTAATCCAGCACTTTGGCGAGGCTGAGACGGGCAGATCACGAGGTCAGGAGATCGGACGCATCCTGGCTAAACACCGTGAAACCTGGTCTCTACTAAAAATACAAAAAAAACCTGCCGGGCAAGGTCGGCGGGCGCCTGTAGTCCCAGCTACTCAGGAGGCTGAGGCAGCGACCGAAATGGCGTAAACCCGGGAGGCGGAGCTTGCACAATCCGAGCCGAGATCCGGCCACCTGCACTCCCAGCCCGGGCGACGAGCGAGACCGTCCTCAAAAACAAAAAAAACAAAAAGTACAAACAGCACGCGTGGTGCCAAGGCGCCCTGTAATCCAGCCTACTCTGGCAGACTGAGGCAGAAGAACCTCCCATGGAACGTGGGAGGCAGAGGTTGGAGTGAGCCGAGATTGGCAGCACTGCACTCCAGCCTGGGTCGACAGAGCCAAAGCTCATCTCAAAAGAAAAAAAAAAAAAAAGAAAAAAGAATGCGAGAGAGCTTATGCACTGAGATGAAAAGATGACCTCAATTTATCATGCTGGAAAAACAAAATGCCAAAGATGATTTGCGCACGCACGCGCACACACACACACACACACACACACACACACACACACAGAGCCTGGCCCAAACCGCAGGGGAGGGAATTTATACTGAGATCTCTGCTACGCATCCATAATAACTAAACCAGGATATAATGAAGCGATTTAATAAAATGCCAGCACTTAGAGTAAGATGACTCCCAGACCCTCTCCAAAGGGCAGCCCCACCACCAATTCAAGCCCGTGACCTGGCCCTTGAGCTGGAGAAGCAATTCACTCTGGTTCTTTGCCTCCACGAGGTGGAACAATCCCTGTCATCAGAACTTCATAAGAAGAAAGAATGGCTTCCTAGGTCCTGAATGATCTCATCCCATCCAAAGCTCCCATACCCCTGCTATGAGGCACGGTTGCCAGATAGTTTATCAGGCATGAATGCGGGATGCAGAGGAGAAAACAACGTGTACGTCACCACTGCGCTGTGTCAAAATGTAATTTGGTGAGATGGGGGTGTCTTTAGTACTTGGTAATTTCTGAGGGTAAAAAAAAAAAAAAACCTGGCCGGGCACGGTGGCTCACGCCTGTAATCCCAACACTTTGGGAGTCCACGGCGGGTGGATCACGAGGTCAGAAGATCGAGACCATCCTGGCTAGCATGGTGAAACCCCGTCTCTACTAAAAATACAAAAAATTAGCCGGGCGAGGTGGCGAGCGCCTGTAGTCCCAGCTACTCGGGAGGCTGAGGCAGGAGAGTGGCGTAAACCCAGAGGGCGGAGCTTGCAGTGAGCCGAGATCGCGCTGCTGTACTCCAGCCTGGGCGACAGAACGAGACTCCGTCTCAAAAAAAAAAAAAAACAACCCGTAAGTTAAGTTTCTTTTTCTCTTTCTTTTTTTGGTCTCACCCAAACCCGACACCCCCCAGTCCAGACTATCCTAAGCTACCAGACCAAAATTGGGTTAGTTGGGCTAAGAGCAGGCAGCACTGCTCTGTGTACCTCGCTGCATACTGGAGCCCCAAGTCCTTCAGAACCAACTGCCGCCCCGCCAGCAAACGGAGCGAGTAAAGATCCTGCCACCACAGCGACAGACACAGAACAATAATGGAACTAACTGTGGGTTTTTTTCTCTCCAACAACAGGCCCCTTGATAGCAGAGTCACAAGGGGTGCATGTAAGCAATGACAGCAAAGGCAGAAACCAAGCTCCCTCCTGCCCACCAGGGCCCTCGCCCCCTGGCCCCCACTATCTCCACACCCTGGTTGTCAGGCACCGGCTCCTCTGCACCCCCTGGGGAAGCTGTCCCTTGTCCATATTTTCAGTCAGGAACCACTGCTGTGTGCTCATGGCCGCTGCTAACCGGCACTATTCTGGGGGTAGCAATTACTACAACTCCAACAGTAACTTTTTTTTTTGAGATAGAGTTTTGGTCTTGTCACCTAGGCTGGAGTGCAGCGATGCAATCTTGGCTCACAGCAACCTCCACCTTCCAGTTTCAAGCAATTCTCCTGCCTCAGCCTCCCAAGTAGCTGGGATTACAGGTGCCGGGCACCATGCCCGGCTAGTTTTTGTATTATTTTTGCAGAGATGGGGTTTCACCATGTTGGCCAGGCTAGTCTCGAACTCCTGTCCTTATGATCCACCTGCCTCGGCCTCCCAAAGTGCTGAGATTACAGTCATGAGCCGCCGCACCCAGCCAACAGTAACTCTTTGTTTAATGTGTTTCCCCTCTGGATGGGGCTGTCTCAGTAAACCAGACACCTAGCACTGTGACCACATAGTTGTGAACACACGAGTCATCTTCCACAAATGTGAACCTCCTGGCCCTCCCACGGAGTGCCGGGCAGACTTGATGGGGGCCCCTGACTCACCAGACAGGTTGATCTCGGTTAAGGAGTCTCGGGTGGTGGTGCCAACAGCGGTGAGCAGGTTGATGGACTGGTCGGTGACGTGGTTACAGTAACTGAGGTGGAGCTTGGAGAGCAGGGGCATGTGGCGGATGATGAGCCGCAGGGAGGCATCTGTGATGTCCAGGCCTGCCAGGCGCAGCTCCACGATGTTCCGGAGCTTGCTCCGATTGTCCATCTGACCTGGTGGGGCGGGAAGGAGGGGGCAACCCGTCAATCTGACCGGGGAGGCCTGGTCACGCTGACATGACACTCTAAAAAGGCCCACCAGCCAGAAAGAACACTCAGATCTCATTTAGTTACAAACTGCTTCCTCCCAAAATCAGAATTCCAACAGTTAAAAATCAGACTCCACATCAGAACTTAGATTTCCAGATTCTCTTGAAAAACTAAAAGACTAGAAACACTGAGCCCACATTCCACCCAGTAGTCATCAGCCAACCAGTGCAGAGGCCGCGCAGCACCTCCAATCCCCGTGACTTGGCAAGAAGCACAGACCTAGGCAGTCCAGTCCAGCCCAGGGGGAGGCGCCATACTGGAAGCCCTTGCACAACCACACTGATCCTGATGGCCGTGGAGACTTGAAACCAACAAGGGGCAAGTCAACAGGAAAGCAGTGAAATGCACGCCGAGCCCCATGAGGAAGTCAACAGGAAAGCAGTGAGACGCACACGGAGTCCCATGAGCGAGTCAACAGGAAAGCAGTGAGACGCACATGGAGTCCCATGAGCGAGTCTCGCATGTGCACAGGAGCCCCTGCCTCCTCCCAGATCCCCTCTGTGCCCGAAGCAAACTGAGAACACGGCAGCAGAGACTCATCCCTATGTCCTCTGGGGAAGGGCTGGGGCCTGAGAACAATGGAGGACATGCTGAGGTCTGAGGGTAAAAGCAGATCTAACAGCCTAGCTCGGTCACCCCACCCCCACAGAAACCCCCAGCCTGGCAACTCACCTGGCCTGTTGTCCGTGGGCGGGGACAGGAGATCCCGCATCTGGGCATCCTTTAGTCCCTCCACCCACTGGACATCCAGGGTTCGGAGCAGCGGACAACTGGAGCTGCAAAGGGCCGAGACCGCGATCCATGAGCAGCCTGACAGCACCAAGTCCCGGAGCCCTGGAGGGGGACACAGAAAAGGGTGAAGGTCAGGGGATGCGCCCCCACCCCCCACTGCAGCAGACACACTCCGGGCCACTGGTCCAGGGCTCACCAGGCAGCCGGTTGATGAGCCAGCTCAGCTGCTTCTTGGAGATATTGGTCCAGCTGAGGTCGAGGGAGACAGGCTGTCGCCGGATGATGCCACTCAGCATCAGGGGTGTGATAGACTTGCAGTGGTTCAGGTCAATGCGGGTCCACAACCGCTTATCGCAGCACCTGGGGACCGGCCAGGTGGGGACACATCGTAAGAGGTGGGGCTCCCCGGGAGCCCATGCACGGCTCTAACTCTCCCCACCTACCAACCTCTGGGAGGCTCCTTAACTCGGCGCTCTGGACCCTTATCTGTGTAGCACCTGTCCCGCCCCGACGCAGGCACCTGCCATCTGCTCTGACAGCCATGGCCTCCACTCTCCATCAATTATGTATGTATGTATGCATGTATGTATTGAGACGGAGTCTCGCTCTGTTCCCAGACTGGTGTGTAGTGGTGCAATCTCTGCTCACCACAACCTTTGTCTCCCACATTCAAGCGATTCTCCTGCCTCAGCCTCCCGAGTAGCCAGGATTACAGGTGTGCACCACGACACCCGGCTAATTTTTGTATTTTTAGTAGAAATGGGGTTTCACCATGTTGGCCAGGCTGGTCTTGAAATCCTGACTTCAAGTGACCCGCCCGTAAAGTGCTGGGATTACAGGCATGAGCCACTGCGCCAGGCCTCCCGCAAGTATTTACCATGGGCTTTACAACGCCCTCTACTGGCCGTTCTTCCAAACAACCCCATGAAGCAGGCGTCATGCCCGTTCATCCAAGAGGGTAAGGCAGAGCTAAGTCCAGAAAGCTGGTAAATATCGGCTGGCCTGAAGTTGCAACTGGCAACCTTGCTGGAAACCTGGACTAACTCTCCGAAGCCAAGGACTTCACGTGGTTCTCACTTTACCCTCCAGGAAGCTAAACCAGGGAGTAAACCAGGTCACCTCCTCTGACAAGACCAGAGGAGACACTGTAGCCAGCTGGAACGCTTTGCGGAGCACAATGAAGCCATACTGGGGCTTGGAAGGAAAGAGCATCACCAGCGACTCCACACACACGGGTCATCCCTGGTGCCGCCTGAGCCTTAACCTAGAGCCCTACACAGGCCGCTGCTCACCAGCGGTTCCAGGTCCTGCAGACCCGCATGCAGACACACAGGTCTTGGTGGCTGAGGTAGCTGAAGACGGCCATCCACACCTCCCTGTGCATGATGTGGGCTGCCCCATCGTCCAGGGGTAGCGAGTCAGGCGGGGGGCTGATGGGGGGTGGCCGGATCACATGGCGCTCCATCTGGATACACTTGGGCGGGGACACGGAAGGTGGGGGCCGGGAGATGACACGGGGCGGGCTGCGCAGGCCGGGTCCCAGCTGGTGCCGCAGCTCGCGAGGGGTGCCGTTGAGCCCCTTGCTGAAGCGGTGGGGACGCTCGCAGACGCCTGGGGGCCGCTTGGGTTCCTCGCCCTCGCTCTCAGGCTCCGACTTGATGGGCTGCTGGTTCTCGTTGGCCAGGCTGCTCTCCGTCCTCTGGATCTCGTGGTTAAGCTCCTTGCTCAGCTCCCTGCTCAGCTCCTTGTTGGGAAGCCGCCGCTTCCGGCGCATCTTCACCTTCTTCTTCTCCTCCGGGCCCTCGGTCCCCTCGGTGCTGGGTCCTGCGGTGGGGGAGCTGGAGCGGGAGTGGTCGCTCTCCCTGGTCTTTGGGGGTGCCTCGGGCAGATCGTCCTCGGGTTCCTGCTTGAAGCGCCGGAGGGGCTTGTTGGCCAGCGCCATGCGGTCCTCGGCGTTCTTCCAGGACCGACGCTGAGGGCGAGAGCGGAGACGCGTCAGCCTGTAGGGCTCAGGGCTGCGCCCACCCAAGGCCTCCCGCCCCCCTGCCACGGGACTGTGGCCCAGGGAGCTGCTGTGCAGCTCTAACCGCTCGGGCCTGGGGCACAGAGGGGGAGGGAAGATGGTACCTTTTTCCTGAAAAGCTTATCTTCTTTGCCAGGTTTGAGCTGTCACGAAAAAGAAAGGACGCAGAGCTTGCTCCCCGGGCTCGTGGGATTTGGTCCCCTCGACACCCCACCCCACCATGAGTCCACAGTCTCCAGAGGAGGGGCTGGAGGGAGGCCTTCCCCGCAAATGCCATCTCCACATCTGACCGACAGACGGGCGAGCCCTGCCTGTGGCTTTCAAGGAAGAAGCTGGAAGTAGGAGTACGGTTGAACTGTTTCCACCCAACTGACCTCCCACCCCCCAGACCCGGAGATGTGCAGCCGCCATTCAAATAAGCCTGGGCTCTGGGAGCCAGTTCTGGAGCACAGCCCTGTGGGAATCCCCGGCCCAGCCGGAATGGCTAGAGCTGGGAGACTCCTGGCGCCACCTTGTGGCTGGTGACAGCATGGCCCGTGGGTGGAGCAGGGCCACCAGGCTCCTCAGAGGTTCCCTGGACTCACAGCTTCCATCCCAACCAACAGAGGCTCTAGTCACAGACAGCTTCCCAGGCGCGAAGCCAGAACCACGAGCCAGAGATCTGGGGCCGACCTGGAAGCCTCAGGAGAGGCAGCAGTGGGGTGGAGGACCAGCGGGGTGGGGTGGGGGACAGCCCGGGACTCGCCAGTCCCCAGGGCCTCAGGAGGGCGTGCGTCGTGGGAGCACCTGCTGCTGGAAGTAAGTGAGACTGGATCTCCACCAGGGGCTGAGGCTGCTGCCTAGAGGGGGCCTCGGCGAGAGGTGAGAGGAGGAACCGGGGGACGTTTGAAGCGATGAGGCCTAAAGGGGGGGTGGGAAGAGGAGTGACTCGCTGGTTTTCCCCTCCTTTCTTTGGGGCAGGGCTCTCAGGACTTAGGTGACCTGCTCAGGGCAGCAAGAGGCTGGGATTATCCCAAGCTCTACTCGCTGCCCACCCCCTGCCCCATCTTTCCAACCCAGCACCTAGGACCCCTAGGACCAGCCAGACCACCCCCTTTGTCTCTCAGCCCCTCCTGGTCCGTACCCGCTTGCGTCCACTCAACTCCTGGGGCTTCTCGTATTTCCGCTTCTTCCTCAGGTGCACGTCATCAGACTTTCTGCGCAGGAGGCCGTCCGGCGGCACCTTCTTGGGGTGCTCGTCCGACCTGCGCCGGGGCGCCTCCTCACATTCGCTCCTCCGCTTGGCAGGTTCCTGCCCTTCCTTGTTGTCCCGGTTCATCTTCTGCTCCTTGAGCAGGGAGCCGGGCAGGTTGGAGGCATACTTAAAGCCAGGGCCACGCTTTTGCTTGTAGGCCAAAAAGAGAGAAGGAACAGACCAACTGTATACCTTTGGACTTGCCCTTCCTCCTCCCCAGGCCCACGGCACCCCACCTGCCTGACACTCCTGGGACAGGCTGGTCCCAGCCAGGCCCAGGCCCGCCCCACTCCCGACTGACCCTGGGACTTGGAGCCCGGCACTCACTTTCCCGGTCTTGCCGGCGTGGTTACACTTCGGACACTCCCAGCAGTTTGGAAGCTCGTCGTTGACCACACCCTCTGACTCCTTAATCTGGGGGGAACACCAGGACTCAGAAGAGGGACGAGTGGAGAAGAGGGCCCACGGGCACAAGGCTCTGTGAGGCCATGTCTTCCAGAAGCAGCAGCACCCCCTCCCCAGTGTCACGTCTATCCTGTTTCCAGCCAAAAGAAAACACAGCCGCAGAGGCTGGCAGAGACGTGCAACTGTGGATCCAGGCCAGGGTTCAGAGGCGGAGCCCTTGTGCTTCTCTGGGACCCTGGGCAAGTCCCTCTGTCTCTGTGGGCTGGTGCCCTCAGCCATAAAAGTGAGTGTGCCCATCTCACTGAGGGTAAAGCCACCAGCTCAGCGCCTGGCATGCAGAAAGGACTTTGCAGAGGACTCTACTGGGTGCTGAAGGAAGGAGTGAAGTGTGGGGCCTTGTTCTCCCAGAAGCCTGGAGCCACCTGGAGGCTCTCCCTCTGGCCCACTACAAACAAGCAGCCTGTGTTTGCCATCTGCTGAGACTCTGGGAACCCTCTCTAGTTCTGATGTCCTGGGACGTGGGGGTCTGTCTATTCCTTTGATGACACTGGCTCTCCAAGGTACTCCAGGCCCTCCTTGCCCTGGGAGTATCCCCTTGACACACAGGGTCACCCAGACTCAGGGGTTCTCCAGGAATTCACCGCACGACCTGCATCCCACCACCTCACCAGCATCTCCAGCAACCCTACCTGCCCCACAGCGTCAGCATCACCTGTCCCCACTGGGCCGCTCACCTTAAGGCATCCAGGGTGGATGATTTCGTTGCAGATGGAGCACTCCATGAGCATGAGGTTAAACTTGCCTTCCTCCTCTTCCACCGTGTCTTCCTTCCCCGCCTCGCCACACACAAGGCACACGGCGGTGTGGGGCAGCACTGGCTGAGGAGCCAGGGAGAACAAGACAAGTCATCAGAGGTGGGAGCATGGACCCCCAGGGGGGCCAGGTCAAGGGCAATGAGCTGCTCCCCTCCGACCTGCCAGGAGACCCCAAGAAAGTGGCCCAGGCACATTCACTAACTCATTCACTGAAATATGTATCAGGCTACTGCCTCCGCATGCCAGATACTACTCTTAATTGCTGGGGATACAGCAAGGAACAAGACAGCTCAAAATCTCTGCCATCCAGAGCTTACATTTTAGTGGAGGGAGGCAGACAAAATGAAGAACAGAGCATGTTAGAGACAGAGACATGGGGAAAAATTAGAGGGCCGGAGTGAGGGGCAGAAGGGGGACTGATTTTAAATATGGAGGTCAGGGAAGGTCTCACATTCATAAAAGCCCCAAAGGAGCGGGGGCGTGAACCCAGCCCAGATCCATGCAGATGAGATGAGGCTGCATATCACCAGTGGGTATTCAAGGCACAGACCATGGACTGCGGGCTCCCAAGACCTTTACAGAGAGGCTAGGAGATCAGAACTGTCTTCAGAATAACCGATGTTATTTGCCTTTTGCACAGTATTGATATTTGTACTGGTGGGTGAAACTGCTGGCCCCTCAGCACCAGTCAAGGCAAGGCCCCCAGCTGCACCAGCAGCCATGAGGTGACTCACGGCCATACACTTATTAAAAAGATCACCAGTTTCATCTAAGAATATCTCTGATGAAACAGTAAAATTACTTTATGAAAATCCTTGCCCTGGCCGGCACAGGTGGCTCAAGCCTGTAATCCCACGCACTTTTGGAGGCCAGATGGCGGATCATGAGGTCAGGAGATCAAGACATCCTGGCTAACACGGTGAAACCCCCATCTCTACTAAAAAAATACAAAAAAAAAAAAAAAAAACTAGCCAGGCGAGTGGCGGGCGCCTGTAAGTCCCAGCTACTCGGGAGGCTGAGGCAGGAGAATGGCGTAAACCTGGGAGGCGGAGCTTGCATGTGAGCTGAGATCCGGCCACTGCACTCCAGCCTGGGGCGACAGAGTGAGACTCCGTCTCAAAAAAAAAAAAAAAAGAAAACCAAAAAGAAAACCTTGCCCTAGAGTACACATCCTTTTCGGATGCTTTGTGACAATAAGAATATGTGTAAAGTGCCTCGGCACACAGGTGATGCGTACCAAAGGAAAGGCACTCATGACTGAGCTGGAAGCCGAAATGGCCACTTTCGCCATAGATTATTTTTACTTGAAGGAATGACTGATAGAAAGCCCCTGGACGTTGGTGTATTTCTGTGAAGATCAAAGAAGTGAGATTGTCATTTCTAGAAAAATAACTGACCGCATTTGTTGCAAATGACAAAATTCAAGTTTCTGAATGACAATTAGACTTCTGGAAAACTTACATGAACCACCATAACCTGCACAGCTTCCCAATACTGAGAGACTTTTCCGATGAGATCAGTGATCATATTAACAAATGTGATTTCTAAAATAATATTATGTGCCAATATTTGGAAAATCCGCCTAACTCAGGGAGCCAATATTTTCCAGATGACCAAAACATTGTGTTACAACATCATGCCTGAGCAAATGAGCTACTCAAAGGGCAAGACAGGCTGATGACTTTCAATGTAACAGTGTGAACAGCTCACTGATACCGTTTCAGACTCCACATTGCAACTAACCTTTAAAAAAAACTCTGCTGAGTTCTAGTTGAGTATCAGAGTATCCACAGTTATCCAAAAGGCTATTAAAATACTCCTCCCTTTTCCAACTAGTATATATCTGTGTGAGGCCGAATTTTCCTCATATTCCCTCCAAAACAACGTATCACAAAAAAAAAAAAACAAAAACAGAAATGAAAAATCCCGGGTTTTTTTTTTTTTTTTTTTTTTTGAGACGGAACCTTGCTCTGTCACCCAGGCTGGAGTGCGGTGGCACAGTCTTGACTCATTGCAACCTCTGCCTCCTGGGTTCAAGCGATTCTCCTGCCTCAGTCTCCCCAGTAGCACAGGCGCCCGCCACCACACCCAGCTCTATTTTTGTATTTTTAGTAGAGATAGGGGGGTTTCACCATGTTGGCCAGGCCGGTCTCGAACTCCTGATCTCGTGATCCACCTGCCTCAGCCTCCCAAAGTGCTAGGATCACAGGTGTGAACCACCATGCCCGGCAATTCCAAGCCCTTTCTAATGAACCAGACATAAAAGAGATTTACAAAAATATAAAACAATGCCATTATTCTTTTGTTTTTGGAAAATGTAATTATTTCTCATAAAAATATGTTTCTTTTTTCTTATTTATTTTTGAGACAGTATCTTGCTTTGTCGCCCAGTCTGGAGTGGAGTGACGTGATCTCGGCTCACTGTAACCTCCGTCTGCCTCCTGGGTTCAGGCGATTCTCCCACCTCAGCCTCCCAAGTAGCTGGGACTACAGGCATGCTGGGTAATTTTTGTATTTTTAGTAGAGATGGGGTTTCACCATGTTGGCCAGGCTGGTCTCAAACTCCTCACCTCAAGTGATCCACCTCAGCCTCCCAAAGTGCTGGGATTGCACGCTTGAGCCACCGTGCCCAGCCAAAATATGTTATTTCTATTAACACATCATGGGCTTTCTTGATATTTTAAGATAAATTTAAAATCTAAAAAAACTTTCTTGGCCAGGACTGGTAGCACATGCCTGTAATCCCAGCACTTTGGTAGGCCAAGGCAGGCAGATTGCCTGAGTCCAGGAGTTTGAGACTAGCCTGGGCAATGTGGCAAAACCCTGTCTTTACAAAAAATACAAAAATCAGCTGGGCATAGTGAATGCCTGCAGTCCCAGCTACTCGGGAGGCTGAGGTGGGAGGATTGTTTGAGCCCAGGAGGTAGAGGCTGCAGTGAGCCACGAGTATACCACTGCACTCCAGCATGGGTGAGAGCGAGACTCTGTCTCAAAAAAAAAAATCAGTTTTAATTTTATTTTATTTTTTAGCTAAAGTCCTCTCACACCAAACTCAGTTTAAATTTTAATACAGTCAATATTAATAAATATATAGCCTGCATAAAAGAAAAACTCTTTAGGGTCCTCGTAAGTTTTAAGGGCATGAAGGGTTCCTGAGACCCTGAAGTGTGAAAACTTGGTGCATCCGGCTGTCAGCCCCCTGAGGCCAGGGCGGGTCAGCCTCATCCCACCCGGTGCACGGGTAGCCAACCTTTACTACGCTGCTCAGAGGAGCTTCAAGCAGGCTGGGAATATACACGCCACTGGTAAGTGAAAAAGACTTGATTAAATGGCGCAAATGTCTGAATTCTAATAAACAGGACACAGAAGGCAAGGCAGTCATCGTTCCTTCCACAAATACCAAACACACATCTGCCACGGTCTGAAACAAGGTCTTGGGGGACGCAGGAGTGAGGGAGATGGCTGCTCCCCATGAGCTATTTGGGAAGAAAAAGACATTAGTCGCTGAAATCCAAAGAAAACATGGAAAAGTCATATTCAAGAGTTCTCAGAAGCAGCAGAGGCTGATTTCTGGAGGACTCGGGACAGGATGGAGAGAAGCCAAGTGGGCAAGGCTGCAGGGCCTCAAGGTGAATGAGGACAGAGCAGCCTGTGCAGAGCAGGCCGGGCCAAAGGGGACGGCTGGAGACCAGACTGCAGTGGGGGGCAGAGGGTGAAGCACGGCCCACATGGCAAGAAGAGGGTCTGTGGTGGGGTGGGGCAGATGGCAGAACTGGCTCTGAGCCAGGTGGCAGGATGGGAGGTGGCGCAAGAGGCAAATCTCCTGCAGGGGCTGGCGGGGGGGGCTTGGGGCTCATGTCAGAGGGCAGACTGCACGACACCGGCAGGGACACCAGCAGGGACATGGTGGAGAGGGGAAGAAGCTACGGAGGCAGCCCCAGCGACGGAGCAAGGGGAGGGGACAGAAGAGGAAGATAGGTGGGGCTGCGTATGTCATAGGTGGGTAATGCGTGAGAAGTGCCCTGGCAGAGCAGAAGGGCTGGGAGAAGAGTAAGAAGGACACCAAGGGTCAGGCCAAGCCAGCATCTGCCATCAGTTCCAGAAGCTATGTCAAGCTGAAGAGAGTAGGAGACGTAAAAAAATGGGGTTTGCTTCAAACAGCATGCACTGTGCCAGGAACCAGAGCAGCAAAGATAAGGGGGCACCCAAGACAAGTTTCCTATAACCGGGCCCAGCACACGGGGGGAGTGTGGGGGGGTGGGAGAAAAAGTAATGCCAAAGAGAAAAAGACAGTCGTGGGTTCATTGCTGGCACACATTTGAGTTTTAGGTGACACCGTTCTAAAAACCAACAGTTGCTATAGACAAGCTCTTTTACATTCTATAGGATCCAATGGGTCACATGGACCCTGTCTCCAAAAAATGCAAATCCATGCATGCACACAGACAAAAATGCATTTAATTTCAGGATGGCTCACAAATTCCCCAAAATCCATGGAAATATCCTGGGGTTTGGGTACCAATTAAAAGCACAAGCAGTGAAACTGAACGTCTGCAGCAAAGGAAAGAATCAACAGAGGAAAAGGCAACCTACAGGATGGGAGAAAATCCTTGCAAACCAGAGACCTGATAAGGGTTAATATCCAAAACATATTTAGAACTCCTCTAACTCAACAACAAAAAACCCCAAAAGAAAACCGATTTAGGCCAGGTGCAGTGGCTCACACCTGTAATCCCAGAATTTTGGGAGGCCAAGGCGGGGGGCAGGGGTGGGGCGGTGATCAACTGAGGTCAGGGGTTTGAGACCAGCCTGGTCAATAGAGTGAAACCCTGCCTCTACCAAAAACACAAAAATTAGCTGAGTGTGGTGGCACATGCCTGTAACCCCAGCTACTTGGGAGGCTGAGGCAGGATAATTGCTTGAACCCGGGAGGCAGAGGTTGCAGTGAGCTGAGAACTGCGCCATCGCACTCTAGCCTGGGCAAAAGAGTGAGACTCTGTCTCAAAAAAAGAAAAGAAAACCAGTTTAAAAACGGTCTAAGGATTCAGACATTTCTCCAAAGAAGACAGACAAACAGCCAATAAGCACTTGAAAGATGAAAGATGCTCAACATCACTAGGCATTAGGGAAAAGTAAATAAAAACTACACTGAGATGTCACCTCATACACATTAGGACGGCTACTAAAAACAAACAAACAAAAAGCCCATAACATAACAGATGTTGATGGGGATGCAGAGAAACAGGAACCTTCGCTGGGAGCAGTGGCTCACGCCTGTAATCCCAGCACTTTGGGAGGCCGAGGTGGGCGGCTCACAAGGTCAGGAGATTGAGACCATCCTGGCCAACATGGTGAAACCCTGTCTCTACTAAAAATACAAAGAATTAGCCGGGTGAGGTGGCGGGCGCCTGTAGTCCCAGCTACTCGGGAGGCTGAGGCAGGAGAATGGCGTGAACCCGGGAGGCAGAGCTTGCAGTGAGCCGAGATCACACCACTGCACTCCAGCCTGGGCAACAGAGCAAGACTCCGTCTCAAAAAAAAAAAAAAGAGAGAGAAACAGGAACCTTCATGCACTCGTGGTGGGAATGTGAAACGGTACGGCCACAGTGGCCAACAGTACAGAGGTTCCTCAAAAAGCTAAAAATAGAATTATCACATGACCCAGCAAGCCCACTTCTGGGCACAGAGTTGGCCCTTACACAGCACAGGATTGAACTGTGTGGGTTCACTTATATGCGGATTTTTTTTCAATAAAAGTTATACTGAGTGTGCCTGTGTCTCCTGCCTCCCCCTTCTACCTCCTTCATCTCTTCTGCCTCTGCCACCCTGAGACAGCAAGACCAACCCATCCTCCTCTGCCTACACAACGTGAAGATGAGCATGAAGACCTTTACAATGATCCACTCCCACTTAATGAACGATAAATATATTTTCCTAATGATCTTAATATTTTCTCTTCTCTAGCTTACTTTATTGTGAGAATACAGTATATAATACATATAACATAAAATATGTGTTAATGGACTGTTTTTGTTACTGATAAGGCTTCTGGTCAACAAGAGGCTAATAGTAGTTAAGTTTTAGGGGAGTCAAAAGTTACACTCAGATTTTCAACTGCACAGGGGTCAGGTGGTGCCCCAACCCTTGTGTTGTTCAAGGGTCAACTGTATATCCAGAAGAATTCAAAACACGATCTCAAAGAGGTATCTGCACACCCATGTTCACTGCAGCACTATTCACAATAGGCAAGAGATGAAAGCAACCCATACGTCCATCAACAGATGAATGGATAAAGAAAATTTTGGTCCGGCGCGGTGGCTCATGCCTGTAATCTCAGCACTCTTGGAGGCCAAGGTGGGCGGATCACCTGAGGTCAGGAGTTCGAGACCAGGCTGGGCAACACAATGAAGCCCTGTACTAAAAATTTAAAAATTAGCCCGATGTGGTGGCGGGTGCCTGTAATCCCAGCTACTCAGGAGACTGAGGCAGGAGAATTGCTTGAACCCAGGAGGCGGAGGTTGTAGTAAGCCAAAGATTCCACCGCTGCACTCCAGCCTGGGCGACAGAGGGAGACTCCATCTCAGAAAAAAAAAAAAAGAAAATGTGGTGCAAATACACAATAGAGTATTAATTGGCCATAAAAAAAAAAAAAGGAAATTGTCATATGCTTCAACATGGATGAACCCTGAGGACATTATGCTCAGGCTATAAACAAGGCAATCCAATCACAGAAAGCCAATTACTGCATGATTCCACTTCTATGAGGTCCAGAGAGGAGTCAAGCTCTTAGAAACTGAAAGTGGAAGGCCGCGCGCGGTGGCTCAAGCCTGTAATCCCAGCACTTTGGGAGGCCGAGACAGGCGGATCACGAGGTCAGGAGATCGAGACCATCCTGGCTAACACGGTGAAACCCCATCTCTACTAAAAAATACAAAAAAAAAAAAAAAAAACTAGCCGGGTGTGGTGGCGGGGCGCCTGTAAGTCCCAGCTACTCAGGAGGCTGAGGCAGGAGAATGGCGTAAACCCAGGAGGTGGAGCTTGCAGTGAGCTGAGATCCGGCCACTGCACCCCAGCCTGGGCGACAGAGCGAGACTCCGTCTCAGAAAAAAAAAAATAAATAAAAGAAACTGAAAGTGGAATGGTGGTTGTGGGGGCTGAGGGAGGGGAAAGGAGAGTAGAGCTTCAATGGGTATGCAGTTTCAGTTTTGCAAAAGGAAAAAGTTCTTAGGGATCAGCTTCCCAAAACGTGCATATGGTAATACTACTCTATTGCATACTTAAAAATGATTAATGTATTTTTTGACCACAATTTAAAAAAACAAAACACAAGAAATATGCGTGGAAGGAGATGGGTGAGGTATCTGGGCCTGGGGGGCATCGGCAGCCAAGGAGGAAGGGCTCACCCTATGCCAGGCTGGGCCTGTAGATGAGCGCACCAGGGCCGAGGAATCCCGTCCCTCCAGCCGAGCCTGCTTTTCCACGGGGACTGGGAGATGACTCCTCCACAGGGAGGACCGCCGGCCCCCGGGGAGCAGCGCCCTGGGGAAGGCAGAGCATGTGAGTGTGTACAAGGGGATTCAAGGGCAAACCCCGCGACCTCGCCCCGTTGCGGAAGTCCACGTCCACTGCCCGGTCCGGGGACAAGACCTGCGGCGCGGGGCCACTGCTGGAGCTGAGGCCAGGCGGTGTGGAGGGGCAGGCCAGGCTCTCCCAGGCGCGGTTCCTCAGCACCATAAATCACTCCTTATTGGGGGCAGCCCCCTGAGATGGGGCGCTGACCTTCCACCCAGACTTCTGACTCTGAAGGCAGGGCCGGAAGGAAGGAAGGGTCCAGTTAGAATCACTAACTGGACCGTAATGTTGGCAACGGGGTCACAGACAGGACAGGCTGCTTGTCATCTTTAATGGCAGCAACTTCAAAGTACCTGGGCACCCTGGGAGGGAAGGAGCAGGAGGCCTGAGCCTGCAAAGCGGCCGGCGCCTTCCCGTCCACAGGAAGAGCTCTTGGGCAGTCCACACAGCCCCGGCTTCTCTGTGTGCAGAGGGGCGGCCAGAGCGAGCAGCTGTCAGACACGCGGGCCAGGGCCGGCACGCAGGGGCCTGGATCGAGCGCAGGGCTGGACCGGAGCTGCACTCACCGCGATGCACTGCCGCATGATGCAGCTCTGCTTCATGCGCCCGGGGCCCCCGAACTTCTTCATGTCCTTGCAGAAGTGGCACTCTCCGCACTCGGTCCGCAGGCAGGCCTCGCACTTGCGGCATCGCGTCCGGCGCCGCCGAGCTCCTGCCGTTGTCCGGTTGGCGGCCAACTTCACCGCGGAGGCCGGGCCCAGCTTCCCCTTGGGCCGACCCACAGCCCGGTTCTGCAGAAGAGACAGAACTGGTCAGATGGGGAGGCTGCAGGCACGGCCAGACCCCCGGAAAGGGTGTTAGGGAGCAAACTGTGTATCCCAGAAAGACACGATGGGGGCTCTAAACCCCAAGCCTCAGAGTGTGGTCTTTATTTGGAGATGGGGGCTTTGCAGAGACGGTCAGGTTAAATGAGGTAATTCAGGTGAACGCTAATCCAGTATGACTGGTGTCCTTACGAAAGGGGGACATTTGGACATAGAGATGGACACGCACAGAGTGAACGTGTGTGAAGACACTGGCCTTCCACAGACTGGAGCCCTGTCTACAAGCCAGTAAGTGCCAAGGATAGCAGCACATACCAGGAGCTGGAGGCGCGGGGAAGGACCCTCCCCTAGAGCCCGCAAAGCCAGCTCGGCCCGCCAGCCCACACCTTGACTTCAGACTCCTGGCCTCCAGAACTGGGAGAGAAGAAAGGCCGGTTGTTTTAAGCCGCCAGTTATAGCAGCTCTAGGAGAGGAGAACAGAGGGTGCATGCTTCTTGCCACAGCACACGGCTCGAGACCTTCCACGGCCGCACCCACAGGCTCGGACCCTGCCCACCTATCCCACCTCCGTCTGCTCCCCAAGAAAGACCACAAGGGGTCACACAATCGGTCTCTGTTCTCCCAGCCTGGAAGGCCAACCCCACCCCGCCAAGCCACTTGGCTGATGCCCATTCATCCCGCCTGGCCAGTTTACAGGCTGCTTTCTTCTGGAAGCCCCTTCTGCCCACCTGCACTGGGTTCAGGGCCCCTCCCAGGGATCCTGTTAGAGCGCTCATGACGGTAATCACCTGTTCCTGTACCGTCCTTCCCTTTGAGACGGGGCACAGAGGGGCACTCACCACAGGTGTCTTGTCCAACACTGCACCTCTGCGAACCAGCCTGGCATGCAGAATGCACTCAACAAACCAAAGCCACCCCAGGGAGGATGGGATAGTAACCTTCAGGTCCCTGACTACTCAGACCTTCCCTAGACGGGCTCCAAATGCTCCCTTCCCTGGGACTCAGAGAAGAGAGACAGTAGGTAGACAGGAGAGCTGGGCTAGTAGCTAAGCCAGGAAAATGGGACAGTCACAGCCCCTGACCTCTGGTTCCCAGCCCCAGAGTCTCCTGCAGACCCAGGATCTATGGGGGAGCCCAAAGCTAGCTCCTGAGGACACTGTCCACCTTGGACTTGCGGTGGGAGGGACCAGGATGGGAGAGCTTTTCTTGTCTGTGGCATCTTTCTGGAGAGGCCGGTGAAGTCCCTATCAGGGAGACACGTGGTCACCTTGGAAACCAGCTGACCTAACCGGCATCTAACACCTAAAGCCCCTTTACAGCTAATTGAACACACTTTGGTCCAGAGTCCCGCCCTCTTCATTTCAGTGACTTGTCATACTTGAATCCCCAAACAAAACCCCATACTTTTGGGAGCACACAGTCCCAGAAGAGCTGTTACTATTCATCCACTCAAATGGAGAAGGTGGTCCACATCACACAGACCCCTCCCACAACACACCCAACTCCCTGCACCCTAGGGGCTTCCTAGAAACTTCCAACTGCATAGGAAGAAAAACAGCCCCCCTTTCTCCTCAAATACAGCCTCGCCACCACCAACTTTCTTCTCCAGTGCAGTGGTCCCTGTAGAAAGCCCATAGCCTCACATGCCACCCCTTTGCTGTCAACACCTAAGCAGATCCATTCCTCCGATTCACCTTCCTGCAGCATTCAAGGAGCTTCGAGGCCCCCATCAGCCAGAGTGGCCCTTCAGGAAGCACTGGGACTCTGGGCCTCCATCCTGCTCAACCTGCTGTGAACCCAACAGAGGAAAGGGAAGTGCTCCCTGGCTCTACCACCGTCATCTCCCACTGCTCTTCCCCAGCTGCTCAGGACCCTCACTCACGCCTGCCCTCTGCTTTGGGGCAGTCCAGCCGGAGGCCTTGTCAGGCAAGCCCTGGACTGCAGGGCTGACTGCAGGGTCGCCCACAGGCAAGCTGGCCACTACCAGCCACCTGGGTAAAGGGACCATCCAAAGCAGCAAAGGGCGCCAGGCACAGTGGCTCATGCCTGTAACCCCAGCACACTGGGAGGCTGAGGTCAGGAGTTCAACACCAGCCTGGGCAACAGAGTGAGACCTACAAAAAATTTTAAAAATTAGCCAGGCATGGTGGTGTGCACCTGTAGATCCAGCTACTCAGAAGGCTGAGGCGGGAGGATTGCTTGAGCCCAGGAGTTTGAGGTGGCAGTGAGCTGTGATCATCCACTGTACTCCAGCCTAGGACACAGAGCAAGACCCTGTCTCAAAAACCAAAGAAAATGAAGAAACCCATCCTTACAATGACGGCTGGGTGCCCCCAACATATTCGCATAGTCCCACTGTGATTAGCACCTTTCGGGGGTCAAGTTCACCAAGCACTGCGCACGTCCATCCAACTCAGGTCTGGCTGCCCACTTGAGAAGTAAAACAAGATCAGTTTTCAGAGCTTTCTGGATTTGAGAACAGCACAGAGCAGACTGTGAACCTGAAGCTGAGCAGCCGACAGAGAGCAGCCAAGGCCAGGCAAGGCAGCGCTGACGACCGAGATGAAGGCCATGCTGCATGAGGGTGGGGATTCCCTGAACACCCCCATCTGTGGTCACCATGGCCATCATTTACTAATGTTATTACCTAACCTTCCCAGTAACAGCCCTGCAGAGGATGCCTTCATGTCCCCATTTTTCATATGAGGAAACTGAAGCCAGTAATTTGCCTGTGGTCATGGAACCAGCAGGATGCGTGGACTCCAGATTCGTGCTCCGAACACACTAAACCACAGCAACTGCATGTGCAAAGTGCAGCGAGGGGCCCGCAGACCCACTGGGACGGCCACATGCTCCTGGAAGGGCTTCCCAGCTAGTGCCACCATGCCTTAGTGCGAAGGGTGCCAACAAGAGGTGCAGAGAAGCACAGCTACTTCCAGAGAAGCAGAAACCCAAAAACGTTTCTCCCTGTCGTCACAGCCCACAATAACACTTTCTGATTCTACCCCTCCAAAGGACAGGTACCTTGTTACCAGCTCACTCCTCAAATACCTGGAACACAGGCAATGCTGTGGGCGGTGTCTGAGGCCTCCAGTCAGGTGTGAAGTGGCCAGTGTGGGCCATCTCCCAGGACAAAACCAGACCCCCAGAGCCGGAGAATCTAAAGACGAGCTTCTCTGGCGAAAAAACTGAAAAAATTCCAGGAGTTCAAAGGAACACCAGGTATCAACAGCCACCGAGCACCTCTGGCCTCCCTGCCCCGAGGACAGTGTCTGGGCAAGTAAAAACGCTGGGCCAATCCAGTCCGAGTCTTGAAGCTCCTATGTCACTGCAAAACAAGCCCATTTGCCTGCACCATCCAAAGCACCTTCTCATCCACCCTATGGAAAACAACCTGCCTGGACCTCAACAGCAGCTGGGACATCCGGGAAAATTACAGAGCACATACCAGATAACATCCCGAAAGAAGAGGTGTGAGAAGCTGTGGTCTCCCGAGACCCTGATGAGGCCCTGTCTAGCCGCTGCCAAATCAGGCCAGGAAGGCTTGCGCCGCCGGCAGTGGCCCCCGCCTGGCTCGTCAAGAGTTGGCTCAGCAACAGGGCACCAGATCCTAATGAAGCCCACTGAAAAACCCACAGGTAAGACAGACCTCGGAGGCCTCCATTAAAAAGTCCAACTGGGACTCTGCAGACCCAACCAGGAAACATGATGGCAGAGTACAGAAAACAGTGACACAAAAAGGGGCAAATGGAATAAAAAGGAAGGTGAGTCAGCCAGAGCTGTCTCCTTTTGGCACACAGCTTTCTCTGTCTTGATATCTTTTGGGTGCTACCCAAAGTTTCAAATGCCAATTCTTTTTTTTTTTTTTTTGAGACAGAGTCTCACTGTCACCCAGGCTGGAGTGCAGTGGCATGATCTTGGCTCACTATAACCTCTGGCTCCCAGGTTCAAGCAATTCTTGTGCTTCAGCCTCCTGAATAGCTGGAATTACAGGTGTGCACCACCAAGCCCAGCTAATTTTTGTATTTTTAGTAGAGATAGTGTTTCATCATGTTGGCCAGGCTGGTCTCAAACTCCTGGCCTCAAGTGATCTGCCCGCCTCAGCCTCCCAAAGTGCCGGGATTACAGGCATGAGTCACTGTGCCTGGCTTCAAACACCAATTCTAACTTCCACTCTAGGACAGAGTAGGAGTAGGACACCCCTGTCCCAGCAAAGGAAGTGACGGCATCCCCAGACATTCATTTACGAACCAACATCCCCAACACCAAGGCCACTTGTTGATTTTATCAGCCCAGGAACCATATCTTCAACACACTATGAAAGGTTAGGAAAATCTGGAACACGAACGCACACATACACACACAACACACAAATATCCTAGTATTCCTACACCCCTTCTCCATCAGCAACTCAAAAGCATCGTCCTTTAAGTGAATGTTATCAAGGTTTATTCATTCATCCCATCAATATTTGAGTTCCTCTGGTCTACCAGATATTATCCACCAGAAAATGCATGGGTAGAACCTCCTCAATCCCTTGGCTCTAAATTATAGTGATTAAAATTACTTGGATTAACCTAAATTAAAGGAAAGACATCCATGTTCATGAATTGGAAGATTTAATATTGCTATGATCAGTTATACTCCCCAAAGTGATCAACAGACTCAATGTGACCCCAAGCAAAATCCCAACTGGGGCTGGGCACAGTGGCTCACACCTATAATCTCAGCACTTTGGGAGGCCAAGGCAGGCGGATCACTTGAGCCCAGGAGTTCAAGACCAGCCTGGCCAACAAAGCAAGACTCCAAAAAAATAAAAAGACTAGGTGAGTGTGCTGTCACACACCTGTAGTCCCAGCTACTTAGGAGGCTGAAGCTGGAGAATCACTTGAGCACAGGAAGCAGAGGTTGCACTGAGCTGAGAACAAGCCACTGCATCCAACCTGGGTGACAGAATGAGACCTTGTCTCAAAAACAAAACAAGAATAAAAAACAAAACAAAAACCCAACTGACTTTGCTGCAGAAATTGACACACTATCCTAAAATTCATGAAAACACAAGAGATCTGGAATGGCCAAAACAATCTAAAAAGGCGGGTGGGGAGTAGGGGGTGGGGCAGTGGCTCACGCCTGTAATCCCAGCACTTTGGAAGGCCAAGGCAGGTGTATCACTTGAGGTCACAAGTTTAAGACCAGCCTGACCAACATGGTGAAACCCCATCCCTACTAAATTTACAAAATTAGCCAGGCGTGGTGGCGCACACCTGTAATCCCAGCTACTTGGGAGGCTGAGGCAGTACAATCACTTGAACCCAGGGAATGGAAGTTACAGTGAGCCAAGATTGTGACATTGCACTCCAGCCTGGGAAATGAGTGAAACTCTGTCTAAAAAGGCCGGACGTGGTGACTCACATCTGTAATCCCAGCACTTTGGGTGGCCGAGGTGGGCAGATCACAAGGTCAAGAGATTGAGACCATCCTGGTCAACATGGTGAAACCCCATCTCTACTGAAAGTACAAAAATTAGCTGGACGTGATGGCGCATGCCTGTAGTCCCAGCTACTCGGGAGGCTGAGGCAGGAGAATCACTTGAACCTGAGAGGCGGAGGTTGCAATGAGCTGTGATAGCGCCACTGCCCTCCAGCCTGGCAAGAGAGCGAGACTCCATCTCAAAAAAAAAAAAAAAAAAAAAAGACGTACACTTTCTGATTTCAAAACTCACTACAAAGCTACAATAAACAAGACTGTGATGGTAGTGGCAAAAAGACAGACCTATAGATCAATGGAACAGAATTGAGAGTCCAGAAATAAACTCACATTTTGACCAAATGATTTCTAACAAGGATGCCAAGGCAATTCAGTTGAGTAAAGAATGGTATTTTCAAGGTATGGTGCTGGGACAAATAGCTATCCACATGCAAAAGAACAAAGGTAGACCCCTACCTCACACCACATATATGAATTAACTCAAAAACGGATCAAAGACTTAAACACAGAGCTAAAATTATAAACCTCTTAGAAGAAAACACAAGTGTAAATCTTCATGACTTTGAATTAGGCAAGGGTTTCTCCGATATGAAACCAAAAGCACAGGTGTCCAAAAAAAAAAAAAAAAAGATACAGTAGACTTCATCAAAATTAAAAACTTTTGCTGGGTGTGGTAGCTCACCTCTGTAATCCCAGCACTTTGGGAGGCCAAGGCGGGAGGATCACCTGAGGTCGGGAGTTCGAGACCAGCCTGACAAACATGGAGAAACCCCGTCTCTACTAAAACTACAAAATTAGCCAGGCATGGTTGCACATGCCTGTAATCCCGGCTACTCAGGAGGCTGAGGCAGGAGAACTGCTTGAACCCGGGAGGCAGGGATTGCGGTGAGCCAAGATCACACCTTTGCACTCCAGCCTGGGCAACGAGAGCGAAACTCCGTCTCATAAAAATAAAAAAATTAAAAAAATTTAAAAAATTTAAAAAAAACCTAACAAACAAACAAAAAAAACTTTTGTGCTTCAAAGGGCACTATCATGTGCAAAGTCCCACAGAATGGGAGAAAATGTTTGTAAATCATGTATCTAGCAAGCAGCTAGTACTCAGAATATACAAAGAACTCCGACAACTCAATAATAAAGAGATGAATAGGTAATTTTTAAATAGACAAAGGATTTAAATAGCTATTTCTCCAAAAAAGATCTACAAATGGCCAGTAAGCACATGAAAAGATGCTTAACATCACTAACTAATAGAGTATATAATTTGCACTGGAGACTCATTCATTAACCCCCTAATTCACACATCCACCCACCCAAGTGTTTCCTGGCTGTGAATTATGTATCTGATTTGATGCTAAGTGCTGGGACTACAGAAATGAGTAAAATGTGTTCCCTAGTCTGAAAGGCATTACACTCTGGAAGGAGAAAGACATGCAACCACATAAATGCAATGCAACATCATTATGATGACATTAAAAACTAACATCTAGGTTTAGGCAGGAGAATCGCTTGAACCAGGAGGTGGAGGTCCCAGTAAGCCGAGATTGTGCCACTGCACTCCAGTGGCAGAGCCGTTTTTGAGACAGGGTCTCGCTCTGTCACCCAGGCTGGAGTGCAGTGGTGCGATCTCAGCTAATCACAGCCTCGACTTCACGGGACTCAGGTGATCCTCCCACGTCAGCCTCATTAGTAGCCGAGATACAGGCGTGTGCCACCACACCAGCTAATTTTTCTTCTTCTTCTTTTTTTTTTTTTTTTGAGAGATGGAGTCCCACTATGTCACATAAGCTGGTCTCGATCTTCTGGGTTCAAGTGACCCGACCGACTTGGCCTCCCAAAGTGCTAGGATTACAGGTGTGAGCCCCTGAACCTGGCCAAAAGGTAACACTTAAGTGCTAGTCACTCATCAATACTTGTATAAACAATCTTTTTTGTTTTTCTGGTAGGGATGGGGTCTTGCTATGTAACCCAGGATGGTCTTGATCTCCTAGCCTCAAGCAATCCTACCACCTCAGGCTCCCAAAGCTCTAGGATTACCGGCATGAGCCACCACTCTGTATCAATAATCTATGAGAAAGGAATTACTATTATCTCCATCTACAAGTGAGGAAACTGAGGCATGGCACAGTTAAGTCATCTGCCCAATGTCATACTATCAATTAATGAGAAAGCGGAGATACAGACCTAGGCAGTGGCTCTAAAGCCTGGACCCTGGCATGCTAACCCAGAAGAGATGCCTCATATCATGGGTAAGGGAGGCTGGAAAAAGCACTCCAGAACATAGGAGGTGGTGACTAAGGTGGGTCTTAGAGGGAGGACTGGACCCTGCGTGCCAGGGGTGGGAGTGGGGTTACAGAGTGGATATTCTAGGCAGAAGGAAGAGCAAGAGAGAGATGTGAAACTGCATGACACATTCAAGGAACTGCAAATAGCCCGACACAGCTGCTGGAAAACAGCTCTGAAGTGGCAGGAGCCTCATCCTGCAGGGCCTGGTGTAACACAGTAGGGAACTGGACCCATCAGAGTAAGTTAAAGGCTTCACAACATGACTGTATTCTGGCAACAGTGAGAGGAGTGGATATTTTTGGGGCAGTGGGCAAGACAAAAGACAGGGAGATCAGCTGAAGATGATGAAGGCAGGAGCAGAAGGAATGGAAGGAATGAAGAGGAGGGGATGATTCAGGAGATGCCTTAGAAGCGGACCCAGTTTTAGAAGACCCGGTGATTGGCTAAACATGGGGTATGCAAGCAGACTTCTGGAGGACTCTGAGGTTTCCGGCTTGAGCAACAGAAGAACAAGGGGGCTCAGGAGAGGGGAGGAAACAAGGACTGTTGTGGGCATGTGGAATCTAAGGGGCCCATGGGACATGCAAGGAAGGTGTTGCCCAGCAAGCAGGTGGAACCAGAGCTAAGGTACACACCTGGGAACCAACACTACATAGGTGCTCAAACTAGATAAGTCCATGAGGATGTCCAGGGGAAATGGAAGAGTGAAAAGAGAATCTCCAACAGTCCCCTCAAGGCTGAAAACATTCAAGGGGCAGGCAAGGAAAAGCAACATGCTGAGAAATGGCCAGAAAGGCCAGACAAGCAGTAGGAGGCTGTGGCATCATGAGAGCCAGGGAAGTTTCAAGAAGGGAGCAGTTAGGAGTTTCAACTGTCAAGATAAGTGAGAAAAACAGTAAAATGTAGCTATATATTTTTACAATTAAGACAGTCCCAAGTTTTCTACCAAACTCCAAATAACATTACACTGACAGCCCCACAAGGGAAGGCCACAGGCCCCCCAGTTTCTTTGTGCATGCTAATGTTGCACTGTATCACATGACACAGCCGTATTTATCTCAATATTATTCCAGTCCTCAAATCTGCAAGCATAATGGACAATCCAGGAAAAGCTGGATTTTACCAGAGTTGCAGGCCCCTTAACACACACCTGTAGACTCCAGGGAGGGCTCTGGGTTTTTTAATACATAGAGAGTAAGGAGCAAGAGACTAAAAACACAAGAGCTACCAGAAAGCCCAGGGGATGTGAGGACCTCTGAAGAATCTGAGGAAAGCTAAAGACCTCTTCCTCCAAAAATGTATATAGGCACAAAGTAACAAAACTTTTGCATACATTTTCAAGAAGGCTCAGAGACCCCTGTCTTAAAATTTCACTGTTTAAGAAACTATAGGCGAGGTCCGCGGTGGCTCACACCTGTAATCCCAGCACTTTGGGAGGCTGAGGCAGCGAATCATTTCAGCCCAGGAGTTCAAGCCCAGCCTGACAACACAGCAAAACCCCATCTCTACAAAAAATACAAAAATTAGCCAGGTGTGATGGCGCCTCTGCAATCCAGCCTGTGTAACGAAGTGAGACCCTGTCTCAAAAAAAAAATAGAGGCCAGGCACACGGTAGCTCATGCCTGTAATTCCAGCACTTTGGGAGGCCAAGGTGGGCAGATCACAATGTCAGGTGTTCCAGACCAACCTGACCAACATGGTGAAACCCTGTCTCTACTAAAAATACAAAAATTAGCCGGCCATGGTGGCACACACCTGTAGTCCTAGTCACTCAGGAGGCTGAGGCAGAAGAATCGCTTGAACCCAGGAAGCGGAGGTTGCAGTGAGCTGAGATCGCACCACTGCACTCCAGCCTGGGCAACAGAGTGAGACTCCATTTATAAAAAAAAAAAAAAGCATTGAGACAAATACCTAATGCATGTGGGGCTTAAAACCTAGATGATGGGTTGGTAGGTGCAGCAAACACCATGGCACATGTATACCTATATAACAAACCTGCACGTTCTGCACATGTATCCCAGAACTTAAAGTAAAACAAAATAGCTATAATTGGTAACAATGGTTCTATGACCACACAAATTTCTGAGAGATTTTCTTCTCCATAATTTCCTCATTTTTTTTCAACAAGCTGTAGTCATTTTTATTTTTATTTTAAAAAATTTTTTGAGAAAGGGTCTCACTCTGACACCCAGGCTGAATGCAATGGGGCCATCACTACTCACTGCAGCTTCAAACTCCTGGACTCAAGTAATCCTCCCACCTCAGCCTCCGAGTAGTTGGGACTACAGGTGCATGACACCGTACCTGGCTACTTTTTGTACTTTTTTGTAGATGGGACTTCACCATGTTGCCCAGGCTGGTCCCAAACACCTGAGCTCAAGCCATCCACCTGCCTCAGCCTCCCAGAAGTGTTGGGATAACCGGCATGAGCCACTGCACCCAGCCTGTAGTCATTTTTATAGAAAAAATAATAGAAGCTTTTTTCACTTCAAGAGAAAATAAAAAAAACTGGCCAGGCACAGTGGCTCATGCCTGTAATCCCAATACTTTGGGGAGGTCAAGGTGGGAGGATCACTTGAGGCCAGAAGTTCAAGACCAGCCTGGGCAACATATCAAGACCCCATGTCTATATAAATAAAAAATAAAAAAATTAGTAGCTGAGTGTGGTGATGCGTGCCTGTAGTCCTGGCTACTCGGGAGGCTGAGGCAGGAGGATTGCCTGAGCCCGGGAGTTCAAGACTGCAGTGAGCTATAATCATACCACTATACTTGTACTCCAGCCTGGGTGACAGAGCAAGACCCTGACTCAAAACAAAAAACAAGATGGAACAATAATTATTCTAAAAGCCCTCCTTCAGGAGACACCTCATCAACTTGGAAAGCAAGCTGAAGAATTTTCTGACACATTTTGTACTAGAGAAGCAAATGAAGTCTGTGGGAGAAGGTCCCACCAAGGGTGCACACCAGCAAAGAGCGCACAAGGGGTCTCCCGCCAACACGGCTCACTCGCCGCGGGCCCGTCCCGACTCCTGTCCCACAGGTTGTGACACTTGGGGAAACCCAGGCTGCTGAGGGAAGGCATGGGGAAGACAGGCCAGCACAGCATGACAGGTCTCACGTGGGGATGAGAAGTGCACAGGCTTGGAAGGTGAAGCAGCCAAAACTCTGATGGGGTGGGCGTGAGGACTACACCAGCTACAGAGATGGACCGGGCGGCAGCAGCAGCCTCCCACCAAGGCCTCCCTCCGAGGGGTCCTTTGATCCAGCAGGTGGGCAAGTCTACTTGTTCATCCACACTCCAGGGCTTGGCAACCTCTCCTCATGAAGGACCTTCTCCTTTGGTGCCAAACCCATTCAGCAGGGTGGGGCAGAGGTAGAGAGAAACTTTGAGAAGAGCTAGGTCTGGAGCCCGCAAGCTGAAGACTCCAGAGACCCTGGCTCTGCTTTGGAAGATGCAAATGCCTTCGAGGTCCTCGGAGGAAGCCACTCTTCTCAGGCCCAGGCTGAGAAAACTGTTGAGGAAAGCATGCAGGGAGGCAAGGGGAGTGTCCCCCAACTACAGGGTACCTTAGCTGACAAACACCGTCTCTACTGGGACTATGAAACAAACCTGGCCCCCACTGCCCTTGCTTAGATGTCGTCTCCCTGAATGCACCGAGTGGGGAAAAAAAATCATCTTAAAGTGAACAATACAACCTCAAGTCGTTGCTAAGGACCCCACAAATGCCACAATCGGCTTGACCAATGTGAGAAGGAGGAAGAAAAAAAATTTGGCTACAGTGAACACACGTCCCCCTTTTTTTTTTTTTGGAGACAGAGTCTCACTCTTGTCGCTCAGGCTGGTGTGCTCAGGCAGTGGCGCAATCTCGGCTCATTGCAACGGCAACCTTTGCCTCCTGGGTTCAAGTGATTCTCCTGCTTCAGCCTCCTGATTAGCTGGAATTAAAGGCACCAGCCACCACGCCTGGCTCATTTTTGTATTTTTAGTAGAGACAGGGTTTCACCTTGTTGGTCAGGCTGGTCTCGAACTCCTGAGCTCAAGTGATGCACCCGCCTTGGCCTCCCAAAGTGCTGGGATTACAGGTGTGCGCCACCACGCACGGCCTACAGGTCCTCTCTTAACAGAAGTCTCTCTCAGGTGTGGCAGGACCCGAAAACGTGTTTTTAAGCCCAGAGACACAATAAGTCTTGCGGTGTCAAAGATTGTATCTACAGGCCATAGGGTGTGACCAAATTTTAAAAACAAACAAAAATCAGCTAACAGGAACCCCAATCCTGAAACACCAAAGCTCAGTGGAGACATCAAAGCCCAGCTGACACAGAATACAGACATCCTATGAATGAATGACCAAATGCCCCAGAAACGGCAAGCTGTCACAGGTTTAAGTAGACCCCAAACTGAACTGAAAACGTTCAAAGCAGGAATTGAAGTGTGAGCTATGGAACAAGACTTTGAGAGCCATTCACATGTAGGGCTACTGACTTGATAAAAGTTCAAGCCAAAAGCACTGGAATCGTCCCTGGGTTAATCCAATCCGAAAGAGCATTGAGATTCCAAACACCTCAAAAGGCACACGTGCCTGAAAATTCTCCAGCAAAGCTGAAAAAATAAAAACCAACTGCCTGTTAGGTAACACCACTTAATACTACGTATGATACGATTTAAGCGCAGCCTATAGAGCACTTCCTCAATTGCACCTAATGATGAAAAAAAAAAAAAGTTACCACATTTTGGCTGGGTCATTCCATAACACCTTTACCCCACCGGGATTATAAATAAGCATTTTATTCACCCAAGTCCGTCCAATGCCACATGCTAACTCAACCCATCCCATTCTTAATTCCTTGGACACGTCTACCTGGCCTGCGTCCTGTTCCAAGTAGTATTTTGCAGATTATCCTTCGTAAAACCTCAACTTTCTTCGCCTTCTTCCTAAACGCGAACCTTCCCGGCGTAAATTCACGGCGTAAACACACCCAGGGCTTTGTTTTACACATAGATTTCTCCCCCTGGTCCCGAGAGAGGTTGCTTTTCCTTCTGAATCAATCCACCGAGGCCAACTCCTGCCATCTGGGGTCGCGGCTTCCTCCGCCGCCGCCGCCGTGAGGACTCGCCCGGGTTCCGGGTGGCCCGCGTCGGCCCGCGGCTCGCACCCCTTCCTGTCTCCGTCTGCCCACGGCGGGCGGCGGGCGCGCGGCGCCCAGACAAAAGCTCGGGTCGTCGGGCCCACGGGCCCCGGGAGCGCTCCAGCCCCGAGGCCGAGGGTCCTGGCGCAACTTTGCGAACGCAGAGGCAGGAGGCGCCGGCGCCC
>NW_016805299.1:1155510-1167193 GCF_001698545.2 Rhinopithecus bieti | reverse complement strand
CGGGGACTGGGGCTGCCTGGGGGCGTGCCCCGCGCCCCGCCCGGCCCGGCCCGCGCGCCGCGGGATGCACATGGGTGGCTGCACGCCGCCACCGCTGCAACAGGAAATGCGCGCCCGGCCTGGGGTGGGGTCTTTTGTGTGGTCCCGTGGGGCGTCTCGCGGAAGCCCGGGGACGTCCGGGCCGTGGGGGACGACCCTGCACGCGACGCCAGGAGCGAGTCCCAGGTCCCTGGCAGCAGGCACACGGGCTGCCGGGTTTGCACTCGCTCCATGACCAGGACCTGAAGCGCACGAACCCGGGAACCCGGGAACTCCCGACCCAGAGCCTGCAGGACCAATGGCCTGGATAAGATCTGAGAGCCCAGTCTCCCCTGACGCGGGCGGTTGGGCTGGGCCGGCCTCCTGGCGCGGCACCTCCGGCACTCGGGTTCGCCTTTGCAGGGTCGAGTAGTGCAGGCGGGAGTTCCACTCGAGCCGCCTGACGGGGGCTGTCAGAACGCCCTGACTCTGCCCTGAGGTGGGCGCCCCATTCCCTTGGACAGGAACCGCTTTCTGACTCGACCTCGGAAAGGTGGAGGACGTCGCAGGCCAGAACCCAGCTCTCCTAGGAGACTGGCTGCCCCTTAGGCTGGCTGGGAAGGTGTGGGTTTCTGAATTCTTAAGCTGCAAAGGTTCCTAGTGCTCACTCCAGCTGCAGCCCACTCCTGAAGAAAAGTGTTGCTAGAAATCCGGATAGATCTTCATTCATTCAAAAAAAAAGTCTACCGGGCACTTAAGCCAGCAGCCTCTCTGAAAGAGCTCATGACCATAAGCTAGAAGGACCAAAGCTGTTATAAGCATCAAAACCATAGCAAAACACAAGCTAAGGAGGACTTGGCATACATATCATCCACCTGTCCAAGGTAACACTAAATATGCACACCTGTACCTGTTCAGTTTCTCTATTAGGGGAAGGATTTACCAAGGGATGGATAACCTTCTGTAAAAACATCAGAGGCTTTCCCAAGAATAAGCCATGAAATCAGGTGACCATCTCTGCAGTGGCCATCTGTTAGTCACATCCAGGCCACTGGCCACGAAATCCAGTGAGAACAGAAGGGACGGGCAGGCTGGTCCTGGCCTGGCCTTTCAAAGAAGGCAGGCTGTGTGCCGGATACCTTGTAAACAAAACTCGGGAGGCTTCTAGCAGAGTCGGCAAAAGTGAATAAGCAGGGATGTCAGTTTTACTGAGTGGATTTTAAAGTCTGAAATTTACACACCCACTATAGAAAAAATCCCAGTCGACTTGCTCTTTCCTGAAACATATCTGTTCTGAGTTTCCTTCCTCACTCTTCTTTTTTTGAGACAGTCTCACTCTGTTGCCCAGGCTGGAGTGCAGTGGTGCGATCTCGCTCACTGCAACCTCCACCTCCTGGGTTCAATCGATTAGTGTGCCTCAGCCTCCAGAGTAGCTAGGATTACAGGTGGGCGTGGTAGCGCCCAGCTACCATGGCTAATTTTTGTATTTTTAGTACAGAGGGGGTCTCACCATGTTGGCCAGGCTGGTCTGGAGCACCTGGCCTCAAGTGATCCATTGGCCTCAGCCTCCCAAAGTGCTGGGATTACAGGCATGAGCCACCATGCCCGGCCATCACTCCCCTCATATTTTTCAGAATCTTCTCAAAGTTACAACAAAAACAATAAGCAAAATACACCCTAACCCCCCCACCCCACACTCACACCCAGCATCATTCCATTCCCAAAGGTCTCAGCTTTTAAAAAGCTACCTTGATGGTGGGCGAGGTGGCTCACGCCTGTAATCCCAGCACTTTCGGGAGGTTGAGGAGGGTGAATCACCTGAGGTCAAGAGTTCAAGACCAGCCTGGTCAACATGGTGAAACCCAATCTCTACTAAAAATACAAAAATTAGCCAGGTGTGGTGGTGTGCACCTGTAATCCCAGCTACCTGGGTGAGGGGGCTGAGGCAGGAGAATCGCTTGAATCTGGGAGGCAGAGGTTGCAGTGGGCCAAGATTGTGCCACTGCACTCCAGCCTGGGCGACAGAGCAAGACTCCATCTCAAAAAAAAAAAAAGGCTACCTTGTTGTCTGGACTGAAGTTTGTATCTGACTGACCTCTTGCTGGCTACTCTACTCAGTAGACAGCCTCTAAAGAAAGAGGAGGGGCGCTTAACATGCCAATCATGCTTCCACTTCGTTGTGATTGGTCAAGCCTATAGGGGTACACAGCCACCTAAATGACATAATACATCAAGAGAAATGTCTAGGCCAGGCAAGGTGGCTCACACCTGCAATCCCAGCATTTTGGGAGACTGAGGAGGGTGGATTGCTTGAGGTTAGGAGTTCAAGACTAGCCTGGCCAACATAGTGAAGTCCCGTCTCTACTAAAAATACAAAAATTAACAAGTCATGGTAGCGTACACCTGTGATCCCAGCTGCTCAGGAGGCTGAGGCACAAGAATCACTTGAACCCAGCAGGCAGAGGTTGCAGTGGGCCGAGATCGTGCCACTGCCCTCTAGCCTGGGCTACAGAGTGATATTCTGTCTCAAAAAAAAAAAAAAAAAAGAGCAAGAGAGAGAGAGAGATGTGTCTGTAAGCAGGAATTTTTCTTGAAGGTTTTTCCCATTACCAGTCAGAAGCAAAATAATTATCTTGAGGTTGATTTCCTTTGAGGACTCTCAAAAGCTCACTTCTGAATTTAAGGAAGTAAAAAGACACAGTTCTCAATTATGGCTCAAAGAGCAGAAAGGAAAAGTGTGGACAAACAGAAGTTGCCGCTAACACAAACTCCCTTCCTCCATTTATATCATTTCAGAGACAGAAGGGGGTCTCTCCTGACCCCTTCACTTCACAGGTGAGGAAATGAAGGCCCAAAGAAAATTAGGAAGTGGCTTTCAAGACCAGAGTCTCTTATATAACATCATCCAGAGAAAGACCTCCCTCCAGGGACCTAGGCAATAGCAGCTTTAAGCATGTTCAGAGGGCCAGACCAGTGCCAAGTCTGCTGTAGACATGATCTCACTTATTCCTTTAAACAGCCCCATAAGGTGGGAACCATTGTTCACCCACTTGATAGATGAGGAGACTAAGGCACATTGCTGCGAGGAAGGGAAAGGACCTGGATCTGACCCCGTAGCCAACTGGAACCCGGGCTCTTAACCACACCGCTCCAATGACTCATGCCAAAGACAAGAGAGGAGGATGCCAAATGAGGCCGGTGACAAACTCAGGCTGAAGCAGAAGAAAATTAAGCGTCCCTTACTACATGCTATAAATTCTGTATTCTCAGTTCAAATCCAGTTCCAAGGTGGGTAGGTACAGTTTGGATAGCCAGGTTGCTGTCTGATCTGGCAAGGGCCAACTGTAGAACCAGGAGGCCACAGTTAGGACATGATTAACGTAGTGGGTTCCCTCCAAACACTATGAAGGCCACTGTCCTGACACCTCTTACAAATTCCTCTTTTGACACTTGCAAAATGCTTCTTACTTCTCTATTTCCCTAAATCAAATTTCCTATAGTTAACCGGTGCACACAATTATCCAACATCTGCTTTGTATTAATAGTGTGCTGGACTGTATATAAAATACAAATGATGGCAGCCCTTGCCTGACAGAAGTGCCAAGTTAAAATTTAGCATTTACATTGTGCTTTTGGGTGGCCCTCCCTCTCTCCCTCTGACGTCATCTTCTAGTGACCCTAAGAACTGAATCCTCTCCCAACTGGACTGGGCCAAGCCTTACTTATATTCTTAGAAAGAGCTCCCCGAAACTGATGCCACTCAGTCAGTTGGATCCAGAACTTTCACCATGTGATGTGGAAATAAACAAAAACAGATGGAAGCCAAGTCCTCCTCCATCACAATTGTCACTCACTTCCCTGCTTTCTCTCTGGGTGTTGTGTACATTTCTGATCTGCCTATCAGAGTGAGAACCCAGAAATGACCCCGGGCTGCTGAGAGGTTTTGCCCAGACTCAGCCGTGTCAGGCAATGTGCGAAGGTGAAGGGAGGAGGGAAGACAGGAACACTACGATGCTAGGAGTTAGTTACCAGCCTCTCCATGCCCACTTCTAGGAATGGGCATGGGGAGGGCAGACTGTGCAGCAGCTGTCCCCGTGGACTCTGGTTTACCTAAGCGGAGGGGCTCTCCAGCATGAAACCCCTTTCCTTGTGCCCATGTCACAAAGGCCACAGCTAAAGCTTGGGAACATCATTTTCCAGAGGCTCAGGGCAGAGAAACAGAAAGGATCCTTTTAATGTCGAGACCAATGACAGGCTGGTACCCTCCTGAACCAATGGACACCATTTGTAAACATGACCTTAAGGAGGGAACAGAAGTGACTCACACCTGTAATCACAGCCTTTGGGCGTGGATCACTTGAGGTCAGGAGTTAAGACCAACCTGGCCAACACGGTGAGACTCCGTCTCTACTAAAAATACAAAAAATTAGCCGGGCGTCGTGACGTGTGCCTGTCATCCCAGCTACTCGGGAGTCTGAGGCAGGAGAATCGCTTGAGCCTGGGAGGCGGAGGTTTCAGTGAGCCAAGATCACGCCACTGCACTCCAGCCTGAGCAACAGAGCAACACCCTTTCTCAAAAAAAGTAACAGAGCAGGAGGCCTGCATAGGGTTGTTTCCTACACAAGTAATAATTTGTGCCTAACAAGCAATTGAGAACGCGCGCTTCAGTTATTTTACTATTGTTTTACCATTTGTCTCTGCTCTTCAGGAGACTTGCCCCCCTTCACGGCAAAAGCAGAAGGTCTTTTGGAGAGTTACTTTTCTAACACAATGTAAATAAAAGGAACTTTCTAACCACTTAACATAGGATTCCAGGGCTACCTGGATAAAACTGTAATTTGAACAGTGACAAGTAGGACAGACCAGGGGCTACAGTGATTTCTCTTAAGGAAATTCCTAATGTTACTTAATTGCTTTTTATTTTTCCCCTGGAGAGTCGTTCCACAAGCATTTAAAAACCACATATATTCATCATAAGAGTGCTCTAAATAGACGGAGCTTTCTGTTAAGTGGGAATAATTCTCCTAATTATGTCTCCTGACGTTACCAAAAACAACCCAATAAATATTTACATTCACTGGAAGATGTGTGACTGTGCACAGGATTTTTAAAAATTAACTAATTTAACAGGTGACTGGCATTGATCTGAGAAATGTTTTGCCACCATTCACCCCATTCCCAACGCGTCTGCTGACCTTAGAAAGTTACTTCCCTTCTCTGTTCACTCCCTACCAAAATCCACGCTAAGGCTCAGCGAGGCAATTTGAACCACACAAGTGGGTTCACTTTATAAACCACCCCACATAAAACATGAGAAGCTAAATATATGTAAAATGCCAGCCTAATTCTGGCCTATAATCAAGGCTTTGTAATTTAATGATTTTTTTTTTTTTTTTTTTTTTGTAACAAGATAAAATCTCCCTCTTGGTTGCTTTCTAAACAGAACACCAATTCCATTGTCTAGCCCATCCTCCTCCAAAAAAGGACCTTGGAGAAATAAGATCTAAAGTTCTGTGGACCGTAGACTCAAAACAAAAGCCCAAATCCAAAGGTTATTCAAAATGAGATGACAGATCGGGTGCAGTGGCTCACGCCTGTAATCCCTGCTCCTTGGGAGGCTGAGACAGGCAGGTCACTTGAGGCTAGGAGTTAGAGACCAGACTGGTTGACATGGTAAAATCCCGTCTCTATTAAAAATACAAAAAAAATTAGCCAGGTGTGATGGTGGGCATCTGTAATCTCAGCTACTTGGAAGGCTGAGGCAGTAGAATCGCTTGAACCTGGGAGGCGGAGGTTGCAGTGAGCCAAGATGGCACCACTGCAGTCCACCTCAGTGACAATGAGACCCTGTCTCAAAAAAAAAAAATCAAAATGAGATGATAAAGAAGACAGTAAATGGCTGGGCTTGGGTGGCTCATGCCTGTAATCCCAGCACTTTGGGAGGCCGAGGCAGGTGGATCACCTGAGGTCAGGAGTTCGAGACCAGCCTGGTCAACATGGAGAAACCCCGTCTCTACTAAAAATACAAAAGTCAGCCAGTCATGGTGGCGCACGCCTGTAATCCCAGCTACTCGGGAGGCTGAAGCAGGAGTAATGCTTGAACCGGGGAGGCAGAGGTTGCAGTGAGCCAAGATTGAGTCACCGCACTCCAGCCTGGGTGACAAGAGGAAAATTCCCATCTTAAAAAAAAAAACAGAGTAAAGGGGCCAAAATAGGAATAAAATTATGATCATTATTCATATAGCGGTTCTATTCACAATAGCCAAAGGTAGAAACGATTCAAATATCCATTTGATTTATGAATAAACAAAATGTGATCTATCCCTACAATGGAATTATGATTCAGCCATAAAAAGGAGTGAAGTACTAACACATGCTCCAAGGGGAATGAGCCTGAAGAGCATGATGCTGAGTACAAGAAACCAGACATAAAAGTCCACATATTGTATGATGCCATTTATATGAAAAGTCCAGAATAGACAAATCCATAGAGACAGAAAGCAGATTAGTGGTTGCCAGGGACCAGGGGAGGGAGAGTAGGGAGTGACAGCTGATGGGTACGGGGTTTCCTGTTGAGGGTGATGAAAATGTTTTGGAACTAAATAGAAGTGATAGTTGTACAACACTGTGAATGTGTTAAATGGCAATGAATTGTTCACTTTAAAATTTCTAGGTGAGGTAGATCTTGCCTCAATAAAAAGCATATACAGTCATGCACTTACAGAAACGTTTTGGTCAATGACTGTGGTCCCATAAGATTATCATACCATATTTTTACTGTACCTTTTCTATGCTTAGATACAAAAATAGCTGGGCGCGGTGGCTTATGCCTGTAATGCCAGCACTTTGGAAGGCTGAGGCGGGCAAATTGCTTGAACACGGGAGTTGGAGACCAGCCTGGCAACATGGTGAAACCCCATCTCTACAAAAAATACAAACATTAGCTGGGGGTGGTGGTGCACATCTGCAGTCCCAGCTACTTGGGAGGCTAAGGAACAAGGATCTCTTGAGCCCAGGAGTTTGAGGCTGCATTGAGCCATGATCATGCCACTCACTGCTCTCCAGCCTGGGAGACAGAGCGAGACTCTGTCTCAAACAAACGGAAAACCAAAAATACCTACCATAGTGTTACAGTTGCCTACAGTATTCCATACAGTAGCATGCTGTACAAGTTTGCAGCCCACAAGCAACAGGCTTTACCATACAGCCCACGTGTGTACAGGACTGTATCATCTAGGTCTGTGTAAGGACACTCAGGCCTGGGTGACACAGAGACACCCTGTCTCAAAAAACCAAACCAAAACAAAACAAAAACCAGGCACAGTGGCTCATGACATAATCCCAGGACTTTGGGAGGCTAAGGCAGGAGGATCACTTGAGCCCAAGAGTTTGAGACCAGCCTGGGCAACATGGCAAGACCCCATCTATTAAAAAAAATTCTTTTTAGAAAGAAAAACTTGGGGCCGGGCACGGTGGCTCGCGCCTGTAATCCCAGCACTTTGGGAGGCTGAGGCAGGCGGATCACAAGGTCAGGAGATCGAGACCATCCTGGCTAATATGGTGAAAGCCCACCTCTACTAAAAATACAAAACATTAGCTGAGCGAGGTGGCAGGCGCCCGTAATCCCAACTACTCGGGAGGCTGAGGCAGGATAGTTGCTCGAACCCGGGAGGTGGAGGTTGCAGTAAGCTGAGATCACGCCACTGCACTGCAGCCTGGGAGACAAGGGTGACTCCGTCTCAAAAAACAACAACAACAACAAAAATGAGCTGAGCGCAGTAGTATGCCTGTAGTCCCAGCTATTTGGGAAGTTGAGGTGGGAGTATTGTTTGAGCTGAGGAGTCCCAGGCTGTGGTGAGCTGTGATTGCGCCACTGCACTCCACCCTGGGTGACCAAATAAGACAAGCAGCATCCAACAGGTAGTTTTTTGCTTTTTTTTTTTTTAAATCCTGTCTCTTAAAAAAAAAATTTTTTTTTAAAGAGTGACTTTAGGTCCTATTCCTGAAAGGTTAGAAACTACAGCCCTAAACCCCGGGATGTGTTAAAACTAACCAAAACAAAGAGGTAGTTCCATCAGCTCTTAAATGAGCTGCTAACAGTCACTGTGGGGGTCTGATGGGCTCTGAGGACATTTTAATGCCAATACACATGGCTTTTCTCTCCCTTCCTCCTTCCCTCCCTCCTCCCTTTCCCTGGCTGCTGCCATGGGCCTCTCTCTTTAGTTACCATTCCTGTTCTTCATTTCATGCATTTTCATAGATCCATCAAGACACTCAAAATAGAAAAAGCCTGACAAAATCTATTGTCACCATTTGAAACATCCATTAACCAACTCCTTACTTTGAAAATCAACATTTAAAGGGCAAGGAGTGAGGCCCTCACGCTGCCGGCTCGGGGGAAACTGTTTTCAGGGGTAGCCCCAGTTGACGAGGAAAAGCTCTGCCAAACAACGCCAGCTAATTCATACGGAATGACATTCTTCAAAGACCATTTTTCATCTTCTGATGAAACAATTTTTTCATTTTAATCTTGTACAGAGGGAGTCTCACTCTGTCACCCAGGATGGAGTGCAGTGGTGCCAACGACAGCTGACTGCAGATTCAAACTCCCGGCCTCAAGCAATCCTCCCATCTCATCCTCCCAACTAGCTGGGACTACAGGCACAAGCCACCACAGCAGGCTAGTTGTTTTTTATTTTTTGTAGAGGCATGGTCTCACCTTGGCTTCTAAAAATGCTTGCATCACAGGTATGAACTACCATACCTGGCCTGACCCCAGTTATTTTTAGATATGTATGTATATATGTATTTATTTAAGAGACAAAGTCTACTCTGTCACCCAGGCTGCAGTGTAGTGGCACAATCACAGCTCACTACACCCTCCAACTGCTGGGCTCAAGGGATCCTCCCTCCTTAGCCTCCTGAGGAGCTAGGACTACAGGTGCATGCCACCATGCCCAGCTAATTTTTGTATGTTTTCTTCTTCTTCTTCTTTATTTATTTATTTTTTTGAGATGGAATTTCGCTCTTGCCACCCAGGCTGGAGTGCGATAGCACGATTGCGGCTCACTGCAACTTCTGCCTCCTGGGTTCAAGCGATTCTCCTGTCTCAGCCTCCAGAGTAGCTGGGATTACAGGTGCCTGCCACCACGCCCAGCTAATTTTTATATTTTTAGTAGACACAAGGTTTCACCATGTTGGCCAGGCTGGTCTTGAACTCTTGACCTCAGGTGATCCACCCGCCTTGGCCTCCCAAAGTGCTGGGATTACAACAGGTGTGAGCCATCGTGCCCAGGCTTTTTTCTTATTTTAAAACTTTTTTTGGCCGGGCACGGTGGCTCAAGCCTGTAATTCCAGCACTTTGGGAGGCCGAGATGGGCGGATCACGAGGTCAGGAGATCGAGACCATCCTGGCTAAAATGGTGAAACCCCGTCTCTACTAAAAAATACAAAAAAACTAGCCGNAAAAAAAAAAAAAAAAAAAAACCTTTTTTTAGCATTAAAAAAAAAATTTATAGATATGGGATCTCACTATGTTGCCCAGGCTAGTCTCAAACTCCTGAGCTCAAAGGATCCTCCCATCTCAGCCTCTCAAAGTGTTGGGATTACAGGCGTGAGCCACCTCGACTGGCCTTAAACTTTTTTTTTTTTTTTTTTTTTGAGACGGAGTCTTGCTCTGTCGCCCAGGCTGGAGTGCAGTGGCGCGATCTCAGCTCACTGCAAGCTCCACCTCCCAGGTTCAGCCATTCTCCTGCCTCAGCCTCCCGAGTAGCTGGGACTACAGGCTCCCGCCACCTCGCCCGGCTAATTTTTTGTATTTTTTAGTAGAGACGGGGTTTCACCGAGTTAGCCAGGATGGTCTTGATCTCCTGACCTCGTGATCTGCCCGTCTCGGCCTCCCAAAGTGCTGGGATTACAGGCTTGAGCCACCACGCCCAGCCTGGCCTTAAACTTTTTAAAGTTTCTGTACAAACAGGTTCTCTCCATGTTGCCCAGGCTGGTCAAAAATGACCCTCCCACCTTGGCCTTCCAAAATGCTGGGATTACAGGAATGAGCCACTGCATCCAGGTTCCAAAACTTTTTTTTTCTTTTTATGTTCAGCAGTACATGTGCAGGTTTGTTATATAGGTAAACTGTGTGTCAAAGGAGTCTGGTGTACAGATCATTTCGCCACTCCGGTAGTAAGCACAGCAATACCCAATAGGTAATGTTTTTTGATCCTCACCCTCTCCTGCCTACCTCCACCCTCAAGTAGATGCCAGTTTTGTTATTTTTGTTTTTTGTTGTTTTTCAAGATGGAGTCTCGCTCTGTAGCCTAGGCTGGAGTGCAGTAGAGCGATCTCGGCTTGCTGTAACCTCCGCCTCCCGGATTCATGCCATTCTCCTGCCTCAGCCTCCCGAGGAGCTGGGACTACAGATGCCCGCCACCATGCCCGGCTAATTTTTTTGTATTTTTAGTAGAGATGGGGTTTCACCATGTTAGCCAGGATGGTCTCGATCTCCTGACCTCGTGATCCGCCCGCCTCGGCCTCCCAAAGTGCTGGGATCACAGGCGTGGGAGCCACCGCGCCCGGCCGACCCCATTTATACCGGGCTCAGGCTCTGTTTTCTTCTTTGTGAGCACAGGGTCTCACTCTGTTGCCCATGCTGGAGTGCGGTGGCACGATCTCAGCGCACTGCAACCTCCGCTGCCCAGGCTCAAGCAATCTTCCCACCTCAGCCTCCCAAGCAGCTGGGACTACAGGCATGTACCACCACAACTGGCTAATTTGTGTGTGTGTGTGTGTGTTTTGTAGAGACAAGAGTTTCGTAATGTTGCCTAGGCTGTTCTCAAGCTCCTGGGCTCAACTGATCTTCCCGCCTCGGTCTCTCAAAGTGCTGAGATTACAGGTGTGAGCCATGGCACTGGCCTCAGGCTGTGATCTTGAAGCTGGCTCAGGGGTAAAGGGAGTTCCAGATTTCTTTCATCTTTAAAATGCAAGTAATGAACTCCTACACCACAAGGAGGCGCTGTAAATAACTTGGTAAACAGTGGAATGTCGGGTCTTTTTTTAAGAGATGGGAATTACACTGTCTCCTTTTTTTTTTTTATAAGACGGAGTTTCGCTCTGTAGCCTAGGCTGGAGCGCAGTGTAGTGATCTCCGCTCACTGCAAGCTCCGCCTCCCGGATTCACGCCATTCTCCTGCCTCAGCCTCCTGAGTAGCTGGGACTACAGGCGCCCGCCACCATGCCCGGCTACTTTTGTATTTTAGTAGAGACGGGGTTTCACCGTGTTAGCCAGGATGGTCTCGATCTCCTGACCTCGTGATTTGCCCGCTTCAGCCTCCCAAAGTGCTGGGATTACAGGTGTGAGCCACCCCGCCCGGCCTTACACTCTCTTTAAAAGAGTGGTTCACTTGTGTCCCAGCTACTTCAAAAGCTACTTGAGCCCAGAAGTTCAAGGTTGCAGTGAGCTATGACTGCCATCATTGCACTGAAGCCTGGGTGACAAACTGTGACTCCATTTCTCTCTCTCTCTCTCCTTTTTTTTGAGACAGGAGTCTCGCTCTGTTGCCCAGGCTGCAGTACAATGGCGTGATCTTGGCTCACTGCAACCTCCGCCTCCCAAGTTACAGGCACGTGCCACCACACCCAGCTAATTTTTGTATTTTTTTTTTTTTTT
>NW_016805299.1:1136089-1152227 GCF_001698545.2 Rhinopithecus bieti | reverse complement strand
ACTGCACTCCAGCCTGGGCAACAGAGCAAGACTCCATCTCAAAAAATAATAATAATAAACATTACTAAGACAAGCTCCATGCAGTGAGCGGAGATTGTGCCACTGCACTCCAGCCTGGGCAACAGAGCAAGACTCCGTCTCAAAAAGAAAACAACAACAACAACAACAAAAGACAAGCTCCAGTCTCAAGACGCTAGTGGAGGCTCCGTTCAGGTGTGTCCAGTCAACCAAAATGCAGAGTAGGCCAGCGTTAGGCCCTATGGCCAGGTGCAGTGGCTCACGTTTGTAATCTCAGCACTTTGGGAGGCTGAGGCAGGCGGATCTCTTGAGCCCAGGAGATCGAGACCAGCCTGGGCAGCATGGCAAGACCCCATCTCTACAAAAGAATACAAAAATTTAGCTGGGCACGGTAGTATGTATCTGTAGTCCCAGGTACCTGGGAGGTTGACATGTGAGAATCCCTTAAGTCCGGGAGGCGGAGGTTGCCATGAGCCGAGATTGTGCCACTGCACTCCAGCCTGGGTAACAGAGTGAGACCCTATCTCAGAAAAAAAAACAAAACAACAACAACCACACACACACACACACACACACACAATGCAGAGTAGAATGCAGAAGTGCTGTGGGAAAAGAAGTGTGGAAGCACGTCAGTCAGGATCTTGGCAGGAATCGGATGGCACCAAGGCCCCCTCACACTGGTGCATAACGGAGAGTTTAGCAGATGTTTGACTGACAAAACGTAAACAGGGCTAAGGGAAACCAGCCAGGCGTCGATGCAGCCAAGCCCAGGGACAGTGACGAGCTGTTTTCTCCCCTTGGCCAATAGGCAAGGGGAGGGAACAGTGACCAGAAGCAGAGAAAAGTTGGAGAAGGTCACACAATAGAGGTGTGGTCTGCGATAGATGGAAACACTCAACCTGCAATGATCCCACAGGGAGGAAGCTGAAGAAATCAACATTCCGCCTCCCTCTCCTCCCACCTTCCCATCTCCTACAGGTGCTTCCCATGGGCTGAGACCAATCAGAGGCCAGACAGACAAGGAAGCCCCTTGCAGCAGTCCACAAGGAGGGTGAGGCGGGTGGAAAGGGGCTAAGGTGCAATTGGAACACGTCAGCTCAGGAGGCTCCCTGGTGAGGAGGGAACTGGGTTGGGGCTGGCATGGAGAGGATTGCTACATGGGAGCAATGGGGAAAAGGGCACTCTGAGAAGGGAAGAGTGTAAGCAAAGACAGAGGCAGGCCGGTCCAAGGAAACCATGGAGGAATTTGGTTCCCCAGCAATGAAATGAAGATGAGAGGAGGTCAGGAGAGTCTACGGCACAGTCACAGATGGCGACTTGGGCACTCAAGGCCAGGCTCACGAGCTGGGAGAGGCTTTTAATGAAGATGGAGGCCGGGCGTGGTGGCTCACGCCTGTAGTCCTAGCACTTTGGGAGGTCAAGGTGGGAGGATCCCTTGAGCCCGGGTGGTCGAGGCTGCAGCGAGCCGTGATTGCAACACTGCACTCCAGCCTGGGCAACAGAGCAAGACCCTGTCTCAGAAACTAGAAAAAAAAAAACTTTAAAAATAAAGAAGATGGAGAATCACTGAAGGATTGATAACAAGGGTTGGGGGCTGACTGTATCCACCCCCAAAATTCATATGTTGAAGTCCGAGCCCCCAGCACCCATATGACTGTTGTCCTTATAAAATAAGGAAATCTGGGCACAGACCCTTACAGAGGGAAGATGAGGTGAAGACCCAGGGAGACCACAGCCACCTACAAACCAAGGAGAGAGGCCTGAAGCAGATCCTCGCACAGTCCCAGATGGAACCTGCCTGCCGACAGCTTCACCTTGGACTTCTGGCCTCCAGAACTGTGAGGCAGTACGTTTCTGTCGTGATCCTTTGTTATGCAGCCCTAGTCGACTAATACACAAGGGAGAACTGTGATGGGGTGTACATTTCAGGAGGTTACTTTGACAGCTGGGAGACTAGAAGGGCCTGAGCCTGGTGGCAAAGGGGCGACACCAGTTTGAGGATGTTGAAAATCATTCTGTGGTCGGGTTTCCAGAAAGAGGTGAGAACACTAGCCCGAAGACGCCCTGTAAATCCAACACCTAGGAGCCATCCCTGACACCTCCCCTCAACCCAGCAGCAGAAGCATCCCACTGTCCCATCAGTGCTGCCTCCCAAATGTATCTGGGATCCAACCTCTTCATTGCCACAGTCACTATGCGAAACTGATCCACTGTTAGGAGACCTTTAGCAATAGCCTCCTTGATGGCCTCTCCCTCACCAAGTGTCCCAACTTCACACTATTCTGTCTTCAAAAACTTTCTGTCAGGGGGCAGCGGGAGGGGAGAGTGGGGGGCGAGTGTTAAACAGGGCCGGGGTTCCAGGATTCCTGTTTGGAGTGATGAAAGAGTCCTGGAGATGGATGGTGATGATGGCTGCACAACATGTTAAATAATAATAATGGCCGGGCGTGATGGCTCACGCCTGTAATTCCAGCACTTTGGGAAGCCGAGGCGGGCGGATCACGAGGTCAGGAGATCGAAACCATCCTGGCTAACATGGTGAAACCTCATCTCTACTAAAAATACAAAAAAAAAAAATTAGCCGGGCATGGTGGCGGGTGCCTGTAGTCCCGGCTACTCAGGAGGCTGAGGCAGGAGAATGGCGTGAACTCGGGAGGCGGAGCTTGCAATGAGCAGAGATCTCACCACTGCACTCCAGCCTGGGTAACAGAGCGAGACTCCATCTCAAAAAAAATAAAAAATAAAAAATAAATAAATAATAATGCCACTGAACTATGCACATAAAAATAGTTGAAATAACTTTTTTTTTTTTTTTGAGATGGAGTCTTGCTTTGTCACCCAGGTTGGAGTGCAGTGGCACGATCTCAGCTCACTGCAACCTCCACCTCCTGGGTTGATGCAGTTCTCCTGCGTCAGCCTCCTGAGTAGCTGGGATTACAGGCATGAGCCACCATGCCCAGCTACTTTTTGTATTTTTAGTAAAGACAGGGTTTCACCATGTTGGCCAGGCTGGTCTCGAACTCCTGACCTCAAGTGATCCACCCACCTCAGCCTCCCAAAGTGCTGGGATTACAGGCGTGAGCCACCATGCCTGGCCTGAAATGGTAACTTTTACGCAACATATATTTTACCACATTTTATTTTATTTTATTTTATTTTATTTGAGATGGAGTCTTGCTCCTTTGCCAGGCTGGAGTGCAGTGGCACAATCTCGACTCGCTGCAACCTCTGCCTACTGGGTTCAAGCTATTCTCCTGCCTCAGCCTCCTGAGTAGCTGGGATTACAGGTGTGTGCCACCACACCCGGCTAATTTCTGTATTTTTAGTAGAGACAGGGTTTCACCTTGTTGGTCAGGCTGGTCTCGAACTCCTGACCTCATGGTCCCCCCCATCCCCGCCTTGGCCTCCCAAAGTGCTGGGATTACAGGCATGAGCCACTGCGCCTGGGTTTTTTTTTTTTTTTTTTAGTAGAAACGGGGTTTCATCATCATGGTCAGGCTAGTCTTGAACTCCTGACCTTGTGATCCATCCACCTCAGCCTCCCGAAGTGTTGGGATTACAGGCGTGAGCCACTGCGCCTGGCATTTTACCATGATTAATAAAAATCACAGACCAGGTGCAGTGGCTCACACCTGTAATTCCAACACTTTGAAAGCCCGAGGCAGGCAGAGCACATGAGGTCAGGAGTTTGAGACTAGACTGGCCAACATGGTGAAACCCTGTCTCTACTAAAAATACAAAATTAGCCAGGAGTGGTGGCAGATGCCTATAATCTGAGCTACTCAGGAGGCTGAGGTAGGAGAATTACTTGAGTCCAGGAGGTGGAGGTTGGTACTGAGCCAAGATTACGCCACTGCACTCCAGCCTGGGTGACACAGTGAGAATCTGTCTCAAATAATAATAATAATAATCACAAAGTCAAGCATGGGGGTGCACACCTGTAGTCTCAGCTACTCAGGAGGCTGAGATGGAATGATCTCTTAAGCCCAGCAGTATGAGGCTACAGTGAACTATGATTGAGCCACGGCACTCCAGCATGGGCAACATAGTGAGACCGCCCCCATACAAAAAATAAACAAAATGGCCAGGCGGGGTGGCTCAAGCCTGTAATCTCAGCACTTTGGGAGGCCGAGATTGGCGGATCACGAGGTCAGGAGATCAAGACCATCCTGGCTAACCCGGTGAAACCCCGTCTCTACTAAAAAATACAAAAAAAAAAAAAAAAAAAAAAAAAAAAAACTAGCCAGGCAAGGTGGAGGGCGCCCGTAGTCCCAGCTACTCGGGAGGCTGAGGCAGGAGAATGGCGTAAACCCGGGAGGCGGAGCTTGCAGTGAGCTGAGATCCAGCCACTGCACTCCAGCCCGGGCGACAGAGTGAGACTCAAAAAAATAAAATTAAATAAACAAAATTCGTTGGGTGTGGTGACGCATGCCTGTGGTCCCAGCTACTCAGGAGGCTGAGGGGGGAGGATCATTTGAGCCTGGGAGGTGGGGACTGTAGTGAGCTGTGGTCACGCCACTTGTACTCCAGCCTGGGTGACAGGGCAAGACCTTGTGTCAAACAAAAAAGAAAGGAAAGAAACAAAAGCAGGAAAGAAAGAACGAACGAAAGAACTGGGGCATCCTTTTGCCACCCATATTTTTCTCTCAACAGGATTTTTCTGCTGTTGATGTTGTATACAACATTATTTAGAAGCAGCAGAACATTCTCTGTGGGCATTCGTTGATTGGACGTTTTTGTTGACCTCCCAAGAATTTGCCGGACTCCAGACTCCATGAATGACTCAGACGTCAGGAGGAACGCACTTGGGATTCCAGATCGGAGGCCCAGGTTTCTCTTCACATGGCTCCCCTCACCGCACCCTCCAAGAATCAACTTGTTTCTCCTGCCTTTCTTTGCTCTCCTGGGACCCACATCCTGGCCCTGCAGCTTCCATCGCGGCCTCCTCCCAGCATGTTGAGCTGCGCGCTTCCTCCTGGGAACCTGCTCTCCCACAAGCCTTTCACCAGACCTGTCCTGCCCTCAGCACTGGACATCTGACACCCTTGGCCTTTGACATCCTCTCCTCCTACCCTGACCCAGTGGAGAACCCCATGGCCTCAGTGGCCTCAAACCCCCAGGGGCACACTCTCAGGCAAACCATCACTCCCCTCCAAAGAGCCTACGACTCCTCCCTTCTAGGAGGAGGAAGAGATAAAGGAGAAGCTGCTTCTTTTCTTTTTCTTTTCGAGACGGGGTCTCGTTCTGTCACCCAGCTGGAGTGCAGTGGCGTGATCTCCGTTCACTGCAATCTCTGCCTCCTGAGTTCAAGTGATTCTCCTGCCTCAGCCTCCCAAGTAGCTGGGATTATGGGCATGCGCCACCACGCCCGGCTAATTTTTTGTATTTTCAGTAGAGACGGGGTTTCAACATGTTGGTCAGACTAGTCTCGAACTCCTGACCTCAACTGATCCGCCCGCTTCAGCCTTGGCATGCCTAGATAAAGCAGCTTCTTAAACCAGTTCCCACCCTCAAACCCCCAGGAAATGCCAGCCCATTTCAGCACGGCCATAACTACTGCAAAGAAATTAAGTCATTCAGGCCCTTGCTTGAGATTAAGTTTTGCACAAGCAAATAATAATTTGGGGATGGGAAATGCCTCTAAACCATTCAGCCCCCTCCCCTGGTCCCTGCTCCTCCTCTTGTGTCCTCAGTTTCTATCAAGAACATCAAAAGCCTTCTGGGTGGGCAGATTCAGGGTTACTTTTAAACCATAATTCCATAATTCCAAAAAACTAGAATAGCAACCACTGATTGATGGCCCACTCCAAAGGCATTTTACAGACATCATCTCACCACAGCCCCACAAGAAAGGTGCTGTTAGCCCCTTTCACAGATGAGTAAACTGAGGCTGAGACTTGCTCAAGACCACACAGCTAGTCAGTGGCGAAGGAAGGAGTCCACCCACAGGTGCATCTGACCCCAAAAATGCATCCGAGCAGTACAGAGAATGACCTGGGAAGCTTTTATGTATTCATTTTTATTTATGTATTGGTTTGTTTTGTTTTGTTTTTTGTTTTTTTCCCGAGATGGAGTCTTGCTCTGTCACCCAGGCTGGAGGGCAGTGGCGTGATCTCAGCTCACCACAACCTCTGCCTCCTGGGTTCAAGTGATTCTCCTGCCTCAGCCTCTCGAGTAGTTGGGATTACAGGCATATACCACCACGCCCGGGTAATTGTGTATTTTTTTAGTAGAGACAGGGTTTCTCCATATTGATCAGGCTGGTCTCGAACTCCCAACCTCAGGTGATCCGCCTGCCTCAGGCTCCCAAAGTGCTGGGATATGGGCATGAGCCACCACACCTGGCTTTTTGTCTTGTATTTTTAGTAGAGTGGGGTTTCACCATGTTGGCCAGGCTGGTCTTAAACTCCTGCCCTCAAGTGATCCGCCCAACTCGGCCTCCCAAAGGGCTCGGATTACAGGCATGAGCCACCGCGGGCAGCCGGGTTTTTTTGTTTGTTTGTTTATTTATTTATTTATTTATTTTTGAGACAGGATCATACTCTGTCACCCAGGCTGGGGTGCAGTGGAGTGATCATAGGTCACTGCAGCCTCCAACTCCTGGGCTTAAGTGATCCTCCAGCCTGAGCCTCCCAAAGTGCTGAGATTACAGGCATTACAGGCATGAGCCACCGTGCCCACCCCGAGAAGCTTTTATTTTTTAATGAGACCAAGACTCACTCTGTCACCCAGGCTGCAATGGAGTGGTGCAATCTCAGCTTACTGTAACCTCCGCCTTCCAAGTTCAAGTGATTTTCCTGCCTTAGCCTCCCGAGTATCTGGGACTACAGGCACCTGCCACCATACCTGGCTAATCTTTGTATTTTTAGTAGAGATGGGGTTTTACCATGTTAGTGAGGCTGGTCTCGAACTCCTGGCCTCAAGTGATCCACCCGCCTCGGCCTCCCAAAGTGCTGGCATTATAGGCTTGAGCCACCATACCTGGCCCCGAGCAGCTTTTAGAAAGTGCAGATCCCCAGGCCCACCCCAAGCCTACTGAATGGCTCCATCAAGGGTGGAGGCCAGGAAGCTGTATTTTTTCACACGTCCCCCAGGTGAAGCTGATGCCACCAGCCTGGGGACTGGTCCTCATTACAGCACATGGCCTTCCTGAGAAATTACAGGACCCTGAGTAGTTGGCAATACAGGGCAGCCATTATTGCCGGCCCCCTCCACCTCAACTGTACAGCATCAGCTTCGTGACTGCGGGCCGACAGGGCTGAGAGCGGGGCAGGGACCTGCCGGAAGCACTCGGGGACTCTCACTGAATCACGTGCCTCCCCTTCAGGGAAAGGCTGTGCGTCACTCCCGAGGGACCCCAGACGGAGCAGGCCTCTGGGATCAAAGGGACCAACTTCGGAGGAAAGGGGAGGGAGACAAAGCAGAAGCAAAGGTCACAAGTCATCGAGGGTGTGTTGCTTCCTCTTGTGGTTCCTGTGTGGCCCCAAAATGTCCCTGTAAGGAAGCTGATCCAACAGCTACTGACGAGGACTGTCTCCATGCCCCCATCAGGGTGCTTGTCCTCCACACTCCAGCCCCTCTGCTCCCATACTCCAGAAAAATTGCCAGTAATTGAAATTCAAGTGGCAGCCTGGTTTGGCCACTAGAGATAGTGAATGAAGAAGCTGGCAGCGTCCACAGGCTGGCTTGCTAGCCAGAGGCAGTTGTGGCTGGGTCCCCCGTCCTTCCTCAGTTTCCTCCTTTGGGAATAAACCAGCAAGCCAGCCAGTAGCCATGTCTGGCAGCTGAGCCAGGGGTCAGCTCACTAATAAGGCCGAGGTCAGAGGCCAGGCCTCAAATAAGCTCCATTCCCTCGCCCAGCCTGTAAGGTCACAGACGGGCCCCCACCAATCCTGCCCCTTGGTCATAAAAGGAAGCAGCCAGAGTGTAGACAGATCAAAACAAATCCAACACCACTTGTGGAAACAGCCAATCAGGTGGATGGTGATGGATGGTGGCTCAGTAGCATCTTGGATATGAAGGACACCGCATCAGAAATGACCTCACAGCACCTAATCAGTTCCAGAAAAGGGCTTTGTTCTCCTGGAGGCAAGGTGGGAGATCAAAGCATTTCTTGCTAATCGTCACTTAGCGTTAATTACTTGTTAGGTAACCCGACCCAGATCAAATACCACTCCCTACCTGGCATCCTGAGGGCCTCAGTGAGCACCCGTGATCTTTCACCCCAACCTGCATCCAATGGGAGGAAGCTGCAACCTGGGAACCCAGAGACCCCGGGCGGCCCAGGCAGTCAGTCGTTTAGTTATTTCTTCCTTTCCTGTTAACTTTTTAACCCCACCAGCCAGGAAATGCATAAACATAGCAGGGGCCTCCCTCCCCCCTCTCCCTGCCACATGTCACTGGTTCCTCACCGTGCAGTGACAGAAACCTGCACATCTGGGGTCCAACGCCTTCCTTCTCCTAAGGAAGTGGCCGGAGGGTCACTGCTGCACCTCTCCAAGCTGTCTGCTTCCTCAACTGCACCAAGGCAATAACATCCTCCATCTCCCAGCCTCATGGGAAGGGTCAAGTCAAATAGACAAACTGCGTCTGGAAGCTGCTGCATATACTGGGGAGTGCCCAGGAGTTCCAGCTGGCCTGGGGGTCCTTTATTTTCAGGGCTCAGTGCTGGGCCCAGGGTATTCATTCCTCTTCTGCTTCTTACCAGTTTGTGGCTCTGAAGTTATTTACTTCCTTATTTTTAAAATATTTATTTATGACTGGGGATGGTGGCTCACGCCTGTAATCCCAGCACTTTGGGAGGCCGAAGTGGGCACATCACCTAAGGTCAGGAGTGCGAGATCAGCCTGGCCAACATGGTGAAATCCCGTCTCTACTAAAAATGCAAATTTGCCGGGCGTGGTGGTGTGCGCCTGTAATCCCAGCTATTCGGGAGGCTGAGGCAAGAGAATCACTTGAACCCAGGAAGCGGAGGTTGCAGTGAGCCGAGATTGCGCCACTGCACGCCAGCCTGGGTGACAAGAGCAAGACTCCATCTCAAAGAAAAAAAAAAAAAAGTACACCTGAAGAAGATAATCAAAGAATTATGCAGAAGAGCACTGCTGGATAGAAACAACAAAAGAACGTACGGTAAGCCAGGCACTGTGGCTCACGCCTGTAATCACAACACTTTGGGAGACCGAGGCAGGCGGCTTGCTTGAGCTCAGGAGTTCAGCCTTGGCAACATGGCAAAACCCCCTCTCTACCAAAAATATAAAAAACTAGCCAGGCGTGACGGCGCGTGCCTGTGGTCCCAGCTACTCGGGAGGCTGAGGTGGGAGGATCGCTTGATCCAGGGAGGCAGAGGTTGCAGTGACCTATGATTGCACCACTGCATTCCAGCCTGGGCAACAGAGTTAAGACTCTAAACAAGGCCGGGTGCGGTGGCTCAAGCCCGTAATCCCAGCACTTTGGGAGGCCGAGACGGGCGGATCACGAGGTCAGGAGATCGAGACCATCCTGGCTAACACAGGTGAAACCCCATCTCTACTAAAAAATACAAAAAGCTAGCCGGGCGAGGTGGCGGGCGTCGATTACCCAGCTACTCGGGAGGCTGAGGCAGGAGAAGGCCGGTAAACCCGGAGGCGGGAGCTTGCAGTCGCTGAGTCCGCCACCTGCACTCCAGCCCGGCGAACAAAGAGCGAGAGTCCGTCTCAAAAAAAAAAAAAAAAAAAAAAGACTCTAAATAAGCTTTTCGAGGAAGACGCGGTGTAGGACTTGCGGACTTGGTTCGCAAGGCTCCTCGCCCTGACTCACCCGCTGTTCGCTCTCTCCGAGGAACAAGTCGGTCAGAACCGCGCAGCAGCCATGGGCTTAAGATACCGGAAAAACACCGTGAGCCCGGAGGTGTCAATCACCAAATTCGAATCACCCTAACGACCGCAGCTTAATCCTGGAAAAGGTGGGTGTGCTGACTTGATCAGAAGCGCGGAAGGAAGAACCTGAAAGTGAAAAGGACCAGTTTCGAATCCTACAAGACTTGAAATCACTACAAGAAAAACTCTTGTGGTGAAGTTCTAAGACATGGGATCGTTTCCAGATGAGAATCCAAAAAAAGCGACCAATTGACTTGCACAGTCCTTCTGAGAGTTAAGCACAACTGACTTTCCATCAGTATTGAGCCAGGAAGTTGAGGTGAGTCAACCATTTGCAATGCTTAGTCAACTATTTTAAATAAATTGATTACCAGTTAAAAAAAAAAAAGACTCTAAATAAACGAATGAATGAATGAATGAAATAGAAGGTAAGCCACAAATAGTCTTTTGAGTTTTTTGTTGCCACAATGTGAAAAGGTAAAAAACAGTGGAAATTAATCTGAATAACCATTTTGTTTCAACAATATACAAAAATAAGTCATTTCAATTAGACGTTGCCAGATTTAGCAAATAAAACTATAGTGCATCCCCAGGCCTGATGTGCAGTGGTGCCATCCAGCTCACGCAACCCTCCACCTCCCAGGTTAAAGTGTTCTCTTCCTCAGCCTCCTGAGTAGCTGGATTACAGGCACGTGTTACCATGCCCAGTTAATTTTTGTATTTTATAGAGACCGGTTCCACCACGTTGGCCAGGCTGGCTGCAATTCCTGACCTCAGGTGATCTGCCCACCTTGGCGTCTCAAAGTGCCTGGAATTACAGGTGAGAGCCACTGGCCCAGGCCTATAATAAGTGTTTGAAATTGACCCAGCGCCCAAACATGGTGAAACCCTGTCTTACAAAAATACAAAAACAGTCGGCATGGTGCAGGTGCCTGTAATCCCAGCTACTTGGGAGACTGAGGCAGGAAAAAAATCCCCCCCCCCCCCCGGGTTGAACCCGGGAGGCGGAGGTTGTGGTGAGGCGAGATCACGCCACTGCACTCCAAGCCGCGACAAGAGCAAACCCGCTCAAAAAAAAAAAAAAGAAAAAAAAGTGTTTGAATCTGTTATAGTATACTTTTTTTCTCCTTCTCTTTTTTTTTTTTTTGAGAAAGGGTCTCATTCTATTGCCCAGACTGAGTGCAGTGGTGAACACAGCTCACTGCAGCCTCAAGCTCCTGGGCTCAAGCGATCCTCCTGCTTAAGCTTCCCAAGGAGCTGGGACTACAGGCATGCACTATCATGCCTGGCTTTTTTTTTTTTTTTTTTTTTGGTGAGATGAGGTCTCCTTATGTTACCCAGGTTGATCTTGAACTCCTGGGTTCAGGTGATCCTCCCCGCTCAGCTTCTGGAGTAGCTGGAACAACAGGCATAAGCCACCATGTCTGGCTTCAGTGTTTTTTATAATAGCCAAAAAAAAAAAAAATCAGAAATTAACAAAATACCTCTTGGGGCTACTGAAGTCACAAATATTTAGAGCGTGCTAACCTCAGGACAGCCCTTGTCTGAAGGGTTTTGCATGCCTTATGTCACTTAGTTCTGGCAACCACTGAAGAAAGTCTTGGTATAACCCATTTTTATAAACAAGGACAGTAAGGCTCAGGACAGTATGTAACTTGTCCAAGGAAGTGGTGAAGCTGCCTGGAGGCAGATGGATGGTAGAGAGATGACCTGATACATATGTATCCCACCTAGGACCGCCTTTGGAAGGGTGCTCACCAAAACTGTTTTCTCTGGATGGCGGACTTTGAGGTGAGCACTGGTTGAAAATTTGGCCTCTGCTGCCAAACCGACCCATCTTTGTGTACTTGGCTGTCCTAACGAGTGACTTGACCTTTTGAAGCCTCAGTTTCCTCATCTGTAAAATGAGAGTCACAACTGTCTACGCCACAGAGTTGCTGAAGCATAAATAAGATAAGGGCTGTGGAGTCCAGACAACAGCCAACTGCTCCTACGAAGTCTTCAACAATACAGCCATTATTCCTCTTCTTCGTGACCTGGTCCTTTCCCGTTTGATTAGACATTTTTATTTCATTTCATTTATTTATTTATTTTTATTATTATTTTTGGATAGAGTCTCACTTTGTAGCCCAGACTGGAGTGCAGTGGTGCAATCTCTGATCACTGCAACCTCCACCTCCCAGGTTCAAGCGATTCTCCTGCCTCAGCCTCCCAAGTAGCTGGGACCACATGCGTGCACTACCATGCTTGCACTACCATGCTTGCACTACCATGCTTGCATTTTTTTGTATTTTTAGTGGAGATGGGGTTGTGCCATGTTGGTCAGGCTGGTCTCGAACTCCTGACCTCAGGTGATCCACCCACCTCCACCTCCCAAAGTGCTGAGATTACGGGCGTGAGCCACCGCCCTCGACCGATTACACATTTGTATGTTGAGCATCAATCAGTTTTACACGCTGAGAAAAAGTTCCTTTCAAAAGAGGAAAAGACAGCCCATGAAGCAGCTAAAGGAAAAGGAAAAAGGAAGGGAAGAAGCAAGGGAGTGAGGGAAGGAGAGTCAGAAAATCCACCTAACCACAGGGAAAGGTGAGGCATGAGCGCCCCCCCAGTTTTCCAAGTGACCACCAGGCGGCACTGTTCGCAGTTCCCACAGCTAGGTAAAGCAGCCCCGTTTCAAAAACAAAAACAGAACAAATCACCAAAATCCTTCTTCGTCACTGGGGTGCCTTCATCTCAGGAGGCCCCAGAGCCACCGAAAAAGCCGCCGTTGTTCACCCTACAAGGAGGTGGGAAGGAAGTGGGAAGCGGCCGCCCACTGCAGGCAGGCTGCGTCTTACCTTTGGAGTCTTCTTTGGCCAAGTCACCACAGGGACCCCAGTGATGGCCAGACTAGGGTCATCGTCCGCGTGCTCCTTCAGGACGTTCTGTGGCCAAACAAAGCATCCATATTAGCCCAGGGGGAAGGGGAGGTCTCTGACAGGGGCTGAACAGCAGATATAGTCCAGCAAGGATCGCACTCCACAAAGTCAACGCCTGCCCATGACTCCACCACCACCCACACTCAGTAGAAACCAAGTCACTAGGGTCCCCTGGGGCCCACAAAACATACAATGTTCCCCTTCTGCCCTCTACAGATATTTTTTAACAAAGCAAATCACACACCTCCCTGTGACTTCCACGTATGTATCACCCATGATCACAGTTATGATAGCTAGCGCTTGTCCAGAGCGTCAGTGACTCACACGCAAACTTTTTTTTTTCTTTTCTTTTTTTTGAGACAGAATCTTGCTGTCACCCAGGCTGGAGTGCAGTGGTACAATCATAGCTCACTACATCCTTGACCACCTGGCTCAAGTGATCCTCATGCCTCAGCCTCCTGAATAGCTGAGACCACAGGCGCATGGCACCCTCCCTGGCTAAATTTTTTTTTTCTTTTGAGACAAAGTCTTATTCTGTCGCCCAGGCTGGAGTGCAATGGCGCAATATTGGCTCAAGCAACTTCTGCCTCCTGGGTTCAAGGGATTTCCCTGCCCCAGCCTCCTGAGTAGCTGTGAATGCAGGTGTGTGCCACCACACCGCACTAATTTTTGTATTTTTAGTAGAGATGGGATTTTGCCATGTTGGCCAGGTTGGTCTCCAACTCCTGACCTCAAGTAACCCACCTGCCTTGGCCTCCCAAAGTGCTGGGATTACAGGCGTGAGCCACTGCGCCCAGCCATAAGTTTTAAAAATTTTTTGTGGAGACAGGGTATATGCCATGTTGCCCAAACTTCTGGCCTCGAGGAATCCTCCTTCCTCAGCCTACCAAAATGCTGGGATTACAGGGGTAACCCACTGCACCTCATTTAATTCCTACCAAGTACTCTGGAAGGGCTGGGCAGTGGCACTACAGATCCTCTAATGTTCACAAATTTAACTACATACTCAGAGAAGCAAACAAAACCAACTGCCAGACCTTGACGCCTTCACAGAGCCATGACTCCATCCTTTAGTCAGCTTGCTACATGTACGCTAACCATGCTGTGTGACAATGTGTAAATGTTTTTTGCAACATGGGCCCTAAATACAAGAAGATGCTTGATCTGGTCTGACTGAGGATGGAGTCATGTGGCCAAATGGTGGCAGGAAAATGGGCTGCGTTGGACGGACTGGCAGGTTGCATGGCGATCTCCCACGAGGCGCACTGTGTTCACCCTCATGAGTAGTTCGAAGGTTCTTCAAAGGGAATTCTCACGCTACCAGACTTTGGCCTTGTGTGGCTGGACTTTAGAACCTCATCCAGGTATAAGAGGCTACCCAGGTGAATTATCTAACAGCCACCATAGGGGAGGTTACTGAGGCTCAGAAAGGCTCACAGGACTTTAGTGCTGCCCCAGACTATGAAGACAGACCCCCGGAACCCCACTCTCTGGCACCAGACTTTCTGCCCCATGACCACCCACACAGGATTTTCTCTAGCTACATCCACACATCCACAGCACCCCACCAAAAAAATGTGTTTAAATACACACGGACCTATCACTGGGCCATTCTGATCCTGGACCATGGATTGCTGAATTGTATAAAAACATTTTTTCAGGACATTTAAGAACAGAGTAAATCATACAAAAGCACTTAGCAGGAAGAGCAGAAGTGCTCAGGAGACAAACGAGGGTGAAGATTATTTGAACCCCTGGCTTCAATATGAACAAATGAACAAGGGTTCATATCCCAGCCGCGGGAACACAGAGCTTCCCCCAGTCCCATAGTCAATGTCAATGATTTGTAAACACTATTTATAAAATGTCTTTATTCACTGCTGTATCCCCAAAGCCTCAAATAATGACTAACCTAGAGTAAGTTTCCAATAAACAAAGTTTTTTTTGAGATAGAGTGTTACTCTGTCACCCAGGCTGGAGTGCAGTGGCACAATCTTGGTTCACTACAATCTCTGCCTCCCAGGTTCAAGGGAGTCTCCTGTCTCAGCCTCCCAAGTAGCTAGAATTACAGGCATGCACCACCACCCCTGGCTAATTTTTGTTAATTTTAGTAGAGACGGGTTTTCACCACGTTGGCCAGGCTGGTCCCAAACTCCTAGCCTCAAGTGATCCGCCCACCTCGGCCTCCCAAAGTGCTGGGATTACAGGCGTGAGCCACCGCACCTGGCCCCAGAGTGTTTATCAAATAAAGCCACAAATGCCAAAAGAGGGACAGTCTACAAAATGCCTGAACAGATCTCCTCAAAACCGTCAAGGTCATCAAAACAAGTAAAGTCTAAGAAACTATGGCAGCTAAGAGAAGACTGATGAGACTAAATGTAATATTGTACCTTGGGTGGGATCCTAGAACAGAAAAAAAGACAAGTAATAACATGGTCTAACTCTGAATACGGTCTTTAGTTCTAATGCATGTTATCAATATTGGTTTATTAATTGTCACAAACACACTATACTAATATAAGATGTTAATACCGTGGAAGACTAGGCATGGGGGTATGTATGGGAATTCTCTGTACTATCTGCTGAATTTTGTAAATCTAAAACTACACTTAAAATAGTCTATTAAAATATATTTACATACATTTTGAAGCAGGGTCTTGCTCTGTCGCCCAGGCTGGGCGACAACACAACTCAAGTGACCCTTCCACCTCAGCCTCCCAAGTAGCTGGGACTACAGGTGCCCACCACCATGTCCAGGTAATTTTTTGTAGAGATGGGATCTTGCCATGTGGCCTGGGTTGATCTCAAACTCTTGACCTCAAGCAGTCAGCCCACCTCAGCCTCCCAAAATGATGGGATTACAGGCATGAACCACTGTGCTCAGCCTCGCATTTTTGAAAAATAATAGGCCGGGCACGGTGGCTCACACCTGTAATCCCAGCACTCTGGGAGGCCAAGGTGGGTGGATCACGAGGTCAGAAGTTCAAGACCAGCCTGGCCAATATGGTGAAACCCCGTGTCTACTAAAATTACAGAAATTAGCCAGGTGTAGTGGCGGGTGCCTGTAATCCCAGCTACTCAGGAGGCTGAAGCAGAAGAATCGCTTGAACCCGGGAGGCAGAGGTTGCAATGAGCCGAGATCATGCCACTGCACTCCAACCTGGGCAATAGAGTGAGACTCTATCTCAAAAAATAAAATAAAATACAGAATGGAATGGAATGGAATAGAATAGGAGGGGTACTAGGGCAAAGGATTCTCATTTCATTATTTCTTTTAATAATCCATATGAGGCCAGGTGCAGTGGCTCAAGCCTGTAGTCCCAGCACTTTGGGAGGCCGACGCAGATC
>NW_016805299.1:1118410-1135948 GCF_001698545.2 Rhinopithecus bieti | reverse complement strand
GTAATCCCAGCTACTCAGGAGGCTGAAGCAGAAGAATCGCTTGAACCCGGGAGGCAGAGGTTGCAATGAGCCGAGATCATGCCACTGCACTCCAACCTGGGCAATAGAGTGAGACTCTATCTCAAAAAATAAAATAAAATACAGAATGGAATGGAATGGAATAGAATAGGAGGGGGTACTAGGGCAAAGGATTCTCATTTCATTATTTCTTTTAATAATCCATATGAGGCCAGGTGCAGTGGCTCAAGCCTGTAATCCCAGCACTTTGGGAGGCCGACGCAGATCACCTGAGATCAGGAGTTTGAGACCAGCCTCACCAAGATGGAGAAACCCTGTCTCTACTAAAAGTACAAAATCAGCCTGGCGTGGTGGCACATGCCTGTAATCCCAGCTACTTGGAAGGCTGAGGCATAAGAATCGCTTGAACCCGGGAGGTGGAGGTTGTGGTGAGCTGAGATCATGCCTTTGCATTCCAGACTGGGCAACAAAGCAAGACTCCGTCTCAAAAAAAATAAAAATGAAAATAAAAAATAATCCATAGGAATTTTGCACCCTCTTCCACAAGCATCAGTGCTGATTTTTTCTAATAATAATGTTTCCAGCCAGGTGCAGTGGCTCAGGCCTGTAATCTCAGCACTTCAGGAGGCCAAGGCAGGTGGATCACTTGAGGCCAGGAGTTAGACCAGCCTGAGCAACACGGAGACACCCCATCACTATTAAAACTACAAAAATTAGCTAGATGTGGTGGTGTGTGCCTGTGGTCCCAGCTACCTGGGAGGCTGAGGCAGGAGGATCACTTGAATCCAAGAGGCGGAGGTCGTAGTGGGCCGAGACCGTGCCACTGCACTCCAATCTGAGAAACAGAGTGAGACTTTGTCTCAAAATAAATAAATAAATGTTTTCCTCTCTCTAAAAAATCAGTAAGAACAAACAAGCTTTCCAGAAATATGCTCCAGGTTGAGCCAGAGACTTCCCATTTCCCCTTGCATGTGGGTCCCAAATGGCTGGGGGAGAAGACCGTCATTTCCACAGGGCATTTCAGCCACTTACTCCAATCCCAAACTTTAGGATTGGGTAACAAATTCAAGATGTAACCAGACTGGGACAATAGGGAATGGTGAGGTCTGTGACAAACTAGAGAACACATGGCCCATTTAAAAAGGGGGAATGCTACCCATCTCCAGCTTACCTCCTATGGGCATGAAAGGCCCACTAGATCTTTACTTTTTCAGAAGATATCAAAGATGCAGAGTTTTATTTGAAATCTCTGCATTTTTAAATGTTAGCAACTAACTAAAACTTAAAAAAAAAAACCCACTGTGAGTGACACATCCGTGTGCTGGTTTGGCCCATGGACCACCAACTCGCAAACATGGCTCTGCATATGACTGAAAGTAATGCCCACCCCCCTTTGTTTTGAGTTTCCTTCTTAAATGTCTTACCATTTCTTGTCACTTCAATATCAGATTGGATTCTAACTCACAAGCCCTGAGGTAGAGGCCTCTTTAGAGAGAGATTAGTTATAAAAAGTTATTACTGCAGTTCTAAGTACTAGACATAATTAATAAATTAATAACAATAAATAATATATTTTAAAGACTCTGTTTCAAAAAAACAGAGAGTTGCCCAGGCTTGAGTGCTGCAGCGTGATCACAGCTCACCACAGCCTCGAACTCCTGGGCTCGAGCAATTCTCCCACCTCAGCCTCCCAAGTAGCTGGGACAAGAAAGCACCACCATGCCCAACTAATTTTTTAATTTTTTAGTAGAGATAGGTTCTTGCTATGTTGCCCAGGCTGGTCTCAAATTCCTGCGGTCAGCTGATCCTCTGGACTCCTAAAGTGCTGCGATTACAGGTGTGTGAGCCACCACACCCAGTCGATAATTTTTTTTTTTTGAGACAGAGTCTTGCTCTGTTGCCCGGGCTAGAGTGCAGTGGCGTGATCTTGGCTCACTGCAACCTCTGCCTCCCCAGTTCCACAGATTCCCTGCCTCAGCCTCCTGGGAAGCTGGGATTACAGGCACACACCACCATGCCCAGCTAATTTTTGTTGGGTTTTTTTTTTTTTTTTTTTTCCAGTAGAGACAGGTTTCACCATGTTGGCCAGGCTGGTCTTGAACTCCTGACCTCAGGCGATCCACCTACCTCGGCCTCCCAAAGTGCTGGGATTACACTCGTGAGCCACCGTGCCCTGCCAATACTTTTTAAAATTACAATTCTTATTTGTAAGCCTGAGCAACATAGCAAGACCCCATCTCTACAAAAAAACTTTAAAACGTAGCTGGGCATGGTAGTATGTACCTGTAGTCCTAGCTTCTTGGGGAGATTGAGGTGGGAGGATTGCTTGAGCCCAGGAGTTTGAGGCTGCAGTGAGCTATGATCACACAACTACACTCCAACCTGGAAGAAAGAGGGAGATTCCGTCTCTAAATAATAATAATGGCCACGTGCGGTGCCTCACGCCTGTAATCCCAGCACTTTGAGAGGTCAAGGTGGGCAAATCACCTGAGGTCAGGAGTTCGAGACCAGCCTGGCCAACATGATGAAACCCCGTCTCTATTAAAAGTACAAAAAAATTAGCCAGGCGTGGTAGCACATGTCTGTGGTCTCAGCTGCTCGGGAGACTGAGGCAGGAGAATCACTTGAACCCAGGAGGCAGAAGTTACAATGAGCCAAGATCGCACCACTGCACTCTGGCCTGGGTGACAGAATGAGACTCCAACTCAAAAAAACAATAATTAATTACTTAATAATAATTAAAAATAAAAAGAATTTTCCCCAAGTGCCCTGAGCCCAGGATCTCACACTCATACCTCCCGTTTCCCTCTGTGTGTGGACCCCTGCGGCCACCAGGGGGCGCCCTGGGCTCTGTCCCTCAGGGAAGAATTTTCATTTGTGTATGACAGGCTGCGGGAAAAGAAGATTATTCTAATTGGAGATTTCATCTCTGAGAAATAGGTTGTGCTGGAGGGAATCATGTCACTGGCTTCCCTAGGCCCTGCTTGAATTTATACACTCCCTGGGGCTCTCGGAAGCACAGATACAAGGAAGGCTGGGTGCCCTCACCAGCTCAGACCCCTAAGGGTTACACCCTACACGCCGCTCCCCTCCGAAAGTCCAGGGCAGGCTTTGGAAGAGAAAGATCAAGCCGGCCGGACGCGGTGGCTCAAGCCTGTAATCCCAGCACTTTGAGAGGCCGAGACGGGCGGATCACGAGGTCAGGAGATCGAGACCATCCTGACTAACCGGTGAAACCCCGTCTCTACTAAAAAAAACACACACACACACACACAAAACTAGCCGGGCGAGGTGGCGGGCGCCTGCAGTCCCAGCTACTCGGGAGGCTGAGGCAGGAGAATGGCGGGAACCCGGGAGGCGGAGCTTGCAGTGAGCCGAGATCCGGCCACTGCACTCCAGCCTGGGCGACAGAGCAAGACGACTCCGTCTCAAAAAAAAAAAAAAAAAAGAAAAGAAAAAGAAACATCAAGCCTTGGGGCCCCTTTCTGCTGGAAACTGCCCCATACTGGACCTCACGAGATAACCACAGATAAGGGATGGCTGGGCCTGGGCGGCCCCTTATGCCAACTTGTCTCAAAGAGTTTAATTAGTTAACAACGGATTCGGGTCCCACTGCTCCCTAGGCTGGGGCTTTAATAATCACAAACTCCCTCCATGCCGTGACTAAAAATAGCCCACTGTGAAATTAAGGCAGGCATTAGGGAAGAATCGCCATCCAACGGCCGACAAGGGAGGTGCGGCTTGGGGAACTCCTGCTCTGGGGAACCAGCATCCTCGGGGTGACCCCTTCTACGGGGAAAGAGACCCGCCAGGCGCCAATGTACCTGGGGTCTCTTAAGTACCCTCCCTCCATCTCAGCCCAACCGTCTGTGAAAACCCAGCTGAAGTAGCTTGAATTGTGTCCCAAAAAATATGTGTTCAGGTCGGGCACCGTGGCTCCCACCTGTAATCCCAGCACTTTGGAAGGCCGAGGAGGGCGGATCACTTGAGGCCAGGAGTTCGAGACCAGCCTGGCCAACATGGTGAGAGTTTGTCTCTACTGAAAATACGAAAGTTAGCCAGGCATGGTGGCACATGCCCGTAGTCCCAGCTACTCAGGAGGATGAGGCCGGAGAATTGCTTGAACCCAGGAAAACAGGGGTTGTGGTGAGGCGATATCACACCATTGAACTCCAGCCTGGGCAACAGCAAGATTCCGTCTCAAAAAAAAATTTTTTTTTCAAGGTGAAATAATCCTGAATTTAGGGTAGACCCTAAATCCAATGTCTAGTGTCTTTATGATAAGAGAGATCTGGACAGAGACACAAAGAAGAAATCCACAAGAAAATGAAGGCAGAGACTGGAGTGATGCAGCCACAGCCAGGGAACACCAGAAGCTGCCAGAAACTGGAGGAGGCCCGGAAGGATTCTCTTCTAGAGACTTTGGAGCAAGCACAGCCCTGCTGACTCTTTTAGTTCTGACTTCTGACCCCCAGGACTATTAAATAACATACTGGGTTTTTTATTTTATTTATTTATTTATTTTTTGGAGACAGAGTCTTGCTCTGTCGCCCAGGCTGGAGTGCAGTGGCACGAACTCAGCTCACTGCAACCTCCGCCTCCCAGGTTCAAGTGATTCTCCTGTCTCAGCCTCCAGAGTAACTGGGATAACAGGTGCGCACCACCACGCCTACCTAATTTTTTTATATTTTTAGTAGAGACGGGGTTTCACCATGTTGACCAGGCTGGTCTTGAACTCCTGACCTCCTGATCTGCCCACATTGGCCTCCCAAAGTGCTGAGATTATAGGCGTGAGCCACCGTGCCTAGCCAAGAGTGTGATGATTTTTAAAAGCCAACCACGCTGGTCATCTGGGCTTTACACCTCACTGTTCACAAGTCAGTAAGACCCAGGAGAGGCCGCGTCAACAAGCAGATGCATTCCAGGTGGGAACTGACAACCCCAAGAGAAAAAAGCTGTGAACACCTTCCACAGTCATGGGTTTCACAGGCTGGCACATTTGACCCTGCACCAGCCTGTTTTCATTCTATGATGTCTGAAATTTTTGGCTCTAGTTTGCTGAGTTATTAAAGGCCCTGTGCTAAAGGTGTCACCTCACTGAGTCCTCATGACCACGACGCTGTATTCCAAGTACTGCACTCCCCAAGAGCATTCAGCTTGGTTAACAGATGGCACAGGGATTTCGGTCTGATGCAGAACTTTTGGTCTTCAAAGAACACCTGGCCACACAGTGGTTCACACCTGTAATCCCAGCACTTTGGGAGGCCGAGAAAGGCAGATCGCTTGAGGCCAGGAGTTCAAGACTAGCCTGGCCAACATGGCGAAACCCTGCCTCTACTAAAATACAAGAATTAGCTGGGCGTGGTGGCACATGCCTGTAATCCCAGCTACTTGGGAGTCTGAGGCAGGAGAATCACTTGAACCTGGGAGGTGAAGGTTGCAGTGAGCTGAGACAGGGTCTCACTCTGTCACCAGGGCTGGAGTGTGATCACAGCTCACTGCAGCCTCAAACTCCTAGGCTCAGTAAATCCTCCTGCATCAGACTTTCAAGTAGCTGGGGCCACAGGCGCATGCCACTACACCTGGCTAATTTTTTGTTCCTTTTGTTTTGTTTTGTTTTTGTAGAGTCGGGGTCTCACTATGTTGCCCAGGGTGGCCTCAAACTCCTGAGCTCCAGCCACCCTCCCACTTTGGCCTCCCAAAGGGCTGGGACTACAGATGTGAGTCACTGTGCCGAGCCTAAGCAGCAATCTTTAACTTGGAGGGGTATGAGGGGCTGCTGAGAGGTGAGAAGGGGAAGGAAAGAGAAAGGGCAGGGGAAGTGTGGGTAGCTGGCCAAAGCCAGTCTGACTCACCTTTGGCTGCAACCTATGTTCATGGCTTCATTGTTCCTTAAAGTAATTCAATGACATAGGTCTCCGCTGTTATGCCCTTATCACAGTGAGGACACTGCAGTTTCACTGAAGGGTAAGCGTTTCAGAATGGCCAAAGAATCACAGAATCTGGTCCCCAGGAGGACAAAGCACATCCTCATTTTACATACAGGTAAACAGAAAAGTGGACTGGCTTGCCCGAGGCCACACAGCGAGTAGCTCAGAGCAGAAACCAAACTTGAACTCCAGGGTCTCCTGCGTCCTGAGTTCTTGTCCTTCCCATCTCATACAGGCCAGTATCTTGGCACCTCCATCACAGTAAGTGACTTTATTTATTTCTCATTTGTCACAGCTCACTGTAGCCTCCACCTCCTGGGCTCAAATGATCCTCCTGCCTCAGCCCTCTAACACTATACAGTCTCCCAGGTAGAGGTGCACGCCACTATACCTGGCTAATTTTTTATTTTTTTATAGAGATAGGATCTTGTTATGTTGCCAAAGTCGGTCTCAAACTCCTGAGCTCAACCAATCCTCCTGCCTCAGTCTCCCAAAGTGCTGGCATTATAGGCATAAGCAACATAGCAAGACGTAGTCTCTACAAATAATTAAAAAATTAGCTGGGAGTAGTGGCATATGCCTGTAGTCCCAGCTACTTAGGAGGCTGAGATGGGAGGATTGCTTGAGCCTCGGGGGTTGAAGCTGCAGTAAGCTATGACTGTGCCACTGTACTCCAGGCTCGGTGACAGAGTGACACCCTCATCTCAAAAACAAACCAAAACCTACATTACAATGAAATATCTAGAATAAGTAAATCCACAGGACAGAAAGCAGATTCGCAGTGAAGAGGGTATGGGACGTGGCAGCTCTTAGGTACGGGATTGTCTGCAGTGATAAAAAGGTTCTGGAATAAGATAGTGGTAGTGGTTGCACACGATTGAGAATTGTTGGCCGGGCACAGTGGCTCATGCCTGCAATCCCAGCACTTCGGGAGGCCAAGCCAAGATGATTACCTGAGGCCAAGAGTTGAAGACCAGCGTGGCCAATATAATGAAACCCCATCTCTACTAAAAATATAAAAATTAGCCAGGTGTGATGGCACATGCCTGTAATTCCAGCTACTCGGGAGGCTGAGGCATGAGAATCATTTGAATCCAGGAGGCAGAGGTTGCAGTAAGCTGAGATCATACCACTGCACTCCAGCCTGGGCAACAGAGTGAGGCTGTGTCTCAAAAAAGAAAAACAAAACAAAACAAACAAAAAAAAAACAGCCAAAATTGTGACTGTACCTAAGGCCACTGATTTGGACACTTTAACATGGTTAAAATGGTAAGTTTTGCAATGTGTGTCTTACCACAATTTAAAACATACGTCACACAAGGCTGTCCAACCACCTGAGCCCAGGGGTTCAAGATGAGACTGGACAACACAGTGAGACCTCCGTCTCTACAAAAAATATAAAAATTAGCCAGACGTGGTCATGCACACCTATAGTCCCAGATACAGGAGAGGCTGAGGTGGGAGGACCATCTAAGCCCAGGAGGTCGAGGCTGCAATGAGCTGTGATCATGCCACTGCACTCTAGCTTTGGTGACAGAGTAAGACTGTCTCAAAATGTAAAAACAACAAAATCACACAAATGAAAGAACAACTGGTTTTTAGTATAAGCCAAAGCCTAGCCGTCTAGGGACGGAGTTGAACTGGGAGCTGACTCCAATCACAAGGGCACTAGTCACCCTGAGCCACCACAAGCAGCAGCCTCTGAGGTCCCAGGAGAGAGCCCCTCTTCCTGGAACACAAGCCAAAGATCCTAGCAGGTCAGTCATCAAGCAGAAACCACCACAGCCCAGAAACATGAATCCCTCAATGGCAGTGGGGGAGCTGGGCATCAGCTTTGAATTGTCTCAGACCCATATTCCTGAGCTGTTTTTTATTTCTTGGCCAAAGCAAAAGAATCCCCCAACAACAGAAAAGCGAGAACAAGGAAACGGAGCGTACAGCTGGGGAGAACAGGTGGCCACCTCTGTGGCAGCACTCCCAACCTGAAAGTCAGTACTGGGTTCAAAATCGGGTTTGTTTGTTTGTTTTTTTATTTTTTTGAGACAGGGTCTTGTTCTGTCTCCCAGGCTGGAGTGCAGTGGCACACTCGGCTCACTGCAGCCTGGAACTCCTGGGCTCAAGTGATCCTCCTGCCTCAGGCGTGCACCACCACACCTGGCTAACTTTTGTTTTTGTACAGATGGGGTCTCACTATGTTGCCCAGACTGGTCTCAAAGTCCTGGGCTCATGTGATCGGCCTTCTAAAATGTTAAGATTACAGGTATAAGCCACTGCACTAGGCCTCAAAATCTTTTCTGGGTCTCCAGGGAGAGTGAAGGGCTGATGCCTGTCAAACCAATCAGAAACTCTCCTGCTCTGGATGAGGTGACAGCACCCACGGCCCCCGGCAAGCACCTGACCACACGACATTTAGAGACACTAGCAGCGGCCCCAGTGTTCACGGGACCCTCAGGAGGCCTGCCCACCTAATTAACAAGCTCTTCAGCCTGAAAACAGCCTCATTAGACAAGGCTCAACTAAACATCTCTAAAGACAGGTAAGTTCAATAAACGAGCTAAGTGACTAGGTTATATGAAAAAGACAGCCTGGGCAACATGGGAGACCCCATCTCTACAAAAATTACAGAACAATTAGCCAGGTATGGTAGCATGCCTATGGCCCCAGCTACTCAGGAGGCAGGGGTAGGACAATCCCTTGAACCCAGGAGGCAGAGGTTGCAGTGAACCGAGATCACGTCACTGCACTTCAGCCTGGGCGACAGAGCAAGACTCTGTCTCAAAAAAAAGAAAAAAAAAGAAAAACTAGTGACACTCAGGGAGGCAGAGGGGAGTTCAGTGGTAGGGACTGGAGCATATGGGGTCTGCTGCTAATTACTTCCTGCTGATTGTAGCCGTTCAGGAACATGAGCCAGGAGACCTAGGATATTTCATTTTTATTTATTTCTTTAGAGACAGAGTCTCACTGTGTTGCCCAGGCTGGAGTGCAGTGGTGCAATCTCGGCTCACTGCAACCCCTGCCTCCTAGGTTCAAGTGATTCTCCCACCCCAGCCTCCCTAGTAGCTGGGATTACAGGTGTGTGCCACCACACCCCAGCTAATTTTTGTATTTTTTTGGTAGAGACAGGGTTTCACCATGTTGGCCAGGCTGGTCTCAAACTCCTGACCTCAACTGATCCGCCCACCTTGGCCTGCCAAAGTGCTGCAATTACAGGCGTGAGCCACCATGCCTGGCCAAGCCAGGATATTTTATAAGAGGCTCCAGATTTGTTTAACGTTGGGAACTAATTACAAAAATCCATTTAATCCTGTGCAGGCCAGATGCAATGCCCGGAGGCTGGGTTTGCCCAGGGGCTGCAGATTTGCAGCTTTCATCCCAGGTTGCATGATTTGTAAATAAAACCCACACAATCACCTCAATATCTTCTCCCTAAATTTGGGATTGCCTCTTGAGAAGAAGAAAATCACTTTTTCTACAGCCACCAAGAATGGCGCGTAGACTCTCCCACTGAACAGCAACCAGACCCTAGAGTAAGTTACTTAACCTCTCTGTACCTCAATTTACTTATCTGTAAAATAGGGATAGTCAAAGTACTACAAGGCTGGGCACGGTGGCTCACGCCTATAATCCCAACACTTTGGGAGGCTGAGGAGGGGGCAGATCATGAGGTCAGGAGTTCAAGACCAGCCTGGCCAACATGGTGAAACCCCGTCTCTACTAAAATATAAAATTAGCCAGGCATGGTGGCAGGCACCTGTAATCCCAGCTACTCGAGAGGCTGAGGCAGGAGAATCGCTTGAACCCGGGAGGCAGAGGTTGCAGTGAGCAGAGATTGCGCCACTGCACTCCAGCCTGGGCAACAGAGCAAGACTCTGTCTCAAAAAAAAAGTACTCCAAAGGGTTGTTGGAAGGTTTCAATGTGTTTGTACTAGAAAAACACCCCCAACAGCACCAAGTCATTGAGATGCCTCATTTCATATTATCACGAGCTGCCAGTGATTCCCCTGTGAGGAAGGACGACGTCTGGGCTGCTTGCATTTTTTCTAACCCCTACCCCAGGCCTCCTCTACATCATCAAAGGGTCTAGGGTAAGTCCAGCCTCAGGCCAATCAGGTAGGTAGAGGCGAGGGATAGGAGGAGTCAAGTTTCATCCCTAGGACGACATCTGTTCCCAGAACCAGCAACACCACACAGAAATAGATCAGAGAGACAAAGATGCTTTTAAAGGCAAAAATAGGCTAGGCCAGGCACAGTGGCTCATGCCTGTAATCCCAGCACCTTCGGAAGCTGAAGTGGGAGGATCACTTGAGCCCAGTAGTTTGAGACCAGCCTGGGCAATGTGGTGAGACCCCATCTCTACAAAAAAATAAAAAATTAGCTGACCATGGTGGCATGCACCTGTAGTCCCAGCTACTTAGGAGGCTGAGGCAGGAGGATCACTTGAGCCTCAGAGGTTGAGGCTGCAGCGAGCCAAACTCGCGTCACTGCATTCCAGCCTGTGCAACAGAGTAACACCCTGTCTGTCTCAATAGTAAAAAAAATAAATAAATAAAGTAAAAAAGGCTTTCCAAAAGCATGGAAAGACATTTCTTCTTCAGATTAGTATGGTTGTTTTGGGTTTTTTTCAGGCAGGGTCTTGCTCTGTTGTCCAGGCTGGAGTGCAGTGGTGAGACCATGGCTTCCTACAGCAGTGACCTCCTGGAGTCAAGCAATCCTCTCTCCTCAGCCTCCAGAGTAGCTGGACTACAGGCACAAGCCACCATGCCTGGGTAAATTTTTTAGTTTTTGTAGAGATGGGGTCTCCCTATGTTGGCCAGGCTGGGCTCAAACTCCTGGCCTCAAATGATCCATCTGCCTCAGCCTCCCAAAGTGCTGGGATTACAGGCCTGAGCCACCATGACCGGTCCGCACCCAGTGAATCTTAATATATCTATATCCCAGGCCCAACACAAGGGTTCCTAAGTGAATACAATGAACAAATGAACTACCAATCCTGAGTACTTCACAGTCACTGAAGAAGAAACTTAAATTCAGTTTCCAACCCCAGGAGACAGCTAGCTGGCTTCCCTTGGGCATCAGACATTGGAGAAGGACGCCCAAATGCCTCTGAGGCCTCAACCAAAAAGCCTGACTAATGCTGAGACAAGAGGCAGTTCTACGCAGTGGCAGACACACAGAAGCTCTGCAGTCACCCCCGAGTCCTCATGCCAGCTCCACCATCCACCTGCTCTGTAACCTCAGGCATGCCCCTTACCCTCTCTGAGCCTACTTCCTCATCCATTAAACGCACATCATAATGAAGACTTCCAAATCGCACGCAGCTACATAGTGCCCGCATTAGTTGGCCATGTCAAGGACTGTGGGGATGCACAGCCTGCTCATGTGAAACTGATGCATGCTCCAAGAACGCTGTCCCAGGACAGCGAGGCTTCCTGACAAGGCTGGAGGGGTCTGTCTCTCAGACCCGGTGACAGCAACTGCCGCACATGTCACACCTGCTGGTGGGGCCTCAGGTTTCCAATAAGTGCTGAGAAGAAAACTCGTCAGCCACAGAGTGACCTTCCAAAATGGGGTCCTCTACAGCTCTTTTGTTTTTTTGAGACACAGTCTCGCTCTGTTGCCCAGGCTGGAGTGCAGTGGTACAATCTCAGCTCACTGCAACCTCTACCTCCCAGGTTCAAGCAATTCTTCTGCCTCAGCCTCCCAAGTAGCTGGGATTACAGGCATGTGCCACCATGCCTGGCTAAGTTTTCTTTTTTTTTTTTTTTAAGTAGAGACAGGGTTTCACCATGTTGGCCAGGCTGGTCTTGAACTCCTGACTTCAAGTGATCTGCCCACTTCAGCCTCCCAAAGTGTTAGGATTACAGGTGTGAGCCACCACACCCACCCTCTCCAGCTCTTAATGGTCACCTCTGCTTGGACACCCCACATAGGCTTTTGTGGACTGAGGCCCCCAGAAGCCCTCTCCCGGCGCCCGCCCAAATGCTCAGAGCAATCTGCACAGAGCCACCATGAGCTGAGCTGCACCTGTCACACTGAACAGGACCTGCCCAGCCCTCCTCGGCCATCCAGCCCCAGATGCCACTCCTGCCCACCTTCACACCCTCCAGGAGTGCCTGGGGGTCCTCGATGCCCTCGGGAACACACTTCTTGTTCTCCGGGAGGGATTCCAGTTTCTCCACCAGAGCTTTCAGGCCCTTCAGTTCAAACTCGGTGAGATGGGTCCATTTAGTAGAGACCTCCGTGGCGGGAGAGCCAGTGGGGGTCTTGGGGTAGTCTACGGGCAACGTGGTGGACTTCACGCTCTCCTCTGACTCATTAGACAAAGTCCTTTTGAGGAACCGCAGGGCAGGTGCTTTGGGCTTCTTCCCGAGGGCCTCCTGGTCCTCAGAAGGCATGCTGGTGGGTGAAGCGGAGCCATCGGTGGGCGGTTTGGGTGCCCTGTCCCTGCCCTCGCCCTCCTCGTCCTTCTCCTCCTCCTCCTGAGGCTGCTGATCACAGGCCTCCTCCTCCATCTCCAGCCAGGAATCCGAAGAGAAGCCGTCTATGCTGGGCTTCCTCGGGGCATCTGTGGGGGAAGGGTCGCAAGAGAGACAGAGATGATGCCTAACTCCCTGCCAAGGTCTTTGGAACCTCCACTCGCCAAAAGTCCCCTTTACTCCACAGATCCAGCTTCTCTGACAATCCTAACGGTCAGTACCTCCAGCCTCTGGAAAGGCCATGCTGGACGCAGGTTCAGATCCCTACCCTGCTCCTTCCCGGTTGTGTACACCCACACGGGTTGCCTCACCTCTCTGAATACTGACACTTTATTTATTTATGTAAAGACAGTCTCACTCAGTCGCCCAGGCTGGACTGTAGTGGCACTATCTCAGCTAGTTGCAACCTCTGCCTCCCGGATTCAAGTGATCCTCCTGCTGGGGCGCCCACCACACTCAGCTAGTTTTTTTTAAGCTTTATTTGTAGAGATGAGGTCTCACTATACTGCCCAGGCTGGTACCTGGCACTTTACTTTTTAATGTCTAAAAATAAGTCGAGCCTGTGTGCAGTGGTTCACACCTGTAATCCCTAAACTCTGGGGGGCCTAGGTGGGTGGATTGCTTGAGCCCAGGAGTTTGAGACCAGCCTGAGAAACATAGCGAAACCCCATCTCTACAAAAACTACACAAATTAGCTGGGTGTGATGATGTGCACTTGTAGTCCCAGCTACTTGGGAGGCTGAGATGGGAGGATCACTCGAGCCTGGGAGGTGGAGGCTGCAGTGAGCCATGAATGCGCCACTGCACTCCAACCTGGGCGACAGAGCAAGGCCCTGTCTCAAATAATAATAATAATAATAATACTAAAATAAAATAAAAACAAGTCTAAGAGAGCATTTATTATATGATTCAACTCATGTGAAATGTCCCGGGCAGGAGACGTCTATAGGGACAGAAAGTAGATGAGTTGCCTAGGGCTGGGGAAGAAGCGAGGAGGGGAGATAGAGACAACAGCTAAAGGGTATGGGTTTCTTTCTTTCTTTTTTTTTTTTGAGACAGAGTCTCACTCTGTCGCCCAGGCTGGAGTGTAGTGGTGTGATCTCAGTTCACTGCAACCTCCACCTCCTGGGTTCAAGGGATTTTCCTGCCTCGGCCTCCCGAGTAGCTGGGATTACAGGTGCACCACCACACCCAGCTAATTTTTGTGTTTTTTAGTAGAGACGGGGTTTCACCATGTTGGTCAGGCTGGTCTCGAACTCCTAACCTCAGGGATCCACCCGCCTTGGCCTCCCAAAGTGCTAGGATTTTTTTTTTTTTTTTTTTTTTGAGACAGAGTCTCACTTTGTCAGCCAGACTGGAGTGCAATGGCACGATCTCAGCACACTGCAACCTCCACCTCCCAGGTTCAAGCGATTCTCCTGCCTCAGCCTCCCAAGTATGTGGGATTACAGGCATGTGCCCCCCCCCTGGCCCTAATTTCATTTTTTTTTTTTTTTTGAGATGGAGTCTTGCTCTGTCGGCCCGCCTGGAGTTGCAGTGGCGCCGGATCTCATGCTCACTGGCAAGCTCCGACCTCCCGGTTTACGTCATTCTCCTGCCTCAGCCTCCAAGTAGCTTGGGGACTTACAGGCGCCTGCCACCTTCGCCCAGCTAGTTTTTTGTTATTTGGATTTATTTTTTTTTAGTAGAGACGGGGTTTCACCTTGTTAGCCAGGATGGTCTCAATCTCCTGACCTCAAGTGATCCACACACCTCAGCCTCCCAAAGTGCTGGGATTACAGGCGTGAGCTACCGCGCCCGGCCCCGGCCCTAGGTTTCTTTTCGCGGTGATGAAAATGTGAAAATTGACTGCAGCAGTGGCTGTATGTATCTGTGAATAGACTGAAAACCACTGGATTCTACACTTGCAATGGTGAATTGTGTGATACAGGAACTATATCCCAACAGGGCTGTTTTAAAAATGGAAGGCAAAGGAAACATCCTCGGAAGGCCGTGGTGTGGAGGACACAGGTACCCCGGGCACAGGCAGTGGCACACAGCAGCTCTGGATGGAGGGAGTGTCTCCCTCACGTTGTCCCTTCTCATTGGCAGATGGACTGGGAGAGTCAGAGGGAAAACAGTGGCAAGAAAACATAAGGAAGATGTGGGTACCGATTACCCAAGCACCACCTCGAGATTTCCTCCTGTGCCTGTGAATGGAAAGTTCTTCTTCTGTCCTACATATCCAAGTGAGAGAACCAACCCTCGGCTTCCTGGCCTGGGGACTGCAGACACTCAGAAAGCCTCTCGCTCTCCCCAGCCTCTGTCCCCGGGGGATCGTGGAGTTACTGCGATCATAGCGGCTCTCACGCTATTTCAGGATCATTTCCCTTCTCTCCTACCAGGCTGGGAGCTCCAGAAGGGCAGGTTGTAGGGTTTCGGGACTTTCCAACCCCCGATTATCACATCACTAGGCGGGAACGAGGCTCGCGACAGACCTCACAGGCAAAGACTTCCCAGCAATGGCCCCAGAGGAAACACTGGTTCCCCATCATACGCCCAGCCTGGAACCCCTGAACGTCATTAGGGATGGGGCATAAGGGAAGGCACAGAAGAAGCTTACTGTAAAGGGGGAAAAAAAAGAATCTAAAAATCCTAGAGGCTGCAGGAGAAATTGTGCAGACCCTCAAGGAGATGGACTAGTCTCATCTTTCTATCCCCTGGTAAAAAAAAAAAAAAAAAAAAAAAGATGCTGTGTCTGAGATGCTGCAGACTCTACATCATCCAGGAAAACCCCTGCATGACAACAGCTCAGATATAGTCGAGAGGAATCACGTTCTTCCTCTAGATTGCTGGTCGGGGCTTGCAGTCACAGCCAGATGCAACTTCAGAGCAGGCGTCTGGGAGTCAAGATTCAAGGGCAGAGTCGTGTTGAGGGAATGATGTCTCTTTAAGCACTGGCAGCAGGGCAGGGCACTACAGCGGCTCCAAACACTCTCTTCTGCTCCTCCAGGCCCACACCACCTGCCCTGGTCACCCCTCCTGCTGCCTCAAAGACGACCTTGGGTTTTCGGGGACTGGCTGCATCTCACAGGACTGCTCTTACACAGATAAAAACCCAACCTCCGGGTGCAGGAGGAAAAATCAGCTGGTGTCCAAGTAAGAGCCAAAAGAAGGAGGATTCTCTGCTCTGTGGGGTGATTCTGTTTTAGCAGCCAAGCCCGGGGCGGCCCCAACCTGCATCTGCACAGCCATGGGCTGGAGGCCACACACGTGACTCTTTTGGGGATCCGAGCTCATTTTCTTGGACTCTGTATTCCAGGTGGGAAACTGACAAGAATGGCTTCCCCTGAGGGGTTCCTAGGATTCTGCCCAATACACTGATTCAACGAATCCCCAGAACACAGGGAGTGTGAGATGATTTCTGCCCCAGCTGTGCAGCCGAGGCCGTGGGCTCCCTCCGGTTCACTCACCAATAAGCATCGACTCCCTCTGGTATTCCTGAGTGAGGTGGGAGCGCTGGGTCACACAGTACACGTATCTCTCCAGGACATACCAGCACATCTCATAGTAGAAGGGGTAACGGAATTTGGGCTGCACCTGAAAACAAAGACGCAGGCAGGCAGAGGTCAGTTTCCAGAGGGCGCAGGGGGAAGGAGGGAGAGAAGTGCGGGGCTAGCTCCCTGCGGGTGAGGGTCACTGTCGTCATCTTAGCGAGAGCATGGATGGTGGGGGGAGAAATGGTGGGGAGCTGGAAGCGGGATGCCGGCAGCATGCACAAATGAGGCGGAGGACAAGGCCCGCATGAGCGCCTCATCTCAAAGGTCCCTGAGCTGCACGCCCCGGAGGTTGGATAGGGGCCACTTGGTGCTCCTGTAAGATGCAGAAAAACAGAATTCTCCCCTGAGCTGCCTGCAGAGAGTGTGGGCACTTGCAGGTGGGAGCCGCTGCCTGATCCTAGCTACTACAGACATAGGTTCCTACTTGTTTCTGAAAATTCCTGCACAGATTCTGCTGCTCCTCCCTCCCGCTTAAAAACCAGAAATCAACTCCCAAGCCTTACCCATTTGCAGACAGGTAATGGAGCCCCCTCCTGCTCTTTGGGAGGGAGGCCAGGCCAGTGGACCAATGAGGGTGAGAGGGTGTGGCCTCGCCTACCTCCCGGGGTGGGGCCTTGCAGGGGTCTACCTCCTGCTCCTCCCCACACCCACCTGGCACTGCCCAGCCTGCAGGGCCACAAGGGCTCCCTCAGACACAGGTCCCAGGTATGACCTGAGACCATCGTGATGCTGAGCTGAGGGAGACACATCAGGTCTGGAGCAGGAGATCCCTTTTGTCTCACCTCCCTTTTATAAAAACAGCGAGGGTCTCACTCTGTCACCTAGGCTGGAGTGCAGTGGCACGGTCATGGCTCACTCAGCCTCGACCTCCTGGGCTCAAGCGACCCTCCTGCTTCAGCCCTGTGAGTAGCTGGGACTACAGGCGCGCACCACCACGCCTGGCTGGGGTTTTTTGTATTTTTTGCAGAGATGGGGTTTACCATGTTGCTGGCTGGTTGTTTATCATAGAAGAGAAAGTAAAGGTGGAGACAGCTTTGTGTACTAGAACTGTCAAAAGGCCTGAGCCCTGGGAGATTCCACAGAGGGCAGTTCAGGGTCCGTACAGGTGAGATGTCACCGAAAGATGGGAAGGAAGCAACGTCACTGATGGCCCCAACACAAGGATGGAACAAGGTCCCTGGCACCCATACGGGGCCTCTCCTGCAGAGGCCACACGACGGTCTTACACGCCCACACTCACACCTTGCTCCTTGGCTCTCTTGTCAAGGGGGAGAGCCAGAGAGCCGTCCTTCCCTCCCTGATCTTATGCAAACTCAGGGAATTGGATGGTGAACAATAACCGTCTCCCACCTTCTAGTCACATTGCCCTGCCCCTAATATCTTCACTCCCCTAATCGCACTCCCCCATCCCCTCATTCACACTCTCCTAACCCCCAATCACACTCTCCACCCTCTCTAATCACACTCCCCAATCCCCTAATCGCACTCTCCCACCGTCCCCAAATCATACTTCCCAACCCCAATCACTCCCCAACCCCTACTCACACTCCCCACCCCAATCACACTCCCCACCCC
>NW_016805299.1:1105177-1115407 GCF_001698545.2 Rhinopithecus bieti | reverse complement strand
GGTGGGGAGATAAATAAAAGATAAATATAAGAGAGATGGCAGTTTAATGATCATTTGGACCATATCTATTCCTTATCAACCTAACTGAAGTTAAAAGAATGCAGTGATTATCAAGATGTTTTAGGTACCAAATGCACAACATATCCACTCGTTGCCGTCACTCTTTCATCACTCTTCACAGCTTCAGGATGAGGGGAAGGGGAGATTTCACCTACAAGGGCTGGGGAATGGAAATCCACCAGTCCCCAAATGCCTGTATCTGTTTGTGCCGCCTCGTGGGCAGTGACACTGCAGGACGGGGTCACCTATCATCTTGCCAAAAAAATTTAAATGGTGAGGGTAAGATACAGCTTCCTAGGGAACCCTGGAGTTCCCTAGTTTAGATAGGGGTCCCCATCTTGGGCCACAAAGGCAAATTCTTTTTCTTTTTTTCTTTTCTTTTTTTTTTTTTTTTTTTTTTTTGAGATGGAGTCTCACTCTGTTGCCCAGGCTGGAGTGCAGTGGCTCAATCTAAGCGCACTGCAACCTCCACCTCCTGGGTTCAAGCAATTCTCCTGCCTCAACCTACCGATTAGCTGGGACTACAGGCGTGCACCACCACGCCTGGCTGATTTTTGTATTTTTTCAGTAAAGATGAGGTTTCACCATGTTGGCCAGGCCGGTCTTCAACTCCTGACCTCAGATCATCCGCCTGCCTTGGCCTCCCAAAGTGCTGGGATTACAGGCGTGAGCAACCGGCGCCCGGCCAGGCAAATTCTTTTTCTAAGACAAAGCCACACCATGGAGCTTGGAGACGGATGATTCTCTCTTTCCCACCTCTGGCATTTGGTTTCCAGGCAAAGCCATGTTTTAGGACTCTTAAAACACCTTTTTTTTTTTTTGAGATGGAGTTTTGCTCTTGTTGCCCAGGCTGGAGTGCAGTGGTGCAATCTCAGCTTACTGCAACCTTTGCCTCCTGGGTTCAAGCGATTCTCCTGCCTCAGCCTCCCAAGTAACTGCGATTACAGGCATGCACCACCAAGCCTGGCTAATTTTTGTATTTTTAGTAGAGACGGGGTTTCACCATGTTGGCCAGGTTGATCTCGAACTCCTGACCTCAGGTAATCCCCCCACCTCAGCCTCCCAAAAGTGCTGCGATTACAGGCGTAAGCCACCATGCCCAGCCTTTAAAACACTATTTTTAAATGGCCATAACCTTCTTAAGAAAGCTCTCAGGGCTGTAAACAATGAAGCTGTAGTGAGCTGACAAGGGGCCCTGGCATCTTATCTGGTTCCAGAACTCCCTCCCCAGTACCTTTTGTTTGCCTTGGCTCCTAAGGCATAAACAATTGGGCCTAGTAGCCATGCCCCTCTCCCAAGATTAGAAATCAAAGCAGATTAAACAGCCTGCCGCGTTCCCAGCCCAGTCTGCCCAGAGCCCCCCGCTGCCAGCCTGCTTCACTGAAACCAGATGGGGTGCCCACTCAAGGGAAGGGACAGTAAGCCCCGGTGGGGGAGCAGACCTGCCGTTCTCAATGAGGATGTGATATATTTCACATAAGCTCAGTGCGACACTCGGGGTCCGGCCAGCACCCTGCCAATCGTCATGGGTGGGGGAGGGGAGCTGGGCTCCTAAGGGAACCATGGGGCCCAAATCCACTGACTTTACAATTGAATTCCCAGGGGGGTGGGGTGGTTGTCCAGCAAGTTGCCATAGCCTTTAGAAATCCCAGCCTGACTCCCGCTTTCAGGAATTGCCTGAAAAGTCGTGGACCTGACTTCTAGTAGATTTCTCCGTCTCTATTCCACACATCTGCTCGTGCACAAACTGGCCTGTACTCCAGGACAGGCCAAAGAACAGTTGGCCGGAGCCCCAGACAGCATTGACCCAGACTGTGAGATGGCCGCTTGTGTCCAAACAGTGCCTTTCTTCTCCTGAACGCCAAGGGGCAGCTCCTCCAGACCAGGGTGGCGGCTGGCCTTCCCCAGGTGGGAAGGGGATGGCAGGCCACACAGAAGTGAGGGGAGAAAGTCCACAAAACGAGGGCCTCCCACGGGGCCCCAGTCCAGACCCAGGTCTCTGCAGATCTAGACGTCATGCGTCCATCTGAAGAGGTACACACGCCTCGCAACATCTGACCACCGAACACAGCTCCGAGTGGTCTCCAGGAAACCCCTAGACAAGGGCCCGCAATGCTGAGACTATTCAATGTTCGGATACAAAGGAGGTAGCTAATACTTTGCTCATGTATGTGATTTTGTGCAAACCAAGGCCTGAAAACAAGACCAGCAGAGACAGGGGCTCGGTACAGAGCAGGTGCCCTTGTGAGAACTCTCCTTAGATCTATGCAGAGCAACACCTCACCAGGGCAAAAAGTCATCTCAGAGGCAAATCCCAAGAAGAAATGGTGTGGTCTGGCTACAGAATGGAGTATTATTCAGCTATGAAAAGGAATGAAGCTCTGGCACATGCTACAATGTGGATGAACCTGGAAATCATTATGCTACGTGAAAGAAACCAGACACAAAAGACCACATATTGAATGACTCCATTTACATCAAATGTCCAGAATAGGCAAATCCACAGAGATAGAAAATAGATTAGGGCTAGCCAGGGGAAAGGCAGGGAGAAACAGGAAGTGACTGCTTGTGGGTACAAGGTTTCTTTTTGGAGTGATGAAAATGTTCTGGAATTAGTGGTGATGATGATACAACCTTGTAAACACACTAAAAACCACTGAATTGTATACTTTGAACGGTAAGTTTTAGGGTACATGAATTATATCTCAATTTAAATAAAATAAAATGAATATTTGAATAGCTGTGTTGAAAAAACAGGAACTAGTAGAACGAGAAATGGGCCTTCTTTTGCCCCAAGTCTCCAGGTTTTTGTTTTGTTTTGTTTTGTTTTGTTTTGTTTTATGTATGAGACAGGTCTGGCTCTGTTGCCCAGGATGGAGTGCAGTGGCGCGATCTCAGTTCACTGCAACCTCCACCTCCCAGGCTCAAACCATCCTCCCACCATAGCCTCCCAAGTGGCTGGGACTACAGGCTCGCACCACCACACCTGGCTTTTTGGTATTTTTGGTAAAGACAGGGTTTCATCATGTTGGCCACGCTGGTCTCGAACTCCTGACCTCAAGTGATCCACCCACCTCGGCCTCCTAAAGTGCTGGGATTACAGGCGTGAGCCACCACGCCTGGCCCCAAGTCTTCAGTTTTTTACCCAGTTTGGGACTTGTCTTACGTGCCTGGGGACACGTGATCAAGTCCTAGTATGAGAAAGGCGGTGGCAAGGTCGGGCCACTTGTCCTTTTCAGGGACACTCATGGAGCAAAGGACACACATCAGTTACCTGAGCCTCCACCCTTGGTCCTAGGACATGGGGTGAGTAAGGGAAACTTGATGTGTGGGAAACTAGCACTGTCCCCATCAAGGGCAGAGAAAAGCCTCGGCCCCAGGGAACTAGGGACGTCCCCAGCACATATGGAGACTAGCTCAGAGACAGTACCCAGGGGGACTCAGACACTGGCTTCCTCAGGGTCTCTCCCCAGTCAGATCTGGGGTCCCTGGGGAAAACACATAGCCAAGACCTGACCTCAGACCAGGCCAGGCCCTTCCAAGGTCCACAACCACCCTCCAAACAACAGTGACCAAATCCCCCAATCCCTCGCACCACTTTCTCCATGTGAGGAGGAGGAAGAGGCAGGGTCCCTGAAATCTCACGGTGCTTTCTCAGAGGTACTTCCTCTTCCACAAGGGGGTTTTGGCTGCCCCCAACCTGGAGGTGAACAGAAACTCCAGGGCCTCCGGGTGGGGCTCCTGCGGGCATTCCCCTGCCCTCCGCCCTGCAGAACCAGAACTGAGGCCAGCTTGAGGCAGGAAGCGGGAGCGAGAGGGGCAACTGTGGAGGACTTCAGCATGACCTGTCCCACACACGGAGCACCGGCAGAGCTCAGGGGCCGGGCGTGCACGCGAGGAGAGAAGGGAACCTCCTTACCCGCGTCCTGTCCTCAATCTCGTAGATCCGCAGCTGCATGGGCACGTTAAAGCTGTGCAGGATGTTTCCGCCGAATACCAAAGAGTCTACAGGGGTGTAGACAGCATGGATCCAACCTGAGGTGGGAAGGGCAAGGAGAGGATGAGTCGCTGGCCCCTGTGGGCTCCCACACCTCACAAGGCTGCAGGGAGGGACAGCGAGCGTGCAGGAGAGAGCAGGGAGTGGAGAAGAGCAGCCAGGGCCTGAAGCAGCGGTGCCCAGCGATGCCTGCTGCAGAACACCCAGGCCTGGGTCGCCGAGAAGACTCACACTTGCAGCCCCGAGCAGCGACTGCCCGGCTCAAGTCAGGAGCTGGGAAGCTGCAGATCAGCCCCCACTTCTTGAGTATGATGACAAAAGCTTCCTCCGGGGACCTGGCTGCAATGGCCAGCAGAGAGGCAGGCCCTTTCCCCACCTACACGTGGGTCAGGGAGTCTTGCCTCCCCTCCCAGGTGGCACATACGTCCAGAGCCTTTCCTCACCATCCCAAAGGGGTCACAAAGGATGGCTTGGAACCATGACAAAGGAGTGACGTCTTGCCAGAGCTGCAGGACCCAAGCACTTTCCTCCGCCCAAGTCCATCTTCTTGTCATCAAACTCCACCCAGGCCCCTTTCCACACGGTCTCCTTGGTCACACAACGCCTGCATGCCCCCCTCAGCTCTGCCCTCAACTCTGCCCCACGGGCTGCTGGCTGCTGTTAAGTCTCTCCTGCAGCTTCTCACAGCTGGGAGCTGCAGGGTTTCATTTCTTCAGGCTCCCAGCCTGGAGCCAGACACAGTCACCATCACAGGGGAAATGGAAGCAGGGCCAGGTGTAGTGGTGCACCTCTGTGATCCCGGCACTTTGGGAGGCTGAGGCGGGAAGATGGCTTGAGCTCAGGAGTTTGAGATCAGCCCAGGAAATATAGTAAGACCTCACCTCTAAAAAAATAAATAAATAGCAGGGCATGGTGGTGCACACCTGTTGTCCCAGCTACTCAGGAGGCTGCGGTGGGAGGATCACTTGAGCTCCAGAGTTCGAGGCTTCAGTGAGCTGTGATAACACCCCTGCACTCCAGTCTGGGTAAGAGAGCAAGACCATCTCAAAGAGAAAAAAAAAAAGAAAAAAGGACAGCAGAGGGCCCACCTTGTGCCAGGCACAGTGGTCTAAGGGCTTTCTGGGCCTTAACTCATTAATTCTCGTGCAATCCCTAAAAAGTGTATACTATATTCAACCTCAATTTACAGATGAGGGCCAGGCACGGTGGCTTATGCCTATAATCCCAGCACTTTGGAAGGTCGAGGCAGAAGGATCACCTGAGGTCAGGAGTTCGAGACCAGCCTGGCCAATATGGCGAAACGCGTCTCTACTAAAAATACAAAAATTAGCCAGGCGTGGTAGCACATGCCTATAATCCCAGCTACTCAGGAGGCGGAGGCATGAGAATTCCTTGAACCCGGGAGGTGGAGGTTGCAGTGAGCCAAGATAGCGCCACTGTACTCCAGCCTGGGGGACAAAGTCAAAAACAACAACAAAAATTACGGATGAGGAAAGTGAGGCACAGAAAAATGAAGTCACCTATCAGGATTTTGAGCCTGGGAAGTCAGGCTCCGCATGGTCCATGAAGGCTGGGAGAAAGCGCCTCATTCACTGGGACGCAGAGCTAACGCATCGCAATTCACAGTGGTCATACTGCAAGTACTCAGGTGACGTGTGTGGCTCCTGGCTGCCGGGTCACACAGCGTGGGGCTAGAGGATGGGCAGGAGGAGAATCAACCCCAATTCACAGATGCTGAAACTGAGGGCACAAAGCAGGAAGTCACTTGCTGAACGAATCACAGCTGGCAAGCGACAGCAGCTCTGTTTTTAGCCACCACGCTGTACAGCTGCCGCTGCATTAATGGCTCCGCACAGGCCTGCGAGTCCCGGGGGACAGGCAGGGAAATACAGAGGGGAGGCAAAAGGAGAAACGCAGAGAGAAATAAGGACAAGGGCGGACAGAGGCGGAGCGACTCACAGTGAAGGACAGAGGAGGGTCGGCTGGGGGAAGGGTGCAGCAGAGGGAAGGGTGGCGGCACCCCAAGACCCTGCACCCTGAAGGGCCTGGCCCTGGAGGCCGCTGTCCCCTCCTCTCCTGGCCATGCACTTTATTCTTTTGCTCTGAGGAAAATTACAGCAATTGCCCCTGCCCCCCAAGCCCGAGCGGTTCCAGTCTCTTTCCCCCAATGAAACACGCCAGCCCTGAGTCATGGGTGGTCACCGCTGCTGGGAGCAACGCTACCACCTGGAAGACAGCACAGACTGCGAGGCCACTGCTGGCATCTGCAATGGACACTCAGCCGCTGGCTCTCCCCACCAGGGCAACGCATGGAACAGAGCTGGCCATCCTCAGGGGAGAGCAAGGCAAAGCTCATCACCAGGAGCCCAGTGCTGCCCAGTAAAAGCACGAGGGCTTTGCTTTAGGGAACCTCATTCTGTGCCTGGCTTCCAGAGCCTCTGGCGGGGGCCATGAAAGACAGCTGCTGTGCTGACCAGGTGTGCAGTTGCAAGCGGCTGTCGAGCTCCCCACCTTCCCACCCCACCGCCTTCACCCTCCTCTGCACAGGAGCATGGCTGCCGCCCTGAAAGAGCCTCTGTCTCCACATCCACTTTAGTCTCCTGCCTCTGCTGCCTGCAGGCTGACCTCAACATTTCCATGTTTCCACCAAGTGGAACCAGGCTATTGAATGTTGTTATTGTCACCAGCCCCGTTATCCTGGCAACATTTCCTAGTTGTACAGGCAACGAGGATCGAGAAACCCCAACGAGAAAGCCCAAGTCCAGGGGCTGGGATTCCAGCCTGTCCCCTCCACTCCCCTCCCTTCTGGGGAACTTGCTGAGCAAGTCCTGAACCCATATAAGCAACTGGCATTGGTATCTGTGGTCGTCTCAGTCGATCATGAGGGCTCTGGTAGAGGACGGTGCCCATGTGCATCCATCTTTACCAGCCCTGGACTCTCCCTATTCTCCTGGCAGGTGCAGAGGCCGACACACCTGACTTACATCTGTTGCCCTGATGTGTGAGCAAAGAGGAACACAGAAGAGAGCTGCTGCTGCAAGGAGGGGGCAGGGGATCTGCACGCCCAGACGCTCAAGGGATTCTAGAAGCTTCTACCCACTCCCCTACCCAGCAGGGCCTCAAGGGTGGGTCAGGCGGCCACCCCTGGATTAGCCACCACCACGTCCCTCCCCCAGCTCTGCTTACATCTGCTTCATTACCCACACGCCTCCCTCGGGAAGGAGGCGTGGAAATAACAGCGTTCATGGGCCCATCCGTACCGCCCCTGATGGCCTCTTGACAGCCCAGGAAGCATGAGAGCCGGTGTTCCCGGGCTGCTGCCTGGGCTGGGGACGCTGGCATCTGCCTCCAGCTTCCAGCCAGAGTCATCGACAATATGAAGGCAATAAACAGAGGCTATTCAGGCCAAGCAACCAGGGACAGATGCAGTCATGGATGGGAAGCCAGTGATCCACAAAGCAGCACATTCTCTGGGACCTGAGGGGGCCCAAGAAGGGCAGCGGGGGCACGTGGAGTCTCACCCACAACCAAGACGCTCAGGACTCAGAATCCAAAGGCCCCACTCACATCTGCCTCCACCTCTGCAACTTTGGGAGGAATAAACACAGAGGTCACAGAACTCGACACGGGGCACCTCACAGATGCCCACAACCCAATCGGAGCCTGGTTCCTTCACTGACATCAGTGAACTCCCTGCACCGGGCCAGGATCAGGAACGGCCCTGTGGCTCCTGAGATGAACTGAGGATAGCCTCTCCCTTCAAGGACCTCATAGTTGGGATCAGGGGCCAATTACTTCACACCATCCCATGTTTAAAAACGGGGATACGGCCGGGCGCGGTGGCTCAAGCCTGTAATCCCAGCACTTTGGGAGGCCGAGACGGGCGGATCACGAGGTCAGGAGATCGAGACCATCCTGGCTAACACAGTGAAACCCCGTCTCTACTAAAAAAATACAGAAAACTAGCCGGGCGAGGTGGTGGGCGCCTGTAGTCCCAGCTACTCGGGAGGCTGAGGCAGGAGAATGGCCTAAACCTGGGAGGCGGAGCTTGCAGTGAGCTGAGATCCGGCCACTGCACTCCAGCCTGGGCGACAGAGCGAGACTCCGTCTCAAAATAAATAAATAAATAAATAAATAAAAATGGGGATATTTCTTTTGTTGTTGTTTTGTTGGTTTTTGTTTTTTTTGAGACAGAGTTTCACTGTGTCACCCAGGCTGGAGTGCAGTGGTGCCATCTCGGCTCACTACAACCTCCACCTCCCAGGCTCAAGCGATTCTCCTGCCTCAGCCTCCTGAGTAGCTGGGACCACAGTCGTGCAAATTTTTAGTAGAGACGGGGTTTTACCATGTTGGCCAAGCCAGTCTTGAACTCCCAGTCTCAGGTGATCCACCCACCTCAGCCTCCCAAAGTGCTAAATGCTGGGATTACAGGCATGAGCCACCGTGCCACGACAGTACGTTCCATATGACAATCTGAAATGTTGCCTTCCCCCTAGAAAAATAGGAGGATCTGGATTCCCACCTGGCCCTAGCTGGTCTGGCTGAGCAGGTACTGCCCAGTTTCCCATGGCCCCAACCCCCTCCACATCCCGTCCAGTCCCCTTCCCTGCTCTAGACCCATTTTATAGATGGATCGTCTGAGGCCCAACCACGTGACACCATTAAGGAACTGCTTCTCAGACGTGCTGGAGTATAAGAAATACCTGGGGCTATCATGATACTTGGGTTTTCAGTGGCTCTTTATACAATGCAAGAATGGAAAATAACTTTAGACCAGCCCAAGTCACAGATCCCTGGGTCCTCCCCAGGCACTGCCACCCCCACTTATATGACAAATAGGGTTCCCATACTGGGCTCTGCCACCCTGGCTGCCACCTGGCTGGACACGCTGCACTCAGGAGGGATGGGATCACACGCTGCACTCAGGAGAGATGGGATCTGTCTTATGTCCCCTCCAGGCCCACCCCCCGCATCATCTGGCACCAAGTAGGCCCTTAAGAAAGTTTGTTAAATGAGGCCAGGACCAGCAGCTCACACCTGTAATCCCAGCACTTCGGGAGGCCAAGGCAGGCAGATCACTTGAAGTCAGGAGTTCGAGACCGGCCTGGCCAACATGATAAAACCCCATCTCTACTAAAAATACAAAAAATTAGCTGGGTGTGGTTGTGGGCGCCTGTAATTCCAGCTACTCAGGAGGCTGAGGCGGGAGAATCATTTGAACCCAGGAGGCAGAAACTGCAGGGAGCCAATATCGTGCCATTGCACTCCAGCCTGGGTGACAGAGCAAGACTCCGCCTCCGGGAAAAAAAAAAGAAGTTTGTTAAATGAGCAAATAGTTCACACATAGTCACAGAGTCAAAAAGGAGGCCCAGATCCCAAGTCTCCTGACTCCCAAGCTACTGGGGTTCAAGGTCGGTATACTTAGGAATGTGTGTTTTGAAAGTAGGCACACCTGGGTTCTTACTCTGACCTGGTCACTGTGAGATCTTAGGCCTTAGGTATTTTCTGTATTTGTTTAAAAAAAAAAAACGGTGTCACATGCCTGTAGTCCCAGCTACTCTAGAGGCTGGGATAGGACGATTGTTTAAGCCCAGGAGGTCAAGGCAAGGCTGCAATGAGCTGTGATCACACTATTGCACTCCAGCCTGGGCAAAAGAGCAAGACCCTGTCTCTAAAACAAAATTTAAATTTTTTCTTAGCCTGGCACAGTGGCTCACACCTGTAATCCCAGCACTTGGGGAGGCTGAGATGGGCAGATCACCTGAGGTCAGGAGTTCAAGACTAGCCTGGAAAACATGGTAAAACCCCATTTCTACTAAAACTACAAGAATTAGCTGGGTGTGGTGGCGCGTGCTTGTAATCCCAGCTACTCAGGAGGCTGAGGCAGGAGAATCGCTTGAACCTGGGAGGCAGAGTTTGCAGTGAGCTGAGATCGTGAGATCATGCCATTGTACTCCAGTCTGGGCAACAAGAGCAAAACTCTGTCTCAAAAATTAAATTTTTTTTCTTTTTTTTTTTTTTTGAGACAGAGTCTTTTGCTCTGTCACCCAGGCTGGAGTACAGTGGCGCAATCTCGGCTCACTGTAAGCTCTGCCTCCCGGGTTCACACCATTCTCCTCCCTCAGCCTCCCGACTATCTGGGAACTACAGGCACCCGCCACCACACCCGGCTA
>NW_016805299.1:1093957-1103972 GCF_001698545.2 Rhinopithecus bieti | reverse complement strand
TTTTTTTTTGAGACGGAGTCTCGCTCTGTCGCCCAGGCTGGAGTGCAGTGGCCGGATCTCAGCTCACTGCAAGCTCCGCCTCCCGGGTCCACGCCATTCTCCTGCCTCAGCCTCCCGAGTAGCTGGGACTACAGGCGCCGCCATCTCGCCCGGCTAATTTTTTGTATTTTTTAAGTGGAGACGGGGTTTCACTGTGTTAGCCAGGATGGTCTCGACCTCCTGACCTTGTGATCCGCCCGCCTCGGCCTCCCAAAGTGCTGGGATTACAGGCTTGAGCCACCACGCCCGGCCTCATAGCTGAATTCTATCAGACATTCAAAGATGACTTTGCAAGATGGGCGATCACCTGAGGTCGGAAGTTCGAGACCAGCCTGGGCAACATGATGAAACCCCATCTCTACTAAAAATACCAAACTTAGCCAGGCGTGGTGGCACATGCCTGTAATCCCAGCTACTTGGGAGTCTATGGCTGGAGAATCACTTGAACCTGGGAGGCGGAGGTTACAGTGAGCCGAGATCGCACCACTGCACTCCAGCTTGGGCGACAAGAGTGAAACTCTGTCTCAAAAAACCAAAACAAAACAAAGATAACTTGGTACCGATCCTGTTGACACTATTCCAATAGAGAGGGAAAGAAAGAATCCTCCCTAAATCATTCTATGAAGCCAGTATCACCCTAATACCCAAACCAGGAAAAGACATAACAAAAAAAGAAAACTAAAGACCAATATCCCTGATGAACACAGATGCAAAAAACCTCCACGAAATACTAGCTAACTAAATCCAACAGCATATCAACAAGATAATCCCTCCATGATCGAGTGGGTTTCATACCAGGGATGCTTTAACAAACACATGTCAATAAATGTGATTCACCACATAAACACAATTAAAAATAAAAAATCCTATGATCATCTCAATAGACACAGAAAGAACATTTGACAAAATCCAGCATCCCTTTATGATGAAAGTCTTCCTAAACCATCAGCATCCGGTGAGCTTTCAGAGAACTGAAGACTCCCTGAACCACGGACTGGGAGGTGTGAGGTCAGTGTGGCAGGAGGAGAGGTGCCTAAACTCAGGTCAGAGGCGGGAAACACCAGAATTCGATTCTCTGCTTCAGTACGGAAAAGCTCCCATCTAGGGAGCTGCAAACCCTTCCTGGGTTTCCCAAGACTCTCTCTCTCCGCAAAGCCACAAGTCAAGTACCACGAATCTCAGATGTGTGTCTGTATGTGGCTCAGAGGGTGTAGATGCTGGAGAGAATCCCCAGGCCTGGGGAAGACCTAAAATACTCATCTAGGGGCTGGTCACAGTGGCTCATGTCTGTAACCCCAGCATTTTGGGAGGCCAAGGCGGGCGGATCATTTGACCCCAGGAGTTCGAGACCTGCCTGGACAACATGGCAAAATCGCGCTGCTACTAAAAATACAAAAATTAGCCGGGCATGGTGGCGTGTACCTGTAATCTCAGCTATTGGGGAGGCTGAGGCAGGAGAATCGCTTGAACCCAGGAGGCGGAGGTTGCATTGAGCCAAGATCATGCCACCATGCTCCAGCCTGGCAACAGAGCGAGACTCCATCTCAGGAAAAAAAAAAAAAAGGGGCTGAGAGCGGTGGCTCACGCCTGTAATCTCAGCACTTTGGGAGGCTGAGGCAAGTGGATCACGAGGTCAGGAGATCGAGACCATCCTGGCTAACATGGTGAACCCCATCTCTACTAAAAATACAAAAAAATTAGCCAGGCATGGAGGTGGGCGCCTGTAGTCCCAGCTACTCGGGAAGCTGAGGCAGGAGAATGGCGTGAACCCAGGAGGCGGAGCTTGTAGTGAGCTGAGATGCTGCCATTGCACTCCAGCCTGGGCCACAGAGACTCCATCTCCAAAAATAAAAAAAATAAAAAAATACTCATCTAGGTCAGTGGACCCCCAGTCTCTGGTCCTTTAGTTTTCACTGGTTGGAAACAGAATGAGAAAAACTATGAAAGTTAAAGTACTATCCTTTATTCTGACATTTTATACTTGTAACTTTTTTAGTGTCAGAACAGACCATGGGGTTTGTTGATCTTAACGCCCATGTTTAGCAAAATTACAAGTTGGCAACTCTGTATTTGTTCCTAAGTTTTTTTTCACTGGTCCATGAAATCAATGGCTGGGAACCGCTGAACTATGGTGCACCCTCCCACCCTACCCCACTCCTGTATCTCAGAGGGTGGCAAATTCCAACTGTCCCTTTTGTACTTCCCAAAACTCCAGGGAAAAAAATCCTGGTATCTCAATGCATAACCCTTTGGGCCAGAAGTCTTTGCCAGGACCTAACTGACTTCGGCTTGCAGCATCTCAAACGTACATTTCCTCTTCCTGCCTTTAACAGACAGCCACGCCCACACCCCTGCTGCCAAGGCTTCTCAAGACCTCCCCCAGCTTGCTTAAGTCATCAACATCAACACCCACACCATCCCACACAGCGGGAAAGTGATGAGCCACCTCTCAGCTCTGCATAAGGGCTGGACAGAGAGACTTAAGGCCTGTAAGGCTCAGAGGACGGGGTTGGGAGGGAACTTGTGTGTCCCAGAGTTCAGCTCCACCCCACCCCCACTGTAGAGATGGGAGAGCTGAGGTGCAGAGAGAGGAAGAGACCAGCTAATGTCACAAAGAGAGTCAGCAGTAAGGCCAAGAGCCTTCCAGCCATCCTTTGAATCCAGGGCCAATCCAGCAACACCTGCAGAGTGGATTGAGCACAGCTTAGAAGTAGGATACCACCTCCTTTCCCAGTCTCCACTCCACATCTGCCAGGGTGTCCCCATAAACGCTGACCACCAAGTGCAATCCCTTCCATCCCAAGCAGGGGTCTGCCCTTTCCCTGAGCCAAGCAGGTCTGAGGACAGACCTGGGGCCATGGTAACAAAGTCATCCCCGTACTAAACCCTGCCACTTCAAAATCCCAAATCTCCCTAATAGGGAAGTCTCCAGTTTCTGCCCAACTTTCCAGAAGCACCCAGATGTGCAGGCCCCACCCCCATAGCAGGAACTGGTACTACAACCACCACCAGGGCTTGATGTCCAGACCTAAGGCCAGCTTCCAGCCCAACTCTCAGAAATATCTTAGTGGCCTCAAAGGATACTCCTATCGTCTGGTCCAAGCTTCCACCCAGTTGCAGATTCTCTGCAAGAGCCTTGACTCATTCATATCTACCTTCTACTTCTATGCCTCCAGTGACAGGGAGCTCACTACCTAACAGAGCAAGTTATTCCAATACCACTCGGCTACACTCCTTTCAGGAGACAATCCTTCACCTGGTTGGCTGAAGTTACTATATGCCTTCACTTTCTCAGGTAAAGCAACCCAATTCCTCCTTCAAATGCATCTCACCTAATGTGGTCTCCAGACGCACCCACACCCCACTTCAGCTTGATTTAACCTCCAAAGTACAATGACCAAGAGGAACAAAACTTCCTTCCCATAGGCTAGGCGCGGTGGCTCACACCTGTAATCCTAGCACTTTGGGAGGCCAAGGAGGGAGAATCCCTTGAGGCCAGGAGTTGGAGACCAGCCAGGACAACATGGCAAAACCCCATCTCTACTAAAATACAAAATTAGCTGGGCATGTTGGCGCNTAGGCGCGGTGGCTCACACCTGTAATCCTAGCACTTTGGGAGGCCAAGGAGGGAGAATCCCTTGAGGCCAGGAGTTGGAGACCAGCCAGGACAACATGGCAAAACCCCATCTCTACTAAAAATACAAAAATTAGCTGGGCATGTTGGCGCATGTCTGTAATCCCAGCTACTTGGGAGGCTGAGACATGAGAATTGCTTGAACCCAGGAGGTGGAGGTTGCAGTGAGCCGAGATCACACCACTGCACTCCAGCCTGGGTGACAGAGCGAGACTGTCTCAAAAAAAAAAAAAAAACAGCACGACCGGGCACAGTGGCTCAAGCCTGCAATCCCAGTACTTTGGGAGGCCAAGGTGGGCAGATCACGAGGTCAGGAGATCAAGACCATCCTGGCTAACATGGTGAAACCCCGTCTCTACTAAAAAATACAAAAAATTAGCCAGGCGAGGTGGTGGGCGCCTGTAGTCTCAGCTACTCGGGAGGCTGAGGCAGGAGAATGATGTAAACCCGGGAGGCGGAACTTGCAGTGAGCTGAGATCTGGCCACTGCACTCCAGCCTGGGCGACAGAGCGAGACTCCGTCTCAAAAAAGAAAACACAACTCCTACGTGTGGCCTTACCACCCCCCCCACACAGCGGACTATCACCTCCCTCATCCTAGGTAGAATGCTTCCATTAATGCAACCTAAGAGATAATTTAATTCCCTGACCCCTAGGTCATTAGCCGCATCCACTAGTGACTGAGCCAGGAACCAGCCCAAAGCCCTTAATTCATCTCCAATGAACTGGAGGCAAGGAGATCTTAGCTCACTCAGACCTCATAACCACCCTGTGGAAATCTTAATCCTATTTTACAGATGGGAACACCGAGGCATGAAGAAGTGAAGTCACAGCCCCCAAGTGGCCGATCCAGAATTCCACGGGAGGCCGTGCACAGCCCTTCCCCAGACCCTGCCTCAGGGCAAACCCACCCCCATTACCCAACATGCAAATCTCCACAGGAAGTCCTGCACAGGCATTCAAGTCTCCCCTGAGAGAGCCCAAGGCCTTTTCGAGGGAGAGAGAATTCCAGCCCGCAGGTGGTAGATACAGGTGGGATGTGAGGGGAAACCTGCCCGGCTTTTCCCTCCAGCCCAAGGCTGGCTCCCCTGGGACCGCCAATGGCCTGTCAAACCCATCAGGTCCAGAGCCAGGGCCTAAAACCATGGCTCAGGCCCCAGGAGACTCGGGGAGCCCAGGGAGAGCCCCCTGGAACCTACCGGAAGGGATGAAAAATGTGTAGCCCTGCTTCAGCTCAATTCTTTGGCATCGTTCCACACGGTCTCCCAGAAAGATGTCACTCTGTTTGCCTGACAGCACCCACTCCTCGTACAGCGCCAAATTGTGCAGCGTTGGAGGAATCAGCCAAAAAATCTTGGGAGGAAACACAGGCAGTCAGCTGGAGACCCAGGCCCAGACCAGATCCAGAGAGAGGGCCCCACCTGCCTGGGGAAAGGAGAGGGGGCGAGAGAAGGGGCGGGGTGTGGAGAGATGGACAGATCCATCTCACTGGACCCTCTGCAAGGCCAGGTCCAAAGAGCCTCTGGGGAAGCAGGAAGGGCTGTGCCCACCTTCGGGGAACCTCCATTCCTGCTGAAATCCCAGGATGGGAGTACTTCCTGGACTGGGTGGGACATGCTTTCTCCAGAACCACAGGCTTGTCTGGGAGGTGGGGGAAGGAGAGGAAGGGAATTTCCTAAGTTGTAAGATAAAATAGCCCAGTAAATAAACCCAGCTTGTGCACACTTTGGAGAAGGAGGAAAAACATCTGGAATCAAGTGGGTTGACTTCCTCCCAGAATTTCTTCCAACACATTCAGTTAAAACAAACGCACATGCAGACCCAGCCAAACAGGGTGGCACAGGCGTATTTTCAAGAAGCACCCACCTCCATCCCCACGTGGACACACAACAAAAGCAGACACAGGGAGCACCCTTAGCATTCTGTCCCCAGTGCAAAATGTTCCTGGAGGCAGGTGGTGCTGGCAACTAGACTTTGAAGTGAAAAGGTCCCAGGGCAGAAGCTGAGAAGACAGCCAGGGAAGATGAATGCTGGTCGTTCTCAAGCCAAACCCAAGCTTCAAATCTGGCCCAAGGGGCTTAGAACACTGGACTGGGTGAGCGGAGCAGGCCTGCATGGGTGACTAGATGTGATGTAAAAGGTCTGAACTTGACCTTGCCCTCCAGAAGGAGCGACCTCCTCTAGGGTTCTAGGGGAAGGAGCGACCCTGGGCCAGGAGCCATGGCCCACGCCTACAATTCCAGCACTTTGGAAGGCCGAGGCGAGAGGATCACGTGAGCCCAGGAGTTTGAGAACAGCCTGTGCAACATGCTGAAACTCTGTCTCTACAAAACACACATAAATTAGTTGAGCCTGGTGGTGTATCCCTGTAGTCCCAGCTACTCGGGAGCTGGGGTGGGAAGATCACTTGAGCCCAGGAGGTGGAGGCTACAATGAGCTGTGATTGCACCACTGTACTCCACCCTGGGTGACAGAGCAAGGCCCTATCTCTTAAAAATAAAAAATAAAAAATAAAAATAAAGCCGGGCGTGGTGGCTCACGCCTGTAATCCCAGCACTTTGGGAGGCCAAGGCGGGCGGATCACGAGGTCAGGAGATGGAGACCATCCCAGCTAACACAGTGAAACCCCGTCTCTACTAAAACTACAAAAAATTAGCCAGGCATGGTGGCAGGCGCCTGTAGTCTCAGCTACTCAGGAGGCTGAGGCAGGAGAATGGCGTGAACCCGGGAGGCGGAACTTGCAGTGAGCCAAGATCGCACCACTGCACTCCAGCCTGGGCAACAGAGCAAGACTTCATCTCAAAAAAAAAAAAAAAAAAATTAATCCTGAAAGTACTCCTGGGGCAGGGCTGGCTGGATGAGGGAGGTGGGAGGAGGGGGAAAGGTAAGTGAGCCTCTCCCGACACAAACAGCTGGAGATGCATAGAAAGTTAAAGGCAACTGAAACTCACCTTCCCACCCCGGAAAACATGGTACCAAACGGAAGTGCCTCCAAAGTCGATGTGGAAGTCGGTGAAACAACCTTTCACGCTCATCAGACAGTACCTGCAGCACAGTGGCAGGGAGACAGAACACAAGTCAAGATCTAAATCACAAGAGGGAAGCAAAGGACTTCAGAGGCCCTGAACTGGCGCCCTTTTATAAACGCTGACGCTGGGGAATTTTCTTTTTTTCTTCTTTAAAAATCCAAATGTAATCGGAGTTCCCCACGGGGGAAGCCCCTGTGATCAGGTGACAAATCTCAAGCACTGGTCGCCTACCTACCCCAGAGGCTGGAAGCGATATGCTTGTTTTCAGGTTCTTGCGAGAAGTGGCAACCCACAGGCCACTTTACAGGTTCCTAACACTGGGTGGGTTTCTACCCTTGCCCTGCCTCTGCCCTCCCCCACTTAGAGGCTTCCTCTCTGCTCCTTCACAACTTGGATACCTGCAGTTCTCCGAAGCTGCCAGCCCCCTTTGTAGCAGCTGGGCCCCCTGGAATTCAGCTGTATACCACCTGCACAGCCTGCCAATTACCAGTCCCCATTCATCTCCTCATTCATTTAACCAGAGGTCCAGCCCAGAGCCAGCTTTGGCCTTGAGAGAAATGCGTAAGAATGCAGAAGACCCCTGCCCCTAACTATGGGACACTCCTAAAGAAGCAATGCACAGGAAAAGTTAAATGATCAAAAAAAAAACCACACACAAAAAAAACAAAACTGCAATTGATTGCCAAGTAAGCAATGCAGCTAGAAAAGTAAGGGGGGGGTTCCAGCCCCAAAAGACCACACGGTGTCTGGTCTCACGTACACAAATGTGCAAAGTAGACAAATCTATAGAGACAGAAAGCAGATTAGTGGGTGTCAGGGGCTGGGGGGCAGGACAATGGGGAATGACTGCTAATGGGTACAGGATTTCATTCGGGGTGATGAAAATGTTCTAAAATTAACTGTGGTTGCAAAACTCTGTGAACATACTAAAACCCGTTGAATTGTACACTTTTACATGGGTGAATGGTCTGTGAATTATGTCTCAGTAAGGCTGTTATAAACAAGTAAAGAATTTAAGAGAAATTAAATTGGGGGTGGTGGCCACGCACAGAGGGAGAGGAGGAGGAGGAAGAACTTGGACCTTGGAGGCTGGGGCCGGGAGTGCATCCAGGGGAAGCAGGAACCGGCCAGCAGCCATCCCCTTCTCAGTGCTATAGAGGGCTGGAGAGCCCACCCTTCCTTGCTCCCCTCCTCCCCCAGCTGCTGCCCTCCTAGGAGTGGGGCAGAGCTTAAGGAGGAGGGGACACAGAGAAGGCTTCCAAGTCCAGGCCTGGCAGATGACGGTGCCAGGGACCCCTCCCTGCCACTTGCCCCTTCCCACAAGAGCCCCGGGTGGCATGGATGGGCAGCCTCCCCACCGCTCACGCCCACGCACCTTGGCACCTCCGGAGCCCGCAACACATGCTTACCCCACTGACCTCTTTTCCCCGCTGCACTTTGCCTTTCCATGGTTTGGGGAAGAGGGAAGAAATGGGGCGGGGACGGACAGGGAGGAGCCAACAGCGCGCCGGCACGAGTGGAGATAATGCGGGGAGTGGGGCTGAGCTGGTTAGAAGGAGGAGGGCTCCAGGTGCCCCCTCCCTCTGGCTGCCTTTTGCACCTCGCTTTCAGGTGGACCGGGGGCTCAGCAGTATGCAGGCGGCGTGCCCGCGTCCCTCCTCCCCATAGGCTGGAAGGAGCCTTAACCATGTGTCTGCAGGAGGCTGACAAATCAGAAGGCCTTCCAGTACATCAGAGCCCCGCTGCCTAGCAACCCCATCGGAGGGGTGTAGTTGACAGCACAGGACGCAGGCTGTCACGAAGACAGGCGCGGGCTGCGGAACTGGCAATGGGGTGGTCAAAGTCCTGACGCTGGGCTCCACACTGTCCTCACCTGTAGGCCAGCTGGGCCCAGCGGGGGCCCCGCCTGAAGGCCTGGGTGATCCTCTTCTCTCCAAGGAAAGGGGGGGTCCTGAAGCCCTCACCCACCCCACCCCCACGGACCACACTGGCCTCTTCTCTCTAAGCACCACTTCAAAATATTAGTCCTCATTTCCCTAAAACCATCTCTTCGACTTGGGGTTTTTGTTTTTTGTTTTTTCTTTTTTTAATCTAACCTTGGTTTCCACCCCCTCCAGGCCTCAGCTGAACACAGTCTAGGGAAAACAATCTAAGTATGTGCGGGGCGGAGCCCGGAGAACGTGCTTCTCTTGTCGGCAGCTGGATGCCCGCGGGTACCCACAGCAGAGAGGAGAGGACAGGAGCTCGCCTCTTGGGCTACAGGCCCCAGGGCTGCCTGGCTAACCAGGTCACCCTCACCCTGCCATCCTCCAGCTCCCCGCAACCCTGACCTCCCCAGCACGTGCAGAAAAGAATCGCTGCAAGCTGGCTGCAGTGTGCAGGGAAAGTTCTCCAAGTTGAGTCTGTGTCTGATCTGCCCTCTGGGTCACCCTCCAGCATCCAGAGGCCCCTAGGGGAGCTGGGGCGGCCTCTTCCAGACCTGCCTCTCCTAGAGAGGCCCCTCCTCCCGGTGTCCCTCATTTCCTGGCCTCCAAGCCTGGCCGCCCCCCCACCCTGCGATCGCAGGCATTAGGGGAGCCAGGGCGGCTGGGACAGCGCTGCTTTGTCCGGCCCCTGTGGCGGGCAGGCCACCCCCGCTCCCGTCCCGCGTTGGCTCCGGGGCTCCCCTCTGGCTGGCTTGCTCGCTCGCTCTGGCGTGACGCCTTTGCACTGACCTCTGCAGCTTCCTCTTCCCAAGCACACCGCAGTCACATGGGCACCCCGGCTCAGTGCCACGGCCGCTAAGCTCTCCCCACGGCCAGCCGGCTAGCCCGGCTTCCGCCTGGGCCTCGGCCGCCCCCGGCCGCCCCCAGCTCAGGTGGCTTCTGTGTAGCAAGGCACCCTCCAAGTTGGCGGCAGATCATCGGGAGCCCCCAAACCAAGCCTTTGGGGGTTCCCCGCCTGCCAGGGCCGGGCCAGCGGGGAGAAGGGCGGCAGGAGGGTCGCTGCACCTGCAGCACCAACTTTGGGGCGCTGCCTGGGGGCTGCGGAGGCGGGACGACCCCGCCCCACCTTTTTCCCTCCAACTTGGCTTAACTCCCCCTGTGGCTCGGGAGGCGTCCCCGTGGAGAAAGTGCCGGGAGGGGCCCCGGAACGCTGGCACCCGAAGGGGGCGGGAGGTGCCAAGAGCGCGCCACACACTCGCACCCGACCCCGGGAGACACAAAGAGCCGCTCCGCGACGCCGGCCCTGTAGCCCGCGGGCGGGAGGCCACCCACACCCGCCCCTCGCAGCGCCACAAAGGAGGGGGCCCGGGCAGCACGGCCCGCGGTTAC
>NW_016805299.1:1078342-1093702 GCF_001698545.2 Rhinopithecus bieti | reverse complement strand
CGCNACAAAGGAGGGGGCGCCCGGGCAGCACGGCCCGCGGTTACCCTCGGCGGCGGCAGCGGCGGCTCCCGGGCGTCCCCTTCGGCTCCCGGGTGTCCCCTTCGCCGGCGGAGGCTCGACGCGCGCCCGGCCCCGTTCCCGGCGGCAACGCTAGCCGAGCCCCCTCCACGGCGCTGCCAGGCCCCGGCCGAGGACGAGGACGCGGGGCCCCCACTCGCTGCCTTCCTTCCGCGGGGAGCCCGGCGCTGCCTGCGCTCATGCCCGCGCTGAAACTGAACACCCGCGGCGCCGGGCCGCCAGGGAGGCGGAGGGAGGCCGCGGGGCGACCGGGAAGCAGCGCGGGCCAGCACCAGGAGACGCCCCTCGCCCGGCCGGTGGGGGTGCAGGGCCGGCTCTACCCACCCCCCTGTGCCCCATGTTCCACAGCCAGCAAAGCCACCTTCCTAAGATGGGCCTCTCCAGACACAGCCATAGAAAGGACCCAAGCTAGGGGCCGTGGGGGAGAGTGGGATCCCGAGTATGGCAGCGCTGACAAGGGGGAAACGGCTCTGACCTCAAGGCCCACGCGCTGTGTGACCTTAGGCAATTCATTTCCCCTCTCTGAGCAGCATCCTCACTGCTGGGCACTGAAGTTCAACTCTGCATTTTAAGATGTTCTTTTACCGCCCCTTCCCCTGCCTGGTGGCTTAGTGACTATGTATCCTACATCATAGCATGGTTGAGAGAATCCTGAGATAAAATACATATTCACGGCATCATCCAAACTATGGTACCTGGATTACTTAATCCAAACTTCACAACAACCCTAGAGAGTCATTCCCAGGATTCTTCCTGTTTTCAGGTAAGAACAGGAAGGCTTGTGACTCTAGCCTCAAGTTCGGGTCCAGCCTCCAGTTCGGGTCACCAGCCTATCAGAGGCAGTGCTCACCCAGGCAGCCTGTCTCCCAGTCCCTCAGCTTTCCCCCTATTAAGTCTACCTGACACATCCCAACTCTAGGAAGAGTCCAGAGGTTACAGCCAAACCCCACCACTAAGCTCCGGCTGCAGGTGGTCATCCTGCTCAAATCAGAAGTCCTACTCTCCAGGTCACCAGAGACTCCGCCCTCCTCCCACCCTGTCCCACACCCTTCTTCCAAACCACAAGGGGGCTCTTAGAGATGGTCCCATGGCCTCTGCAGGGGCAGATTCCAGCGTCTCCATTCTTTCTCCAAACCCCAGCCACGGGGACTACTGAGCAATATTCATTAATAGGTTCTAATTACCAAGTGCTAATAATAATAATAGCTGTTTACATGCGTGATCTCATTTCACCCTTAAGACAACCAACATAATGGTGCACGCCTGTAGTCCCTGCTACCAGCGAGGCTGGGGTGGGAGGATTGCTTCAGCTCACGAGGTCGAGGCTGCCATGAATCATGACTGCGCCACTGCACTCCAGCCTGGGTGACATAGGAGACCCTCTCGAAAGAAAGGAAAGAAAGGAAAGAAAGGAAGAGAGGAAGAGAGAAAGAGAGAGAAAGAGAGAAGGAAAGAAAGAAACGGATGTGGTGTTAAATGAGCTAGGTCCAGTCCTGATGGCTGGACCAGGCTATCCAAATGAGATAATTATATTTTTAGTCACAAATGCCTCAGCTCCTTGATGGCAGGGACCATATCCGATTCATCTGTGTAACCGTAGCACCCTGCAGCAACCCTATAATTACTCCACTGGGCTCTGTGACATTGGACTGGTCTTCCCCCTTTCTGAACTCAGAGTCCTGCTAATCAGGGGCCTCTAACTGGTGTCTTCATGGGCCGCACCAGGCCCCAGAAGCACTTGGTTTGGCCAGCAGTTTTTTTTTACTTTTAAGGGAATTTCTCAGTTATCCACAAGCCTCACCAGCCCCTAATGTGTTTTTTTGCTTGTTTCTTGAGACAGAGTCTTCTCTTTTGCCCAACCTGGAGCGCAGTGGCATGATCTCGGCTCCCAAGTCGGCAACCTCCGTCTCCCAAGTTCAAGCCTCAGCTTCCCAAGCAGCACTCCAGGGCCACACCACTACACCCGGCTGATTTTTGTATTTTTAGTACAAATGGGGTTTTGCTGTGTTGGCGAGACTGGTCTTGAACTCCTGGCCTCAAGCAATCCACCCACCGGGACCTCCTAAAGTGCTGAGATTACAGACATGAGCCACCCTCGCCTCGCCTAACCCTACTACCTTGTACTCACCCATTACCTGCATTGAACCACTATGAACCTCAGTTTCCTTGTCTATAAAATGGGGATAGTAACCCCTGTCTCCAGTATTGAGATGTGTATGCCAAGTGTCAATCACGGTGCCTTGGTCCATACATACAGGAATGCTGGCTTTCTTTGTTCCTCTTTTAAAGGTAGAGCAATTGAGAGAAAAAGTCAGGAATCCAAAGGCCTGGGGTCTAGTGCATGCCCTACAGGATCCTCCCCGTGCCAGGCCAGTTTCCCTATCTGACATATTACACAGTGATGATCATTTATAATGCTAGAAAACATGGCTGATGAAAGAGTAGGTCTTGAGGTTAAGGGTCAATGTGCAATGGAGACACAAAAGCCCTATACAGATGTGAAGGAAGGTTGATTGAAAAGTAGAGGATGAGGGCCGGGTGCGGTGGCTGACACCTATAATCCCAGCATTTTGGGAGGCCGAGGCGGGCAGATCACTTGAGGTCAGTAGTTCAAGACCAGCCTGGCCAACATGGTGAAACCCTGTCTCTACTAAAAAAACACAAAAAATTAGCCAGATGTGGTGGTGCATGCCTGTAGTACCAGCTAAATCAGGAGGCTGAGGCAGGAGAATCACTGGAACCCAGGAGGCAGAGATTGCAGTGAGCCAAGATCACACCGCTGGCACTCCATTCTGGGCAACAGTGAGACTCTGTCCCAAAAAAAAAAAAAAAAAGAAAAGTAGAGGATGCCAGAATTCCAATGCAGCCACATAGACAATTGCCCACTTGTGAACCCTCTTCATATCCACTGTGGGCTCTGTCTCCCCCACAGCATGGGAAGAAGGCAGGGCAGAAATGGCAGGACCCCTACATTGTAGAAGAAGAAACAGTCCCTTCAAGAGGATGGGCCAGGTGCAGTGACTTGAGTTTGTAATCCCAGCACTTTGAGAGGTCAAGGCAAGTGGATCACCTGAGGTGGGGAGTTCGAGACCAGCCTGACCAACATGGAGAAACCCTGTCTCTACTAAAAACACAAAATTAGCCAGCCGTGGTGGCGCATGCCTGTAATCCCAGCTACTTGGGAGGCTGAGGCAGGAGAATCGCTTGAACTCAGGAGGTGGAGGTTGCGGTGAGCAGAGATCACGCCATTGCACTCCAGCCTGGGCAACAAGATCAAAACTCCGCTCTAAATAAATAAATAAATAAATAAATACAGGCTCAAGCCTGTAATCCCAGCACTTTGGGAGGCCGAGACAGGCGGATCACGAGGTCGGGAGATCGAGACCATCCTGGCTAACACAGTGAAACCCCGTCTCTACTTAAAAAAAAAAAAAAGAAAAAACTAGCCGAGCAAGGTGGCGGGCGCCTGTGGTCCCAGCTACTCGGGAGGCTGAGGCAGGAGAATGGCGTAAACCCGGGAGGCAGAGCTTGCAGTGAGCTGAGATCCGGCCACTGCACTCCAGCCTGGGAAACAGAGTGAGGCTCCGTCTCAAAAAAATAAATAAATAAATAAATAAATAAGCCAGGGGTAGTGGCTCACACCTGTAGTCCCAGCTACTCCAGAAGCTAAGGGAGGAGGATGCCTTGAGCCCAGGACTCTGAGGCTGCAGTGAGCTGTGATTGTGCCACTGCACTGAAGCCTTGGCAACACAGACAGCCCCTTCTCAAAAAAAAAAAAAGGAAGGAAGGAAGGGAGGGAGGGAGGGAGGAAGGGAGGGAGGGAAATTGTATTTATCAAGCAGAGTCCTATGGATAAAAGAGAAAAGAAAGGCTTGCCGGAGTGAGAGAGTAGCAGAGGCCCCAAAATGTACACAAAATGTGCCCAGCCCAATGCCTGTTTCCTCTTCTCTGTGTGTCAGGTTCTCACTCCCAGCAATTTCCCCTGTTCCTCCTGCCACCCCTAGAAAGTACACGGGGAAGAGAACACGCTCCACTATCAATTATCTGGGGGCCAAACCTATGCTTTATGTGGGGTCCCAATTTTGCTGGGCTTTTGAGCTCCTTTACTGCTTATCAGACCACAGCATATCTTCATTCCACCAAGAAACTTGATTTCTACAAACCCTGTATTCTACAGGAGCAAAGGAGGGGAGGAGACTCACTAATCCATTTCTGGAATCTATCACAGAACCCAACAGTGCTAAATGAAAATGGTGAGCCCATGTCATAGAACTAGGGAACTGTGGAGGCTTTGAAACATGTCTACAAATGCTTTGATACACCTCCCTTAGACAGGCACAGCTAAATTCTCCTCCCCTTGAGTATGAGCTGGACTTAGTGATTTACTTTTAATTAACAGAATGTGGCAGGAGCAAACAATATGTGACTTTCAAGATTAGATCATAAAAGGCACTGTGGCCTCCTCCTTGGTGTTTTTTGAACCATTCACTATGGGGGACCCACTGCCATGTCATGAGGACACTCAAGCAGCCCTATGGAGAGCTATATGTGGCAAGGAACTGAGGCCTCCTGCCAACAGCCATGGGGATGCGCCACCTTGGAAGCGGATCTTCCAGCCCATAGGGGCTTCAGCTGACTGCAGCCCAGGCCTACATCATTGCCCCACCACAACATTTCTCACTATGTTGCCCACGCTGGTCTTCAACTCCTGGGCTCAAGCGCTCCACCCGCCTTGGCCTCCCAAAGTGCTGTGATTACAGGCGTGAGCCACCGCACACGGCCAAGGCCTGCATCTTGACACAAGCTCATAAAACCGTGAGCCAGAACCACCCAGCTCAGTTGTTCTCGGATTCCTGAACCACAGAAACTGTGAGATAACGTTTGATGTTTTAAGCTGCTAAAAGTTTTCTTAAGCTCTGAAGTTTTAGAATAATTATGCAGCAATAAGCAACTAATGCAGGAATACTCCCAAATAACAGTCACTGTCTATATGGTTATAAGGAATTTTCCGAGACAAATGGTTCTATACATCCAATGCATTTCTGCAGGGTACAGATGAAGAAAAAGGTCATTGGCAGAGATGCACCTTGTGTTCAGCACTCATTCAGCCCAATCCTTTTTCCTGCTTTGTGTTTCTCCATGACCGTTACACCTCCTAAATTATTCCCTCATTTGCTTTCCTGTCTCTTTTCCCACCACAATGTATACTCCATGAGAATGGGGACTTGGCTTTATGCACTGAAGTCCACCCACTACTACATAGAATCATGTCTTGCACATAAGAGAACTAATAGAATAACATAACTCCTTGCAAATCTTCTGTCTCCGTGAAGGTGCAACTACCCCCACTCAACTGCTATCACTCCTACCCCTTTTTAAGTATCTCAACTGAAAATCACTGAGGCTGGGCGCACTGGGTCACACCTGTAATCCCAGCACTTTGGGAGGCTGATGCAGGTGGATCACTTGAGGTCAGGAGTTTGAGACCAGCCTGGCCAACATGGCGAAACCCCTGTCTCTACTAAAAACATAAAAATTAGCTGGGCGTAATGGCAGGAGCCTGTAATCCCAGCTACTTGAAGGCTGATACAGGAGAATCGCTTGAACCCCAGAGGTGGAGGTTACGGTAAGCTGAGATCTCACCACTGCACTCCAGCCTGGGTGACAGAGTGAAACTCTTTCTCAAAACAAAAAAAAGAAAAGAAAAGAAAAGAAAACATTGAATCCTAAGCCAGCTGGGCATGGTGGCTCACACCCATATTTGCAACAATCTGGATCACTTGAGGCCAGGAGTTCAAGACCAGCCCGGGCAACACAGAGAGATCCCCCCACTGCCATCTCTACAAATTAAAAAAATTTTTTTTTAATTTTTAAAAATATCAGCCAGGTGCAGTGGCTCATGCCTGTAATCCTAGCACTTTGGGAGGCCAAGGTGGGCAGATCACGAGTTCAGGAGATCGAGACCATCCTGGCCAACATGGTGAAACCCCATCTCTACTAAAAACACAAAAAGTAGCTGGGCATGGTGGCGTGTGCCTATAATCCCAGCTACTCAGGAGGCTTAGGCAGGAGAATCACTTAACCAAGGAATCCGAGGTTGTAGTGAGTCGATATCATGCCACTGCACTCCAGCCTGGCGACAGAGCAAAACTCCGTCTAAAAAAAAAACACACAGGCCGGGCGCGGTGGCTCAAGCCTGTAATCCCAGCACTTTGGGAGGCCGAGACGGGCGGATCACAAAGTCTGGAGATCGAGACCATCCTGGCTAACACGGTGAAACCCCGTCTCTACTAAAAAATACACAAAACTAGCCGGGCGAGGTGGCGGGCGCCTGTAGTTCCAGCTACTCGGGAGGCTGAGGCAGGAGAATGGCGTGAACCTGAGAGGAGGAGCTTGTAGTGAGCTGAGATCCGGCCACTGCACTCCAGCCTGGGTGACAGAGCAAGACTCCATCTCAAAAAAACAAAAGAAAACAAAAAACACACACACACACACAATTAGGCCAGGAGTAGTGGCACACCCCATCTGTAATCCCAGCACTTTGGGAGGCCAAGGTGGGTGGACCACTTGAGTCCAGGAGGTCAAGACCAGCCTGGGCAACATGGCAAAACCCCATATCTAACTAAATTAGCCAGGCATGGTGGTGTGTGCCTATGGTCTCAGCTGCTCAGGAGGCTGAAGGGAAGACTGCTTGAGCCTGGGAGGAAGAAGTTGCAGCGACCCACAAACGCGCCACTGCACTCCAGCCTGGGCAACAGAGAGAGACCCTGTCTTAGGAAAAAAAAAAAAAAGCCAGGTACACACCTATAGTCCTAGCTACTCAGGAGGCTGAGGTAGGAGGAGTCCTGGGAGTCTGAGGCTGCAGTAAGCTAGGATTATGCACTGCACTGCAGCCTGGGCAACAAAGCAAGACTGTGTCTCTAAACAACAAAAAACAAGTAAACAAAAAGATTCCTGGCCAGGCATGGTGGCTCATACCTGTAATCCCAGCACTTTGGGAAGCCAAGGCTGGTGGATCACCTGAGGTCAGGAGCTCGAGACCAGCCTGGCCAACATGGTGAAACCCCGTCTCTACTAAAAATACAAACATTAGCCACGTGTGGTGGTGCACGCCTGTAGTCCCAGCTACTCGGGAGGCTGAGGCAGAACTGCTTGAACCCAGGAGGCGAAAGTTGCAGTGAGCTGAGATCGCACCACTGCACTCCAACCTGGGCAACACAGTGAGTCTCCATCCCCCCAAAAAAAAAAAAAAAAAAATCGGCCAGGTGTGGTGGCTCACACCGGTAATCCCAGCACTTTGGGAGGCCAAGGCGGGCAGATCATCTGAGGTCAGGAGTTTGAGACCGGCCTGGCCAACATGGTGAAACCCTGACTCTACTGAAAATACAAAAATTAGCTGGGTGTGGTGGCAGACGCCTGTAATTCCAGCTACTTGGGAGGCTGAGGTAGGAGGATCGCTTGAACCCCAGAAGCAAGGCAGAGGTTGCAGTGAGCCGAGATTGTGCCACCGCACTCCAGCCTGAATGACAGAGTGAGACTACCTCTAAAAATAAATAAATAAATAAATAAATAAAATCCTAAGCCCATCACCAAAAGTCCTGGAGCCGGGTGGGGAAGCAGTTGTGTGTCTGTGTCACCTCTCTCTTCCCTACTGCAATGCTTCCCTGCTGACAGCCATCTCTACCCTTCAGGGCCTCCAGCATGAAAGCTCTGTGATTTCTAGAAACAATGTCATTTTAATTAAATTCCACGGAACTGTTCTATGATCCCGGAGGACTTCATCATGGTGGGATTTTTTACCCTGCTTATTAACTGAAATCAGTATTCTTTTCAGCAAAACAAATAGACTATTTCCAAGATGACAATTTCCTTCCTAACGAGGTTCAAATCCTCTAACCAGTTCCCATGGCCACTGATGGCCATCAAATAGATCCGTAGATCTATTTGCCACACAATTCAACCCCAAGACAAATGGTCCTAGAAAACTGGCAGTGTGTGCACAGTGACAGACAACCGTTAAAAAAAAAAACTGGGAGTGTGTGAGCCTCATTTTTTTTTTTTTTTGGTAATTAGATAGGATCCTAAATATATTAATAGAGCTTACTATTTAAAGGAATCTTTCAATAAACTGCAGAATATGCTGAGTATCTCAGGAAGGCAAGGTAGGCATTAATTATGAAACTGAAATCTATGTCACCCAACACAGTCTCTTTTGCATTCCTAAATCCATGTCTGGTTGGACCCTCAACCCCTCCCCTCTCCCTGCCCGTCACTCCCAATTCCACACCATGCCGTGGCCTCCTCATGTTCACGTGCCCCCACACCCTCCAATCCCCATAGCAACAGGAGGACCTGCAGAATGCAAACCTGAACACATTTCTCTCTGCTCAAAATCTTGGAGAGGATTCCAGCTGTTCTTACAGGAAATGCAGCCCCTCTGTTCTGCCTGGCCCACCCCGCACCCACCCTGCATTCACTGCCTCTGCTCCAGCCCCACTGGGCCTTCCTTCAACAGGTCCCCACCCTTCCCCACCATCCCAAGTCGACTACGCACAGCCAAGAAAGCCCTCCCAGTCTTCTTCAACTAAGTAACCCTACTCAGCCTTCAGACCCTAGCTCAAAACACCTTCCCCGACCACCTTGACTGGGTGAATCTCCTCTCCTAGCACCAGCTCTGGGGCACTGCGGGCCTCATCGCAGCTGCAAGTTCCCATCTGTTTCTGTGATTACTGGATTTACATCTGTCTCCCCCATACACTGTGTAGGCTCCAGGAGAGCAGGAACCTCTTCTGGTTTTCTCCCCACTGTAAACCCCAGTCCTCAGCACCAATCAGGAGCTCAAGACACAGGTGCTGAATGAATGAATCAATCAACCAATCAATGAACCATCAGCTCAATCCATCAATGAGCCATCATCTGCCTCCAACTAATAATCTCTGAGTCCCACAGCCTTTTCTCGGGGCCCTTTTCACTTCTCTCCCATCTCCTCTGTCATTTGTTTTTTTGCCTTTTTTTTTTTTGAAATGGAGTCTCGCTCTGTTGCCCAGGCTGGAGTGCAGTGGCGCGTTCTCGGCTCACTGCAAGCTCCACCTCCTGGGTTCACAACATTCTCCTGCCTCAGCCTCCCGAGTAGCTGGGACTACAGGTGCCCGCCACCACACCCGGCTAATTTTTTTTTTTTTTTTTTTTTTAGTAGAGACAGGATTTCACCTTGTTAGCCAGGATGGTCTCAATCTCCTGACCTCATGATCCGCCCACCTTAGACTCTCAAAGTGCTGGGATTACAGGCGTGAGCCACCACTTCCAGCTTTTTGTCTTTTTTTTTTTTTTTTTTTGATGGAGTCTTGTTCTATCACCCAGACTAGAGTGCAGTGATGCCATCTTGGCTCACTGTAACCTCCACCTCCCAGGTTCAAGCAATTTTCCTGCCTCCTGCAGCTGGGACTACAGGCACCCACCACCACACCTGGCTAATTTTTTTTTCTGTAGAGATGGGGTTTCGCCATGTTGGCCAAGCTGGTCTCGAACTCCTGAGCCCAGGTGATTCGCCCCCTCTTGGCCTCACAAAATGCTGGGATTACAGATGTGAGCCACTGCACCTGGCCTCCTCTGTCATTTGAAGCTCAGGCAGAATGTCCCCTCTAAGAAGGGAATGTCCCCTCCAAGAAGGGGATGTCCCATGATGACACCAGCCAAATGGGATTCCTCTAGTCCCTGTTCCCCTCCCAGGACTGGAGCCGCACCTCAGGCCCCTCAGGCACAGCACGTTCTCCAGAGGGTAGGGGCTTGTCTTGTTCATCTTTTTACTTCCCCATCCCAGGAGCTCTGTCAATTTTGCTGCAACTGAATCCAAACAGAATAAAATTGAAAACAAGTCCTGCTCCCTCCCCACCTCGAGCCCAGTCTCTGCCTTTGATGCAGCCCAGATCCAAGGCATGGATGGAGCTTCAGCTTGAAGGGGAGGAAAAATGCCTACACAGTAATTAAAGAAAGAGAGAGAGAGAGCTTGAAAGCAAAACCTTGAGAAGCCCAAGGGCCAGCCTGCTGGCCTCCCTTACAAAGTCTGGCACGCAGTCTGCACTCACTATGCACTGAATTAAGGGCTGAGTGAATGAAAAGCTCACAGCCTTGAAGCTCCCGGGGACATTTCTGGCAGCAGGGCTGAGCAGAGAGATGCTAATGGATTCAGGCCGCCAGCCCCAACTCTTCGAGGAAGCCCAGAGCAATCGCCCTGCCTGGGACAGCTTGTGTCTCCTTCTCCTTCTTTTTTGTTTTTTTTTTTTTTGAAACAGAGTCTCGCTCTGTCGCCCAAGCTGGAGTGCAATGGCTCGATCACTACAAGCTTCGCCTCCCACGTTCAAGAGATTCTCCTGCCTCAGCCTCCTGAGTAGCTGGAATTACAGGCTTGCGCCACCACACCCGGCCAATTTTTGTATTTTAAGTAGAGACGGGGTTTCACCATGTTGGTCAGGCTGGTCTCGAACTCCTGACCTCGTGATCCCCCGACTCAGCCTCCCAAAGTGCTGGGATTACAGGTGTGAGCCACCACACCTGGCCTCTTACCCCTGTCAGAGTTGGAAACAGAGCTGGAAGCCCCAAAGGTGACTTCCTCCTCCCAAAAGTTCTGTTACTCAACTCCTTGAACATGGAGGGGCTCAAAGATGCTACAGCCCATGTTAAATAATCAGTCTCAGGACTTGCTGGTCATGCCACATGTTGTGATGTCTTTGCTATTAAACCGTGGTTGGTCAGGCACCGTGACTCACGCCTGTACTCGGGAGGCTGAGGCAGGAGAATTGCTTGAACCCAGGAGGCGGAGGTTGCAGTAAGCTGAGATCGTGCCACTGCACCCCAGCCTGGGAGACAGAGCAAGACTCTGTCTCAGAAAGTAAATAAATAAACAAACAAACCATGGTTAACTTCTCCACCCAGCGCCAACCTCCTGCTCAGAGGGCACCATCTAAGGTGTGTCAGGTGAGTAGGTGGCCCCTGGACTATGTTTGGGAAAGGTTCTTTTGGGTACGAGCTCCAAGATCTCAACACCAAGGAAGAAAAGAACACCAAGTCTTTCCCCGTCGCTCACCAAAACCAAAGCATCCCATGTGGGCAGGTTCCCCAAAAATGCCCACTCCCAGGACACAGTCTCACGGAGGGAGTGCACAAAAGCATGCACAGTTGTGCCCTTGCGTACAGACACACACACCGATGCAGAGGTGTCTGTCATCACTCCTCCTCAGATCACAGATCCCCAGGGGAGCTGGTCCCAGAGCAGAGATCACAGCCCCTGCAGCCAACGGGCACACGCGCAGGAACCCGTCCCTCCTGTCCCAGCTGTGCCCCCACAGGCACAGTCCTTCAGTTCTGAACGGGAGCAGTCGTGATGTTCAAGCCTTCATTGATGGCCAGGAGCCTCCTTCCCACCTCCCCAAGCCTGGGGGTCACCCCTCCCAGCTCTGGCCACCAGCCAGGCGGTCTTACTTCTTCACTTTCGGATATTTCATCTCTGCAATGGCATTGGTGGCTTCTGTCTGCTTCTCCTTCAGATGCTGGGGCCACATGTTGTCCACCCAGTCCACCAGGTCTACCTGAAAGCCAGACCAGTGTCAGCACTGCATTTCTCCACTGCCGAGCCAGACACAAACACCTCTTCTCCCTGGGGAGCCCTTGGGCCCGCCAGTGTGAGCTCCATAGTCCCAACATGGGAGGAAAGAAGGGTAGGGATGACAGGACCCCCACTTTGTAGAAGAGAAAACTGAGTCTCTTCAACAGGAAATGAAAGAGTTGCTGGGGGTCAGACATGGTAGCTTATACCTCTAATCCAAGCGCATTGGGAGGCTAAGGTGAGAGGATCACTTGAACCCAGGAGTTCAAGGCCAGCCTGGGCAACACAGCAAGATCCCTGTCTCTACAAACCATGTTACCAACCTTAGTCACCCCTATGCCTGCCAAGCCCAGTCAGCCACACCCACATGAGCCTTTTTGCAAGGCACAGCCCAGGTGGCAGGGGGACAGGGAAGGAGATGAGGTAGAAGGTATTTGGGGAGGGTACCTGGGCCCCGGACCTACCACAGTCGGACGCTTGACCAAGTGCTCCAGCTTGGTGTGGCTGAACTCCAGGCTGATGACGTTGTACAGCTTGTCCCGCTGGGCCTCAGGTGTCTCGTAGTAACGCACAAACTGGGACATGCTCATCTCTGTGCCCTTCTGGGTGTTCACATCCATCACGTCCACAAGCCGCCGACTCCCTGGGGGCAGAAGCCACACGCTGGTTGTTCCTGCCAGCTTAAGGCTCCAGATCCTTCATGGGAGCCGCTCACTAAACAAAAGCTGTTCCTCCACGGTTCCCTACAGTCCTGACCCCTCTTCCTCGTCTGTTCGATTACCTCGCCCTGTCGGCTTTCCTTCCTGATCTGTCTCCCACTCACCCGCTTCCCTGCACTACCATGGCCTCCACGCCAGTCCACGATGACCTCAAAAGTTACCTAAAGGGGCCCGGGTGGCTGGGCGTGGTGGCTCAAGCTTGTAATCCCAGCACTTTGGGAGGCCGAGGCAGATGGATCACCTGAGGTCAGGAGTTTAAGACCAGGCAGGTCAACATGGTGAAACACTGTCTCTACTAAAACTCCGAAGACAGCCAGGCATGGTGGCTCATGCCTGTAATCCCAGCACTTTGGGAGGCCGAGGAGGGCGGATCACCTGAGGTCAGGAGTTCGAGACCAGAAAGGTCAACATAGTGAAACCATGTTTCTACTAAAAATACAAAAAATAGCTGGGCATGGTGGCTCACGCCTATAGTCCCAGCTACTCGAGAAACTGAGGCAGGAGGTTTGTTTGAACCCAGGAGACAGAGGTTGCAGTGAGCTGAGATGGCGCCACTGCACTCCAGCCTGGGCGACAGAGCAAGACTGTCTTAAAAAAAAAAAAAAAAAAGAAGGACAGAAAGAAAAGGAAAGACATATATAAACAAACAAGAAAATCCTAAGAAGCCAGTGACCACATTTGTTCACAGCCACCTCAACAGGTTACATGTTAAACCAACCAAAGGCCACCATATGATGACAGCCCAAGGGCCAAATCCAGCCTACTACCTATCCTTGTGTTACCCAGAAGAATTTTTTCACTTTTTTTTTTCACTCTGTCACCCAGGCTGGAGTGTAGTGGCGTGATCTCGGCTCACTGCAACTTCTGCCTCCCGGATTTAGGCAAGTCTCATGCCTCAGCCTCCCAAGTAGCTGGGATTACAGGCATGTGCTACCATACCTGGCTAAGTTTTATATTTTTAGTAGAGATGGGGTTTCGCCATGTTGGTCGGGCTCGTCTTGAACTCCTGACCTCAAGTGATTCGCCCACCTCGGCCTCCCAAAGTGCTGGTATTCCAGGCATGAGCCACTGCAACTGGCCTAGATTTTGTTTTTCCATGCAAGAGCCATAAGTTTTGAGGGGTTTTCCATTTTTTTTAACAGAGGGAGAAAATCAAAAGGATACTATTTTGTGATATGAAAACTATATGAAACCCAAATTCTCAGATCCATTTACAAAGTTTTCCTGGTGCACGGCCACAGGCATTAGTTCACATATTGTAGAGGGCTGGCTCCGAGCTACAACGGCAGAGCTAAGTAGTTGCAACACAGACCAAATGGCCTGAAAACCCTTAAGTATTAACTCTCTGGCACTTAACAGAGAAAGTATGCTGGCCCTTGAACTAGACAGAACTCTCATGGAACTTAGATGTTGATATGGGTAATAGTCTCATCCCCTTCACTGAACCTGCCCTCTAACAGGCCCATGGTCAATATTTGTTGAATAAATAAACATAGCCTTTCATGTGGTCGGAACTGAAAAATAAAAGTAATCCTATGTAATCCCAGTACTTAGAAAAGCAGAGGTGGGACGATGGTGCTTGAGCCTGGGAGTTTGAGACCAGCCTGGGGAACATAGCAAGATTCCATTCTCTCTCTTTTTTTTTTTTTTTTTTTTGTGTGTGAGACAGGGTCTTGCTCTGTCACCCAGGCTGGAATGCAATGGTACGACTATGGCTCACTGCAGCCTCAACCTCCCTGGCTCAAGGGATCCTCCAGCCTCAGCCTCCCAAATAGCTGGGAGTACAGCGGGGCACCACCACATCCAACTAGGTTTTCATTTCTTGTAGAGACAGAATTTTGGTTTTCTTTGTTTGGTTGGTTTTTGAGACGAAGTCTCACTCTGTCGCCCAGGTTGGAGTATAGTGGCACAATCTCCTCTCACTGCAACCTCCGCCTGCTGGGTTCAAGTGATTCTCCTGCCTCAGCCGCCCTAGTAGCTGGAATGATTGGCATGCACCACCACACCCGGCTCATTTTTGTATTTTTTTTTTTTTGGAGACGGAGTCTCGCTCTGTCACCCGGGCTGGAGTGCAGTGGCCGGATCTCAGCTCATCGCAAGCTCCGCCTCCCGGGTTTATATGCCATTCTCCTGCTTCAGCCTCCCGAGTAGCTGGGACTACAGGTGACCGCCACCTCGCCCGGCTAGTTTTTTGTTTTTTTTAGTAGAGACGGGGTTTCACCATGTTGGCCAGGTTGGTCTCGAACTCTTGATCTCAGGTGATCCGCCCGCCTCAGCCTCCCAAAGTGCTGGGATTATAGGCATGAGCCACTGCGCCGGGCATGATAGGGTTTCATTATGTTGCCGAGGCTGGGAGACCCCAATCTCCACAAAAAAGAAACAAAAACAGAAAGTAACTCCTGGGGCCGGGCGCGGTGGCTCAAGCCTGTAATCCCAGAACTTTGGGAGGCTGAGACGGGCGGATCACGAGGTCAGGAGATCGAGACCATCCTGGCTAACACGGTGAAACCCAGTGTCTACTAAAAAAAATACAAAAAACTACCCGGTTTGGTGGCCGGCGCCTCTAGAGGCTGAGGCAGGAGAATGAGGTAAACCCGGGAGGCGGAGCTTGCAGTGAGCTGAGATCCGGCCACTGCACTCCAGCCTGGGTGGCAGAGCAAGACTCCGTCTCAGAAAAACAAACAAACAAAAAATCTTTCTGTTGGTTCAGCAGATGGAAAGCATTTTGTTTTCGTTTTTGGTGCTGTCCCGTTTTTTTTTTTTTTTTAAGACAGAGTCTCAGTCTGTCCCCCAGGCTGGAGTGCAGTGACACCATCTCGGCTCACAGCAACCTCGGCCTCCCAGTTCAAGGGATTCTCCTGCCTCAGCCTCCCAAGTAGTTGGGATTACAGGCACCCGCTACCAGGCCCGGCTACTTTTCTCTCTTCTTGGTAGAGATGGTGGGGGCGGGGTGGGGGGGGG
>NW_016805299.1:1064087-1077049 GCF_001698545.2 Rhinopithecus bieti | reverse complement strand
TAAAAAAAAAAAAAAAAAAAGAAAAGAAAAAAGATTCTAGACCACACCAGTGGCCAGATCCCTCCTATGGACCCTGGGAAGCAGCGGATCCAGGGGAAAACAGTTTTTGTTTTGGCATCTGGAGTGCAGATCCACCAGGGGGCATCCCCGTTCTTCACTGGATATTCTGGCCTTGATCTTGGCAAGGCTAGCGCCTTCCTTACCCAGGTGCCTGGAATAGGTGGGCGCCACTCAGACTTTCCAGAAGGCCCACCTGGCAGAAACCCTCCTGATAGAACCCCGGTACCAGCTGGGCACAGTGGCTCACACCTGTAATCCCAGCACTTTGGGAGGCCGAGGCAGGTGGATCATGAGATCGAGACCATCCTGGCTAACACGGTGAAACCCCCATCTCTACTAAATATACAAAAAATTAGCCAGGCGTGGTGGCGGGCGCCTGTAGTCCTGAGTCTGACGCAGGAGAATGGCGTGAACCCGGGAGGCAGAGCTTGCAGTGATGGGCGATGGCGCCACTGCACTCCAGCCTGGGTGAGAGAGCAAGACTCTGTCTCAAAAGTGAAAAAAAAAAAAAAAAAAAGAACCCCGGTACCCTCCCTGCTCTCTGCCCAGCCTCCCACCTCCACCCACCTCTCCTCCCTAATCTTCCTCAAGGTCATGTCTGCAAAGCTCCCTGTGCAAAGGGGTCTGCTGGGCAGGTAGCAAACAGGATAAAAACCACTAAAATCACGACCCCAGAGTCCTGCAAGTCAGCACTGAAGGCCAAGCTCAGCTACCCCCACCCACACACTGTTAAAATCTAAAGGGTTCGGTTCCCAGCGGAGCCTCCAGCCTGTGCCTCGGGCTCTTGGCTTCTCTGGGAATCAGTTTCTTCATCTATAACATGGGGAAAAAGTAGCCAGCCCAGGAACTGTCCTGAGACATAACTGAGTTCATGCACTTCACATGCACGCGGAGCACCTACAGGTGGGTAGTGTTACCGAGTGGGTCAGTTTCATCTGTAACTACAGGTGGAGAATGTGACAAGCTGGGAAGTTTAGGAACTTGCCCAGCATCACAGCCAGTTAAATCGTTGCTGGCTAGTCCCAATGAATGGACTGCTTAGGACCCTACAACATATTCAAGATACAAATGGGTGCTGGGTTCTTCTGGGGAATGATGAAAAAGTTCTAAAACTGACTTTCATAATGGTTGCACAACTCTGTAAATATACTAAAAACAAGTGAATCATGGCCGGCCACGGTGGCTCACACCTGTAATCCCAACACTTTGGGAGACAGAGCTGGAAGGAGCACTTGGCCCTAGAAGTTTGAGACCAGCCTGGGTAATACAGTCACACCCCACCTCCACACACATACACACAAATTGGCCAAGCATCGTGACCCACACCAGTGGTCCCAGCTACTCCGAAGGCTGAAGTGGGAGGACTGCTTGAGCATCAGAGGTTGAGGCTGCAGTGAGCCATGATCGTGCCACTGCACTCCAGCTTGGACAACAAGAGCCAGACCCTGTCTCAAAAAAAAAAAAAAAGTGTGGGGAAAATGAATTGTATGGTCTGTGACTTATTTCTCAACAAAACTTTTTTACTTTTTTAAAATGGAGAGTCTCAGAGATGGCAAGTAATCTGGGAGTGTTTCCAAATAAATGTATGCCTTGTATATATCATGATACTTGCCCTTTGCAATATACTTTTTTTTTTTTTTCTTTTAAGAAAATTCTTGCTCTTGTTCCCCAGGCTGGAGTGCGATGGCGTGATCTCGGCTCACTGCAACCTCTGCCTCCCGGGTTCAAGCAATTCTGCCTCAGCCCCCCGAGTGGCTGGGATTACAGGCACCTACGACCACACCCGGCTAACTTTTGTATTTTCAGTAGAGACGGGGTTTTACCATGTTGGCCAGGCTAGTCTAGAACTCCTGACCTCAGGTGATCCTCCTGCCTCAGCTTCCCCAAGTGCTGGAGTTACAGGTGTGAGCCACCACGTCAGGGCCTGTAACATACTTTAAGTAACAATTTTGCACTCTCATTTAATCCCAGGTATATATACCTATCTCACATGTACACAGATATTAATCCACAAGTTATTATTTTCAATCTCAGTCCAAATGTGGACCAAGAAAAACAAAAGAACATCTGGATCTGGGATTCATGTGGCACTCAAATATCTGATGAATGCAAGAGTAGGCAGGGTGTGGTGATTCACACCTGTAACCCCAACACTTTGGGAAGCCAGGGCAGGAGGATCACTTGAGCCCAGGAGTTCGAGACCAACCTGGACAACATGTCAAGATCCCATCTCTACAAAAAATTTAAAAATTAGCTGTGCATGTGGCAGACACCAGTAGTCCCAGCTACTTGGGAGGATCACTTGAGCCTGGAAGGCAGAGGCTACAGTGAGCAATGGCTGTGCCACTGCACTCCAGCCTAGGTGACAGAGTGAGACTGTCTTAAAAAATGAAAAATAGGCCAGGCTCAGAGGATCAAGCCTGTAATCCCAGCACTTTCGGAGGCCGAGACGGGCGGATCACGAGGTCAGGAGATCGAGACCATCCTGGCTAACACGGTGAAACCCCATCTCTACTAAAAAAATACAAAAAAAAAAAAAAAAAAAACTAGCCAGGCGAGGTGGCGGGCGCCTGTAGTCCCAGCTACTCAGGAGGCTGAGGCAGGAGAATGGCGTAAACCCGGGAGGCAGAGCTTGCAGTGAGCTGAGATACAGCCACTGCACTCCAGCCTGGGCGACAGAGCAAGACTCTGTCTCAAAAAATAAAATTAAATTAAATTAAATTAAATTAAGTTAAAAAATGAAAAATTGCTGGGCGCAGTGGCTCGTACCTGTAATCCCAGCACTTTGGGAGGCCGAGGCGGGCAGATCACGAGGTCAGGAGATCGAGACCATCCTGGCTAACCCAGTGAAACCCCATCTCTACTAAAAATACAAAAAATTAGCCGGGCGTGGTGGCGGGCGCCTGTAGTCCCAGCTACTCAGGAGTTTGAGACAGGAGAATGGTGTGAACCTGGGAGGCAGAGCTTGCAGTCAGCCGAGATCGTGCCACTGCACTCCAGCCTGGGTGACAGAGTGAGACTCTGTCTCAAAATAAATTAATTAATTAATTAAAATAAAAAATTTAGGCCGGGCGCGGTGGCTCAAGCCTGTAATCCCAGCACTTTGGGAGGCCAAGACGGGCAGATCACGAGGTCAGGAGATCGAGACCATCCTGGCTAAAACAGTGAAACCCCGTCTCTACTAAAAATACAAAAATCTATCTGGGCGTGGTNAAAAAAAAAAAAAAAAAAAAAAAAAAAAAATAGGTGGGCATGGTGGTGGGTGCCTGTAGTCCCAGCTACTCGGGAGGCTGAGGCAGGAGAATGGCATGAACCTGGGAGGCGGAGGTTGCAGTGAGCTGAGATCGCACCACTGTACTCCAGCCTGGGTGACAGAGGGAGACTCTGTCTAAAAAAAAAAGAAAAAAAGAAAAAAAAAAAAAAAAACGCTGGGCATGATGGTGTGTACCTATAGTCCCAAGTACTTGGGAAGGTGAGGGGGAAGAATTGCTTGAGCCAGCAGGTCAAGGCTGCAGTGAGCCGTGAACATGCCACTACACTCCAGCCTGGGTGACAGAGTAAGACCATGTCTCTTAAATAAAAAAAAGAAAGAAAGAAAAGAAAAGGGAAGAAATGAATTAGAAAATTCAAAATGATTTAAAAGTAATGTTATAAAGGATAGCATATAAAAAAATGAATGAAGAACAGCTAAGCTGCATTTATTGGAGAGGAAATTTGGATATTAGAGTATTAGGGAAACCAAGAAAGAACTTGAGTAGGAAGAGGAGAAAGTGAAGTGCTGTAGAGAGGTGCTGGAAGTGCAGCAAGTGCATTGGCAAAACTAGGGTGATCTGTGTATAATGACAGACAGAATAGTGTATTAGACAATAGTGTCACAGGATTCACAGGGCTGCGAGCTGCAAGATGCCCACCACAAATGTGGCACTTTTCAGACTAACCATTTTGTGAGATTGCCTTCCTTCAAGATTGAACCAGATGCTCATTTTAACGCAATTTCACGTGGATAAAACTCTAAAAGGCCAGCATAGGCTAGCGCCTCAAATTCAGTACTTTAACACAATAAACATCCTTTTCTCTCACATGGCAATCCAGTAAAGGCCTGCAGAAGGATTCTGCTCCATGTGGTCATTCGGGAGCCCAAGCTCCTTTTGTCTTGTGTCTCTGCTCTTCTCTCCATTTTTCAAATTCTGTCCACTTAGCTAGTGGGTAGGAAAGGAGAACTAGGACTGCATGAAGGACATTTTAACATTTCAGGCATAGATGTGGCACATGCCATGTAGGTTCGTATTCCATTGGCTGAAATTCAGACACATGGTCTCAACTAATTGCAAGATGTGGTCCAGCCATGTGGCCAGAAGAAAAGCAGAACGCTGGTATTTGTAAACACCAATAATCTCTACAACAGATGTCCCTGTCCTGTGTGTTGATGCTCTGAGAACCATACTCCTTTGTCAAACACTGAGCCTAACTCCAATTTATTTTCTAAGTGAATTTAGTGGTTTTTATTAAATGCTCATGGAAAGAATTTAAATTGGAGTCAAACATGAATACTTTCTAACATTATTGAATGGAAATAAAGCATCATACAAATGTATAAACAGACAAAGTTTTCAAATTTCAATATGTTAGGGGAGGACAAAAGAATCTCACAAATCATTTAATTCAGTCTTCTAATTTTGCAGTTAACTAAACTGGACCAACAGCCCACATCTATGTAGATAATGAGCAAGAGAGCCGGGGTTGAAACCTAATTGGTATGATGTCAGGCTTTAAACTACAAACACGAATTTAACACAGCAAGACAAAAAGTCTTCATGTTATACTTTTAAAAGGCACAGAACAGGCCAGGCGCAGTGGCTTACGCCTGTAATCTCAGCACTTTGGGAGGCCGAGGCGGGCAGATCACAAGGCCAGGAGATCGAGACCATCCTGGCTAACTCGGTGAAACCCCATCTCTACTAAAAATACAAAAAATTAGTCGGGCGTGGTGGCGAGCGTCTGTAGTCTCAGCTACTAGGGAGGCTGAGGCAGGAGAATGGTGTGAACCTGGAGGCGAAGCTTGCAGTAAGCCGAGATCGTGCCACTGCACTCCAGCCTGGGGGACAGAGCGAGACTCCATCTCAAAAATAAAAAAAATAAAAAATAATAATAAAAAAAGGCACAGAACAATTAAACAGGTTAGAAATCTAATATGTCTTTAAGTTACACAGATGCATAAAGGAGCCTCATTTTTAAAAACTATTATTATCGCCGGGCGCGGTGGCTCAAGCCTGTAATCCCAGCACTTTGGGAGGCCGAGACGGGTGGATCACAAGGTCAGGAGATCGAGACCATCCTGGCTAATATGGTGAAACCCCGTCTCTACTAAAAAATACAAAAAACTAGCCAGGCGAGGTGGCGGGCACCTGTAGTCCCAGCTACTCGGGAGGCTGAGGCAGGAGAATGGAGTGAACCTGGGAGGCCGAGCTTGCAGTGAGCCGAGATTGCGCCACTGCACTTCAGCCTGGGCGACACAGCGAGACTCCGTCTCAAAAAAAAAAAAAAAGAAAAGAAATGAGTGCTGTTATTTACTTTTATGTTCTGTGTTGCATCTGACACACAACTTCACAGACAAATGGCAGGTGAACTAAAGAACTGACCTGGGGGTGGTTCTGGGTGGGCATGTGTAACAAAAAAGATGAACCCCCACCTGGAATCACCTGGTAGGTCCTGAGCAGCCCCGGGGCAGCACGGCTCAACACAGAAGGACAGACAGGTGTGGAGAAGGCCTGTGTTTCCTTTTCCTTTTTTTTTTTTTTTTTGAGACGGAGTCTCACTCTGTTGCCCAGGCTCACTGCAGCCGCTTGAACCTCTTGGGTTCAAGCGATTTTCCTGCCTCAGCCTCCCAAGTAGCTGGGACTACAGGTGTGTGCCTCTACACCCAGCTAGTTTTTGTATTTTTTGTAAAGACAGGGTTTCACCATGTTGGCCAGGATGGTCTCAAACTCCTGACCTCAAGTGATTTGCCGACCTCGGCCTCCTGAAGTGCTGGGATTACAGGCGTGAGCCACTGCACCCGGCCTAATTTTTGTATTTTTTATACAGACGGGGTTTAGCCATATTGGCCAGAATGGTCTCCAACTCCTGACCTCAAGTGATTTGCCCGCCTCAGCCTCCCAAAGTGCTGGGACTACAGCTATGAACTATGGCACCCAGCCTGCTTTTCTGAGCAATACCATGCCTCCCACTGCCACTGCTGCCTTCCCCGGTACCTCTTAGGCACTCTCCTGGCCTCTGCTATTTTGCAGCTTTTCATATCACAGATGCCACTTGGGACCAGTGTTTAAGACTCCCAGTCAGACCACGGCCAAGCCAGGGTCCCCGCTGACTACACTTCAGCTTGCCCCGCCCTCTGATGCAAGGGAGTCAGGACTTAAGGGACTGGCCTTACTCAGCTGTATGCCTGCCTCAGACCAGGGAAGGGCTGTGGGGAGCAGCTGGGGCTGAAGTCAGAGGGGGAAGAGTATAGGGAAGAGGCCCAGGCAGGCCAAGTGACCATCTTAGGAGAAGGTCTGGAGGCTTGGTTCTAAGAAGAGCCTCCTTGGTGTGCCCGGAGCTCCAACCAGCTCCCCAGGTGTCCTGGAAGCCACAGTCTGTGGAAGGGGTAGGAGTGAGAGTGGAAGTGGTGGGAGGAGGAAGGAAAATCAGTTCTATTGGGCACCTGGGCTTCACGGACCTCCCCTCCCCCAGGGAAACAGAAATGGACAGGTCACCTGTTCATGCCACACAGCTGGGGTCTAGCCCCCAAGGGGCAGCAGGAAACACAGACAGGATAGAACACCACCCAGAGAGGCAGGGTGATAGCAACAGAGGGGACCATGGAGGCAGGGTGATAGTAAGAGAAGGACCCCTGGCTTTGAAGCCTCATACATTGAGAGGAAGGCCCCCTCTCCAAACAGATGAGGGGACATTTCATGCCACAGATATCAGGTTGCTACACGAGTAATTGCAGTTTTGCCATTGAAAGTAATGGTGGCCAGTTGCGGTGGCTCGTGCCCGTAATTCCTATACTTTGGGAGGCTAAGGCCAGCGAATTACCTGAGGTCGGGAGTTCAAGAACAGCCTGGCCAACACAGTGAAACCCCATCTCTACCAAAAACACACACACACACACAAAAATTAGCTGTGCGTAATAGCACATGCCTGTAATCCCAGCTAGTTGGGAGGCTGGGGCATGAGAACTGCTTGAACCCAGGAGGTGGAGGTTGCAGTGATCCAAGATCGTGCCGCTGCACTCCAGCCTGGGAGACAGAGCAAGACACTGTCTCAAAAAAAAAAAAAAAAAAGAGAGAGAGAAGAAAAAAAGAAAGGAAGTAGTGGCAAAAAAAAAAAAAAGAAAGAAAGAAAGAAATGGCAAAAACCACAATTAGTAGGCTGGGTGTGGTGGCTCACGCCTGTAATCCCAGCACTTTGGGAGTCCGAGGCGGGCAAATCACGAGGTCAGGAGTTTGAGACCAGCCTGGCCAACATAGTGAAACCTCATCGCTACTAAAAATACAAAAAATTAGCCAGGCATGGTGGCGGGCACCTGTAGTCCAACTACTTGGGAGACTGAGGCAGGAGAATCGCTTGAACCTGGGAGGCAGAGGTTGCGGTGAGCCGAGATCGTGCCATCCAGCCAGGGCAACAAGAACAAAAAACTCCAAAATAAAATAAAATAAAATAAATAACACAATTGGTTTGTACCAAACTAATAAATTCCAGCCAATAAGTGACAAATAAATGACAAAATTAGGCCACCTCCACGCTGCAGCCCCTGATAAACTAAAGGAGCTACGTGTTGAGCACCAATGGCTGCTGATATCATAGATAGGGAGGGAAAGAGAGAGAGAAAGAGAGAGAGAGAGAGAGATGACCCAACATTACATGCCTCCTGATGGAAGAACGAAGCACCAATGACGAAGCGTCCTGCCAGAAACCATGGATGAATGAATGAATGAATGAATGAAGAGTATGCAATAGCAGGGGAGGTACCTTGAATCTGGTCAACCATCTACATCCGACTACCAGTTTACAGAACTACAGAAAAAGAAGAACATGTTAGACAGCTCCAAGAGTATGGCATTGGCAGATCCACACAGGGGAAAACTCTGCAGGTCAACAACTCAACAGGTCAACTCCACGAACAACCCGGAGGAGTTGAAGGAGATGTAGGGAGAATCCAGAGAGTGAAGGAGACTTAAAATGCAGCTCAACCAGGCCAGGTGCCGTGGCTCATGCCTGTAATCCCAGCACTTTGGGAGGCTGAGGCAGGAGGATCATCTGAGGTTGGGAGTTTGAGACCAGCCTGACCAACACAGAGAAACTGGTCAGGAAGAAACTGACTTTATACCTTTTCTTTCCTTCACCACAGAACCCTTTCTTCAAACAAAAGCTTTGATGACAGTCAAATACATGTAAATAAAAACAAAACAAGCAGCTCAGGCTGATGCAGGAGGTGGGTGCGGGGTGCTCAGAATTCAGACCTAGATCCCTGGGGTTTCCCTTTGAAATTCACTGGGTTGGGGCATTTTTGGGTCCTTTCCCAGGGGCAAAGCACTGAGTTTTAGTTCCTGAATACTCGGATCACTTCCCTTAAATGTATAAAGTGGGCAGGAGCAGGGGCAGTGAGGGCAGAGGAAGAGACAGGGGCCACCAGTCCCTTTTGGCCTGAGCTGAGAGATGAAGAATGAGTCCTCCAGCTTCCCGGTCTGATCTGTCACAGGGGCAAAGGGAACCGGGCATACGGGCTGAGTCTCTAAGCAAGAGGTTCGGCACTGGGGAGGAGGCGGGTGGCCAAAAGGGACGGAGAGGACAGATAAGTGCCAAGAATGGAATGCGGCCCTCCCAGCCTTTAGGAGCAGCCATCCCTGGAGCAGCTGACCGGGACAAGCGGCCCTTCAGACTCGCAAGGGATCCACACTGCTGGGGCTCTCGGGTTCCTGAAGTCAGTGGGTTACAGGAGAAATTTTCCACATGGGGCAGTGCCTGGAGTTCCTAGGCAGGCCAGCAGCCTCCCTCCCTCCACCGCCCACCCACCCCAGGCTCATGGGTGCTCTGGCTCCCGGGCTGCACACACATCCAACAGGTTCCAGCTGCGGAAATTAATCCATGGCCCCGTGGCCCCTGCTTTGAAGGCTCCATCCGTCAGCTCCTAGAGCCTCGGGCTCAGGGCCAGGACGAGGCTGCTGAAAGTCATCTTGAAGGCTAATGTGAAACATACACAGGCGCGACCCCAAACTCCCCCGAGCCCCGCTCTTCCAAGAGCGCACAGAACTGTTCCACATCACAGTTCTGGAACCTTCTCCAGCATCCTCACATTTCTGGACTGGTTTTTTGTTGTTGTTGTTGTTGTTTGAGACGGAGTCTCGCTCCATCGCCCAGGCTGGAGTGCGGTGGCCGGATCTCAGCTCACTGCAAGCTCCGCCTCCCGGGTTCCCGCCATTCTCCTGCCTCAGCCTCCCGATTAGCTGGGACTACAGGCGCCGGCCACCTCGCCCGCCACCTCGCCCGGCTAGGTTTTTTTTTTTTTTTTTTTTTTAGTAGAGACGGGGTTTCACCGGGTTAGCCAGGATGGTCTCGATCTCCTGACCTTGTGATCCGCCCGTTTTATATTTTGTTCCTCATCCATGTCACAGAGGCACCACTGATTAGCAAGAGCACTGCTCAGAGGTTCAAATCCGACTCTGCTCTACTGTTTTGAAACAGCAGTGAGGCCTGAGTTCGTGATTCACCCGCCTTGGCCTCCCAAAGTGCTGGGGTTACAGGGGTGCGCCACCGCGCCTGGTCCCTCTCCCTGCATTTCTATCTGTCCTGGCAATTGGATGTCTCCCCTACCTGCCGGTCTGGCCTTGACCTCCCAGACCTCTCTCCTGAGATCCAACTCAATGTGCCCTGAACCACACCCATCTATACCCACCCCCCGAGTTGCTTTTCTTCAGGGGGTCTATCAGAAGCATTGTGTTCTCCTAATCACTGAAATTCAAACCCATGTGACTCTGATGTGCCAAGTACTATCTGAGCAACTCAAAAATCATTTGTCTCCAGGCCTCAGCTTTTCCCATTTGTGAAATGGGAAAGCAGGACTGGAAGAACTCTAAGACTCCTTCCCGAGCTTAAAATGGAAAAACTCTATGATTTTAAACCAACTTAAGGCTGGACGCGGTGGTTCACACCTGTAATCCCAACATTTTGGGAGGCTGAGGTGGGCAGATCACCTGAGGTCAGGCGTTCAAGACCAGCCTGGCCAACATGGCAAAACCCCGTCTCTACTAAAAGTACAAAAATTAGCCGGGCGTGGTGGCGCGAGCCTGTAATCCCAGCTCTCAGGAGGCTGAGGCAGGAGAAGCTTGAACCCGGATGGCAGAGGTTGCAGTGAGCCGAGATCGAGCCACTGCTCTCTAGCCTGGGTGACTTTTTTTCTGTGACTCCATCTTGGGGGTGGGCGGCGGGGGGAACTTAAAAAAGGTCTGGCCGGCACAGTGGCTCACGCCTGTAATCCCAGCACTTTGGGAGGCCAAGGAGAACAGATCACCTGAGGTCAGGAGTTTGAGACCAGCCTGGCCAACATGGCGAAACCCCATCTCTACTAAAAATACAAAAATTAGCTGGATGTGGTGGTGCAAGCCTGTAAACCCAGCTACTTAGGAGGCTGAGCCAGGAGAATCGCTTAAACCTGGGAGGCGGAGGTTGCAGTGAGCCAAGATGGGGCCACTGTACTCCAGCCTGAGCAACAGAGTGAGACTCTGTCTCAAAACAAAAAGTCCGGGGACAAGTCAGCCAGCTTTGATTTCCAAGGGGTGAGAACTTAGCTTTTCTCCAAAACACGGTCCATCAAGGGCAAGATCCACAGCTCGTGACTAGCATCAGGCCAGACACAATACAGACAACCCAGTAAATCTATAAGGGAAGAAAGGCATGGAGGAGGAGGAGGAGGAGGAGGACGACCTGGAAAAATGAACACCTAATTCATATGACTATTGAGGAGAACAAAGTGAAGCCCTATGGCACATATGCGACAAAAGATAGGTGATTATTAGTATAATTGCATGAATACCGGATGAAGTCATTTGTCATGAAGATTCAAGCAAAAGGCCAAAGAAAGCATCAGTTGCCTTGAATTCTCTCATTGGAGAGAAATCCAATAAAGTCATAATATGCGGGCCCTGGTGCAATGGCTCTCGCCTATAATCCCAGCTACTTGGAAGGCTAAGCTGGGTGGGTCGCTTGGGCCCATGAGATTGCAAGCAGCCTAGGCAACATAGCAAGACTCATCTCTACAAAAAATAAAAAATAAAAACAATTAGCCATGCATGCGCATAGTCCCGGCTACTAGGGAGGGTAAGGCGGGAGGACCACTTGAACCCAGAAGGTCAAGTCTGCAGCGAGCTATGATCATGACACTGCACTGCAGCATGGGCGACAGAGTGAGATGCTGTCTCAAAAAAAAAAAAAGGGCCGGGTTCGCTGGCTCACGCCTGTAATCCCGGCAGTTTCGGAGGCAGAGGTGGGCAGATCACCTGAGGTCAGGAGTTTGAGACCAGCCTGGCCAACGTGGTGAAACCCCGTCTTTACTAAAAATACAAAAAGTAGCTAACCCCAGCTACTTGGGAGGCTGAGGCAGGAGAATCACCTGAACCCAGGAGGCAGAAGTTGCAGTGAGCCCAGATCACACCACTGCACTTCATACTGGGCAACAGAGTGAGACTCTATCTCAAAAAAAAAAAAAAAAAAAAAATTAAAAAAAAGACAAACCTAGACAACATAAGGAAATCCTGCTTCTACAAAGCATTTAAAAATGATCTGGGCATGGTGGCGCACCTGTAGTCCCAGCTACTTGGGAGGTTAAGGTGGGAAAATCACTTGAGGCCAGGAGGTTGAGGCAGCAGTGAGCTGTAATCACACAACTAGACTCCAGCCTCGGCAACAGAGCAGGACCCCCCACAACAAAGAGTATGCTGTGGAGGTCCCAACCAGTGCAACAAAACAAGGAAATATATTAAAAGGCATAAAGAGGCCGGGCCCTGTGGCTCAAGCCTGTAATCCCAGCACTTTGGGAAGCCAAAGCAGGTGGATCACGAGGTCAGGAGATCGAGACCATCCTGGCTAACACGGGGAAACCCCGTCTCTACTAAAAGTACAAAAAAATTGCCGGGCGTGGTGACATATGCCTGCAGTCCCAGCTACTCAGGAGGCTGAGGCAGGAGAATGGCATGAACCCGGGAGGCGGAGCTTGCAGTGAGCCAAGATCGCGCCACTGCACTCCAGCCTGGGTGACAGAGCGAGACTCTGTCTCAAAAAACATATAAAATAACATAAAATAAATTTTTTAAAAAAGCATAAAGATTGGAAAGAAGAAACAAACTGCTATTGTTAATAGACGGTATAATTGCTTAACTTAAAATAGCACCCCCCCCAAAAATCAAATACCTAGGAATGAACCTAAGAAGATATGCAAGTCTTCCACAAAAACCCTACAAATCAAGGGAACAGTATACCACATTCACTGAATAGAAAACTCAGTATGATAAAAAGTTCCCCAGTTAATCCACAGAATCAACAAGATTCCAATCAAAATTACAGCAACCTTTAAAGAAACATGGACAAGGTGATTTTAAGATTCATATGGAAACACAAAGGGTCAAGGCAATCTCTTTTTTTTTTTTTTTCTTTTTCTTATTTTTTTGAGACAGGATCCCTCTCTGTCGCCCAGGCTGGAGTACAGTGGCGTGATCTCGCCTCACTGCTGCCTCCGCCTCTGGGATTCAAGCAATTCTCCTGCTTCAGCTGGGTAGGAAGTAGCTGGGATTACAGGCGCGCACCACCACACCCAGCTAATTTTTGTATTTTTTTCTTTTTTTTTTTTTTTTTTTTTTAGAAGGAGG
>NW_016805299.1:1048744-1062460 GCF_001698545.2 Rhinopithecus bieti | reverse complement strand
CCCGCCTCGGCCTCCCAAAGTGCTGGGATTACAGGCTTGAGCCACGGCGCCCGGCTGATTTTTTTTTTTTTTTAATAATAATAGTGCTGGGTCAACTGGACATCCATATGGCAAAAAAGGGGAGACCTTGACCTCATCTTCCACCAGACAGAAAAAATCTATTCCAGATGAACTATAGATCAAAATATGATCGTTCAAACAATAACGCTTTTTGAGAAAAACGTGAATATCTTCATGACCTTAGAGTAGGCAAAATTTTCTTAAGCAAGACACAGAAAGAATTAATGCAACAAGCAGCGCTAAATAGTCTGTGTTAAGATTAAGAACTTCTAGGCGAGGCGCAGTGGCTTACACCTATAATCCCAACACTTTGGGAGGCTGAGGCGGGAGGATCACAAGGTCAGGAGTTCAAGACCAGCCTGGCCAACATGGTGAATCGCCATCTCTACTCAAAATACAAAAATTGGTTGGGCGCAGTGGCTCACGCTTGTAATCCCAGCAATCTGGGAAGCTGAGGCAGGCAGATCACCTGAGGCCAGGAGTTCGAGACCATTCTGGCCAATGTGGTAAAACCCTGTCTCTACTTAAAGTATAAAAATTAGCTGGGCATGGTGGCAGGCGTCTGTAATCCCAGCTACTCGGGAGGCTGAGGCAGGAGAATCACTTGAACCAGGAGGCGGAGGTTGCAGTGAGCCGAGATCACGCCATTGCACTCCAGCCTGGACAAGAGCGAAATTCCATCTCAAAAATAAACATACAAATAAAAATTAGCCACGCATGGTGGTAGGTGCCTGTAATCCCAGCTATTCAGAAGGCTGAGGCAGGAGAATCGCTTGAATCCAAGAGGCAGAGGTTGCAGTGAGACAAGATCACGCCACTGCACTCCAGCCTGGGCTACAGAGCAAGACTCTGTCCTGAAAAAAACAAACAAAATAAAACTTCTGCTCATTCAAAGACACCTTTTTAGAAAGGTGAAAACACAACCCACAAAGTGGGAGTTATTGGGTTTTTTTGTTTGTTTTTCTTTTTTGAGACGGAGGCTTGGCCGGGCGCGGTGGCTCAAGCCTGTAATCCCAGCACTTTGGGAGGCCAAGACGGGCGGATCACGAGGTCAGGAGATCGAGACCATCCTGGCTAACACGGTGAAACCCCGCCTCTACTAAAAATACAAAAAACTAGCCGGGCAAGGTGGCGGACGCCTGTAGTCCCAGCTACTCGGGAGGCTGAGGCAGGAGAATGGTGTAAACCCGGGAGGCGGAGCTTGCAGTGAGCTGAGATCCAGCCACTGCACTCCAGCCTGGGAGACAGAGCCAGACTCCGTCTCAAAAAAAAAAAAAAAGAGACGGAGGCTTGTTCTGTCACCCAGGCTGGATGCAGTGGTGCAATCTCAGCTCATTGCAACCTCCACCTCCCAGGTTCAGGTGATTCTCCTGCCTCAGCCTCCTGAGTAGCTGGGATTACAGGTACGAGCCACCACGCTTGGCCTCTCATTTTCGTATTTTTAGTAGAGATGAGGTTTTTGTATTTTTAATAGAGATGAGGTTTGGCCAGGCTGGTCTCAAACTCCTGACCTCTGGTAATCTGCCCACCTCAGCCTCCCAAAGTGTTAGGATTATAGGCATGAGCCACCACCCCCTTCCTGGGAATATATATATATATATATATATATCTGACAAAAGACTCACATCCACAATATATAAAGAACTCTTACATTACAGTCTCAATTGTGTCCACCTATAAAATGTATATATTAATATGCTGAAGTCCTCACCCCCAGCACCTCAGAATGTGACCATATTTGGAGATAGGGTCTTTAAAAAGGTAATTAAGTGAAAATGACATCTTTAGGGTGAGCCCTCATCTAATATGACTGGTGTCCTTAGAAGAAGAGTTTAGGGGCTGGGCACCATGGCTCACGCATGCAATTGCAGCACTTTGCGATGGCGAGGCAGGAGGATCACTTGAGCCCAGGAGTTTGAGAACAGTCTGGGCAACAAAGCGAGACCCGTCTCTACAAAAAAGGAGAAGAGTTTAGGACAGACGTGCAAATGGAAAACCACATGAGGGCAGAGAGAAGACAGCCATCTACAAGCCAAGGAGAGAGGCCTTCAACTAAAACACACCTGCTGCCACCTTGATCTCAGATTTCTTATTTCTTGCCTCCAAAATTGTAAGAAAATACATTTCTTTTTTTTCTTTTCCTTTTTTTTTGAGATGGAGTCTCACTGCGTCACCCAGGCTGGAGTGTAGTGGTGCAATCTCAGCTCACTGTAACCTCCACCTCCCGGGTTCAAGCAATTCTCCTGCCTCAGCCTCAGGAGCAGCTGGGATTACAGGTGCGCACCACCATTCCCGGCTAATTTTTGTATTTTTAGTAGACACTGAGTTTCGCCATGTTGGCCAGGCTGACCTGGAACTTTTGACCTCAGGTGATCCGCCCACCTCAGCCTCCCAAAGTGCTGGGATTACAGGCATGAATCACTGCACCCGGCCTAAGAAAATAAATTGTTCTTGAAGCCCCCATCTGTTGTACTTTGTTATGGCAGCTCAAGCAAACAAATACACCTTACAATTAATAAGAGACAACCCTTTGAAACAATGGAGAAAAGACCTGATGAGACATTCAGAGGATATCCAATCATGAAACTAAGGCCAGGTGCAGTGGCTCACACCTGTAACCCCAGTACTTTGGGAGGTCGAAGCGGGAGAATTGCTTGAGCCCAGAAGCTTGAGACCAGCCTGGGCAACATGGTGAAATCTCATCTCTATGAAAAATACAAAAGTATGGTGGCAGGCGCCTCTAATTCCAGCTAATTGGGAGGCTGAGGCAGGAGAAACGTTTGAACTCAGGAAGCAGAGGTTGCAGTGAGCCACGATGGTGCCACTGCACTCCAGCCTGGGCAAGAAGAGTGAAACTCATTCTCAAAACATCAAAAAAAACAAACAAAACACACACACACAAACACACAAAAAGAAATCTACAAATATACACAACAAACAATATAGATGAATTGTATAAACACAAAGCTAAGCAAAAGAAGCCAAAAATTGGCTGGGCGCGGTGGCTCAAGCCTGTAATCCCAGCACTTTGGGAGGCTGAGACGGGCGGATCACTAGGTCAGGAGATCGAGACCATCCTGGCTAATACGGTGAAACCCCGTCTCTACTAAAAAATACAAAAAAAACTAGCCGGGCGAGGTGGTGGGCGCCTGTAGTCCCAGCTACTCAGGAGGCTGAGGCAGGAGAATGGCATAAACCCGGGAGGCGGAGGTTGCAGTGAGCTGAGATCCGGCCACTGCACTCCAGCCCCGGCGACAGAGCAAGACTCCGTCTCAAAAAATAAAAATAAAGAAAGAAAGAAAGAAAGAAAGAAGCCAAAAACTAAAGAAGACATCCTCCACGATTTTACTGGCATAAAATGTGAAAACAGGCAAAACTCATCCATGGGGCTAGAAGTCAAGTTCNTCCCAGCTACTCCAGAGGCTGAGGCAGGAGAATCACTTGAACCCAGGAGGTGGAGGTTGCAGTGGGCCAAGATCGTGTCACTGCACTCCATCCTGGGCAACAGAGTGAGACTCCGTCTCAAAAAATAAAATAAAGAAAGAAAGAAAGAAAGAAAGAAGCCAAAACTAAAGAAGACATCCTCCACGATTTTACTGGCATAAAATGTGAAAACAGGCAAAACTCATCCATGGGGCTAGAAGTCAAGTTCACTAGCAGTGGAGGGTGGAGACTAGATGGGCAGATGCAGAGGATTCTGGGTACTGGTTACCCTGATGTGTTCAGTTTGTTAAAATTAATCGAGCTACGTGGTTACCATATGTGCACTTTTCTGTATGTATATTATACTTCAATGAATGGGTTTTTTTTTGAGGGTACAGTGTTACAAAAATGGAAACTGCCTTTTTGGAAAAAAAAAAAAAGGCTTGGAGCTTAGAACAGACCGCTGATGGAGAAAAGCCTAATTTTAAGACATTAGAGAAGAGTCTGCAGCCCCAAGTTGTGGCCTGAACACCTGGCAGTACACAAGTGCCTTTCTCAAACAGCCACCTCCCATGGTGCAGCACCCAGGGCAAGGTAAGACGCTGGAAGACAGAGGCTACAAGACAGAGGCTGCGACCCCACCCCGCAATGACTGGGAGGGGAGGGCTGGCCCAGCCTTCCCCACACACTGCCCTCCAAAGCAGAACTCTCAGGTCTGTTAGGGCTTGTTTATGTCACCCAGCAACCCTAGAGAATCACTGCTTCCCCACTTTTAGTCCACGTGGTTCTGCTGGGCTGACCCCAGCCAGCAGCTCCAGTTTGGCTCAAGGCTGTGCTAAGACTGTCAGAGCCAATCCAGAGGCATTTAAGGGAACAACCGAGGGTTTGGGAACGACCCTGAGCTGGCAGGATAGACGCCTGAAGCTGCTGTGGGCCCCTTCTTCACCTACCCTCCCATGGGGAGAAGCCTGCCAAGAATGAAGCGGAAAGAGGGAGTCAAAGTGGGAAGCAGAAAGGAGAAACAGACTCAACTTCTCAAGATCATTTTGGAGCATCCAGACATAAATGTCCCTGGAGGTTACATGCTGAACTTACGACCTAAGCCTATGAATTCCCTTTTGCTTAGGACAGCTAGAGTTACATTTGTCACTTAGGTCACTTACAACAAATGTGCCCTATCACCACTCTCTGGAAGCCTGTGTGCAGCTCAGAGACCGAAATGGGCATAATTCCCCATGCCAACTGCAGTCAGCGGCCTCCCTCAGAGTCCAGAGCAGCTGTCCCTCTGCAAAGCACTTGACCAAAGCATCGCTCCATTTGACCATCACAGAAATACCAAGGGAGTGGGGCTGGATGACTGTTCCTGTTTTCTTTTTTCTTTTCTTTTCTTTTTTTTTTTTTTTTTTTTGAGACAGGATCTCGCTCTGTTGCCCTGACAGAGTGCAGTGGACTGCAGTGTTGTGATCTTGGCTCACTACAGCCTCAAACTCCTAGGCTCAAGTGATCTGTCCCACCTCAGCCTCCTGAGTAGCTGGGACTACCGACGCATGCCACCAAGCCCAACTAATTTTTGTGTTTTGGGGTTTTGTTTTGTTTTGTTTTGTTTTGTTTTGTTTTTTGAGACAGAGTATCGCTCTTGTTGCCCAGGTTGGAGTGCAATGGCCAATCTCTGCTCACTGCAACCTCTGCCTCCAGGGTTCAGGCAATTCTCCTACCTCAGCCCCTCAACTAGCTGGGATCATAGGCACCCGCCACCATGCCTGGCTGATTTTTTTGTATTTTTAGTAGAGACAGAGTTTCACCATGTTAGCCAGGCTGTTCTCAAACTCTTGACTTCAGGTGATCCGTCCACCTTGGCCTCTGAAAGTGCCGGGATTACAACCATGAGCCACTGCACCTGGCCATTTTTGTGTTTTTTTGTAGAGACAAGGTTTTGCCATGCTCCCCAGGCTGGTCTTGAACTCCTGGCTTCAAGCGATTCTCCCACCTTGGCCTTCCAAAGTTCTGGAACTACAGGTGTGAGCCACTGCATCGAGCCTGCATATCTTTAACATGCTTTTGGGTCAATTATTCTGGCTGGATCATCTGACACATCTGACACACCAGCCGGCTGCTTTGATCCTACACAGACACCAGAGTTGGCGTCTGTAATAAACTTCAATCAGATGACCTCACTGCACAGCCACTAGTATGGCTATTGTCAAAGACAGACAAAAACAAGTGTTAGCAAGGATGTAGGGAAACCAGAACTCCCACACACTGCTTATGGGAGTGTAAAATGACACAGCTGCTTTGGTAAACAGTCTGGCAGTTCTTCAGTAAGTGAAACACAGTTACCACGTGATCCAGCAATTCTGCTCCTAAGGATATACCCAAGTGAAAATGTATGTTCAACAAAAAACTGTATGTGAATATTTTTAGCAACATTATTCATAACAGCCAAAAAGTAGAAACAACCAAAATGTCCATCAACAACTGTGGTCCAAAACAAATGTTTTGGATAAACAAAATGTAGTCTATCCATACAATGGAATATTATTCAGCCAAGAAAAAGAGTGAAGTGCTGTCTCATGCTACAACATGGATGAGCCTTGAAAACATGACGCCAAGTGAAAGGAGCCAGACACAAAGGATTGTGTGTTCTATGATTCCACTTGAATGAAATGTCCAGAATCAGCGACTTCATAGACACGCAAGGCAGATTAGTGGTCATGCTAATCTAAGAGCGATAGGGGAACTGAGAGATACAGGGTTTCTTTTTGGGGTGACAGAAATATTCTGGAATTGAGTAGGGATGGTTATACAGCATTGTGAATATACTAAAACCAATGACTTGCGCCTTTTCTTTTTTGGGAAAAGTCTCACTCAGGCTGCAGTGCAATGGTGCGATCTCAGCTCACTGGAACCTCTGCCTCCCAGGTTCAAGTGATTCTCCTGCCTCAGCCTCCCGAGTAGCTGGTATTACAGGAATGTGCCACCACGCCTGGTGATTTTTTGTATTTTTAGCAGAGAGGGGGTTAAATGTGGCCAGGTGCATGGTTCAAGACCAGCCTGGGCAACGTAGCAAGACCCCATCTCTACAAAAATAAATAACTGGGTGTGGTGGTACATGCCTGTGGTCCCAGCTATTCTCGAGGCTAAGGCGGAAGGATCACTTAGGCCCAGGAGATGTAGGCTATGGTGAGTCATAATCATGCCGCTGCACTCTAGCTGGGACAGAAGCACGAGACTGGTCTCTAAAACATATAAATAAAATTAAACAAAAACGTTTCAAACCCATCCCAAGAAAATAATCAGATCACAGAGGTACTCCCTTCGCCCCACTTTAAAGCTCCCCAGTGGCTTCCCAACACACTAGAAGTGAAACCCAAATTCCCTACAGGGCCCTGGGAGGCCCTCACATCCCAGCTCCGGGGCCTCTGCCACCTCTTCTGCCGCTTTCTCACTCACTCACCCACTCACTCAGTTCCTCCACACTCCAAGTTTATCCCCACCTTCTGGGTGCCCTTGCTCTTCCTTCAGCCTAGAATGTCTTTTCCCACAGCTGATTCTCATCAGTCAGGTCTCTGTTCAAATGCCCCCCTTCATCCCAGAGAGGCCCTCCCTGACCACCCTGTCTAAAATGCAGCCCCACCACGTGCCATGCCATTATTCTGTTTATTTCTACATAGCCCTGTCACCATCAGAAAAGACATTTCATTTTATCACTATTATTTACTTTAGAGACAGGGTCCTGCTCTGTTGCCCAGGCTGGAGTGAAGTGATGCAATCATGGCCTGCAGGCAGGAACTCCTGGGCTCAAGCAATCCTCTGGTCACAGCCTCCCAAGTAGCTACAACTACAGGCACACACCACCACACCTGGCTAATTTTTTTTTTTTTTTTTTGGAGACGGAGTCTCGCTCCATCGCCCAGGCTAGAGTGCAGTGGCACGATCTTGGCTCACCACAACCTCTGCCTCCCGGGTTCAAGCTATTCTCCTGCCTCAGCCACCCATATAGCTTGGACTACAAGCGCCCATCACCATGCCCGGCTAGTTTTTGTATTTTTAGTAGAGACGAGGTTTCACCATGTTGGCCAGGCTGGTCTCTAAATCTTGACCTTGTGATCCTCCCGCCTCAGCCTCCCAAAGTGCTGGGATTACAGGCATGAGCCACCACGCCCGGCCTAATTTATTTTTTTTTAAGAGATGGGGTCTCACTATGTTGCCCAGGCTGGTCTCAAACTTCTGGCCTCAACCAATCCTCCCGCCTCAGCCTCCCAAAGTACTAGGATTATAGGCATGAGCCACCGTGCCCAGCCAGATATATCATTGTAAACAGTTTACTTTTTTTTTTTTTGAGACAGGGTCTCACTCTGTCACCCAGGCTGCAGTGCAGTGGCACGATCTCAGCTCATTGCAGCCTCTGCCTCCTAGACTCAACTGATCCTCTCACCTTGGCCTCCAGAGTGGCTGGGACTACAGGTACGCACCACCACACCCAGTTAATTTTTTGTAGAGACAGGGTTTCACCATGTTGCCTAGTCTGGTCTCAAATTATTGGGCTCAAGGAATCTGTCCGTCTCAGCCTCCCAAAGGGCTGGGATTACAGGCATGAGCCACCACCTCAGCCTACTGTTTACTTCTTGACTGCCTCTTGTACCCACCAAGAGGGCAGGGAACTTATCCATCCGTTCACAACTCTGACCTTGGCCACCAAGTAGCCAAAAAGTGTTTTTCTGGAAAGAATAGATTGATTGAACAACCGCCTGTAAGATCTGAAATGCCACCTACTACCTGGCCGAGCATCCAGAGTACTAAGTCATCAGCCACCTGCAGGTGCTCAGGGAGCTCATGTGCATTTGCTGAGCTCACAGTTCCAAGCCCTGCCCCAGGCCTGTCGAGAACCCCAAGGAAGCAGGAGGAACAGCCCCTCCCTTCGAAAGCCTGAAAGTCTATGAGGGATCATAAAGCACCCAGTGTTTACCCAGCAACCCACAAGCAAATGCGGAGGAGAGATCTCAGATTGCGTCGCTGACACCCAGGCTGGAGGCAGTGTCCAAATGGGCCTCATAAAACTGTGTACCGGCAAACGCCCTCTGATACAGCTTCTTATGACTTTGCAATCCTACCTGTTCTCCAGAATGAAACGGTTGCAGCTCACACCTGCTCCTGCCTCCTCGCATGGGGACTTTGTTTTCAGAGGCAGTTAAAAGTCTAAATGGGCAGGTGGTGACCGCCTCTTTCCCCTTCCCTACTTCAGCATCTCTGAGCCACACACACGGCAAGCGACTTACCCACCAGGAGTTTGACGTCTCGGACTGTGAAATCAGGGTCAGGCATCCTGGGGAAAGAGGAGCACAGACGTTTGGTGAGAGGCCAGAAACAACAGAGCTAGACTCTACCCTGGGCCCGGGGGGAAGCCATTTTTCCAAGAGAGGCCCTTTGCCCTCAGTTTGGGAACTCAAAGTGAGACCATCCAGAGGGAAGGAAATAGACCAGTTGATGCCTCCAGGGAGGGTCACCCCAGAACCACTGAGGCCCTTCCCTACCCTAAGAGGCAACTCAAACCTGAACCTCAGCAGAGGTTGGGACAATCACTGTCCACCCCATTTTTCCAGGGAAGCCGGAAGTGTGGGGTCAAAAGTAAAGGCCAGAGCTAGACATTCAAACGCCTGCTTTCTTTCAGGGTGGGTAGTCCTCTCTAGGTCTCTTTCTCCCTCTAGAAAATACTCTCCATAAGGAGTTGTATGCAAAGTGGGACGGACCCCTTTAAGTGCAGAGGGAATAAAAGACACGCATTGTACCAGTTCCAGGGATGTGGTAATACGGGCTACCATTCACTATTAATTAACCATGATGCCCAAGGTTTAAATCCTACTCATAGGAATGGACTCTTGAGCAAGTCTGGGAGCAGATGCTGGAGAGAGGCTGCCTGGAACGACACCCCAAGCCTCCTCCCCTACACCTGCCCAAGGGGCACAAACCTGTTCTTCCAGCCTGCCTCCCAGACCTCTCCCCCACCTGGAGCTCTGACAGATCTCAGTGAATGAAAACAGACATAGTGGAGGGGCAGGCTGTGGGGCAGGCAAAGAAAGGGAGACACTGGCACCCCAGGAAACACACATAGTGGGAATCTGCGTAAGAAACATGTATCTAGGTGCCCTGGGTCTGGGCTTAAGAGACTGGCTAGTCCCTTTGCAGCTCAGGCTCTACCTCAGTCTCCTGATCTGGAGCAAGGGGAAGGAGGAGAGGTACAGTTCTCTGTAGGAGGTCACTGAGTGTAACGGGTGGGTCAGGGGAAAAAGTCAACACTGCTTAATTACCCTATGTCCTCTCTCTGCCCAAAGTCCCTGCAAAAGACCAGTCTTTGGAGAGTGTTTCCCCTTTGTTAGGCCTTGAACAAGGAGATGCTGTTCCCAGATCATGAAAAAAGATCCTTCTCAGTGATGAGAGGTGGGAAGAGGGTGGAAGAAATCCATCCCAAGCTATAAAGTATGTTAGGGAGGAAGACGGGGGAAGGAGCGATTAGTTTCAGCAACTTACTTAATTCCCAGTCCATCCTTTTCTCGAAATATCAGGGGAACCCTGAGAGCTTCTCTCTGTACGTACTCATAGTTGAAATCTGTTTGGATATTTGAATTAAAACAAGTTGGTTAAGTCACGAAGGAGCAAATGAACCGGGATCTGTTGGTTAGGGGAAGAAAACTGATGGACGAAGGGGCAGGGGGTCCAGGAGATGCAGGCACCAGCTGTACAGCGAAAGCTCCTTGGAAAATGATCGGGAAATGGATTAGGCAAAGCCCAAGAGAAGCCATGCCAGCGATCAGCTCCTCTGCCTACTCAGTCAGTCATTCTCAGCACGCCCCACCGGTCCAAACTTGTCAACGAACAGCCCAAAGCCAGCGAGGGTTGGGGAGGAAGACTCAAAAGAGCCCGGCACAAAAAGAGCCCCAGCCATTGCTGAGAAAGAGGGATAGACAGAGACACGCATCCCAAGCCGCACTCAGAAAGTAAAGGGACTGCAAAATTGAAGAATGCCACCTGGGAGGATCTGAAGGCCCAGAGAGGAGGCTGGGAGGAGGGCCCTCATTGTAGCTGAGCATCAGTGAAAATCTTATTGTAATATCCTGCATAGTGAAGGGGAGGGGGGAAAAGCCGGTTTCCCTGGAAACTGTGTATTTGGTGCCAAAATAACTAGGGAACTGGGCACAGCTTTGTTGTCTTAAGAGTGAAATCCTGCTGTAGCCATCACAGTCCTTGCTTCAGCTGGATAACCGGGAGGGAGGCTCCCCAGGGGAAGGCTCTGTAAAGGGGGCATAGCAAGACCCAAGGAAAATTCACGGGCTGTCTCTCCCTCTGGGGTTTTTCTAGTACAGTCCCAAATCCTTACCCAAAGTCCTGGAGGATGAAGGAGGCCTCTAATTTCTTTCCTTCCCCAATTCTGAAACCAGTGAATCTGACCCAACCATACACCCTTGAATATGAAGGTGATGGAGCTTGAGATAAATTCTCACATCCCCCAAATCCGCAGGTAACTAAAGTAATCCACAAGGTAAGAAGGCCTCTCCGACCGTCGGAAGGGAGACAGAAGAGGCCTCAGGCCACTGAAGCTGCTAGCCCAGGGAAACAGTTCACAGGGCAGCCTTGGGGGAGGAGGAGGCCAAGACAACTCCCCTCCGAAGAGAGACAGAGAACAAAACCCAAAGCCGGGGAAAGCCCTGACCTCAGCAGCTCAGCTCCCCAGGGGCTCACAGTGAATGGGGATTCCTAAGGATTTAAAGGAAGAGAAGTTTAAGAAGCTTCTATTTTGAATCTAGGCTAAGGGCTCCTGTTTCTCAGCTCCTCCCTCAAGTTCTGGGGCCAGATCTGAATTAAAGAGCAAAGCCCTGGGCCCTCCCCTTTGAAAGATGCCGGGACAGCAGATCTAAGGATACGCGTTAGCTCTCCCTGCCTGGAATACCGGCCCTCAGACCCACCCACCCAAAGCACCCCATCCCCCAGGGTCAACTTCAACTTCCTCAAATGAGCCTGAGAAAAAGCTCTGAAATCCTGGGCTGAGAATTCCTCCCAAATGACTAGGAAGTTTGCATATTGTTTGCACGTAGGATCCGCCAAACGACTCAACTCAGTAAAAATGGTGGAAGAAAGGAGAGGAATTAAAATTCCACTTATGCAGAGAAAATTTAAATCAGCTGGGACTAGCACCCTGCTCTAGGACCAGGCAGGCTGGGAGAAGTTTCTTCTTCCCTCCCCCAACTACTACCCCTCACCACCGGAGCCCAGTGCCCCAGGAGGCGATGGGCACAAAAGAGAAATCACAAAACTGCAAAGCTGGGAGTCTCTTCTCAGAGCTAACCCCCACAGCCACAGCCACTCAACCAGAACCTGGAGGAGGGAAGCAGGCACTCCAGGTTATCAAAGCTCACTGAGGGATGGAAGGTTTTCCAACAGGCGTGGGGGGAACAAAATAGAAACTTTGTAACTTAAAGGAAACTGAAATATCTGAAAAGGAAAAATGAGTGAAGGGCCTAGGAAGGCTAGGTAGGGCATGTTCAAAACCCCAATCCCGCAGGCAATGCTGGGTTCCTCAACCAGGAGCCACACTGGCTGCAGGCTGGGAAGGCCAGGGCTCTGGAGGCCTCAGAGGCAACCCAAGGCATCACCTTAACATCTGGAGGGTGACCCCCACCACCCTCGTAGTAGGAGAGCCAGGGAGAAACCCAGGCCATGAAGGTCCCCAAATTTCGCTCTAAATTGGGTAGGCCTACGAGGAACAGAGCTCTCCAAGTCTCAGGCCTGGAAGGAGACCCATTTCCTCACTTCAAACTGCCAGGGGACAGGGATATCCCCCAGAAGCCCGAAGGGAAGTCACCCCCCTGACCCCAACTCCTGGCTTCAACCTGTCAAGGCGGTAGCACTAGACAGCTCGGGCCCAGGTGGGGATTCAGGTCAACAGCTTCAGGGCGCATGAGGTCCCTGATCCAATCTGGCAGAGCCCACGGGGGAATGCGGCTCTGCAGACCCCAGGCCTAAGGGGGCATCATCCCGAACATCCGACGCGCCCCGATCACCAGTTCCTCACTGGCAGTCCCCGAGCGGGAATGGGATTCGGAAGGCTTCAGGCCTGGGGGGGCCTAACCCCGATGCCCCAGGGGCGACCCGAACCCAGTTCCAGTCAGGCGGCGGCACCTCAGGCAGCGCAGGGAGCGCGACCGGCTCAGGGAGGGGGAGGACGCCGCGCTCCCGCCCTCCCTCGGTCCGCCTGTCCATCCCCAGGTCCCTCTGTCCGCCGGCCCCCTGGCTCTGCCCACCCTGGGGCTGGTGGTGGGCGCGGGCCGGGCCTAGGCCCATGCCCGGCCCCCCTTACTGCCTGCCCTCCTCCCTCACCACCCCACCCCACCCCCCCAGTGCTCGGCCTCGTTTCGTCACCGGATCCCCTGGAATGGGGGACGCGGGCGCGAAATACGAACCCAGCCACCGGCAGCTCCCTCCCCACGTGCGCTCGGCCCGCAGCGCAGAAGGCGGCCCGGGGAGGGGGCGCCTCACCTTTGCCCTCCATGGCGTGCACGAAGTCCCCCTGGTACAGCTGGCTGCGAAGCTTCTCCTCCAGGCTGAAGCCGCGGACGCTGACGATCTCCTCCACGTCCGACAAGTCCTCGTTCTCGTCGTATCGCTGGCGGTCAATCGGGCGCTGCGAGGACCCAAACCAGAGAGCCCGGGACATTACTGGGGGGACTGGAGGTCGCCTCTCAACCTGGGCCAGCACTAACAGGTGCAGCAGCCGCGCGCCCCCTGCACCCCACCATTGCAACCCAAGCAACTTTGCGCAATTGCCAAAGATGCTGAAAAGCAGGACAAGGAGAGGGGCCCGCACCCCGGGGGTCCAGCTGCGCTCCACACGGGGTACTCCCCCCGGTGTCTTTGGAAGCCATTGAAGGGACATCTGGGGGCCCTCCCCTGCCCCCCGCCCCCGAAATGTGTTGGGCTTTGCCCACTCGGCCGGGAGCCCGGTTATGTAACCCGCGAAGGGGGCTCCGGACACGGGCTGGCGGGGCAAATGTAGGCCCCAGGAGGAGCCGCGGCGGCGCCCGGCTCGGCGGTAACAGCAGCCCCGGCGGCCGCGGCGGCAGAGCCGGGAAGCCGGAACTGGGGGCCGGCAGCGTTTCTAAAGCTGGAGCCGCCCCCGAGCTACCGGGGAAGCTGGAAAGCTGAAATGGAAGGGCTGAGACCCCAGCCGCCCCGCCGCCCGCC
>NW_016805299.1:1036528-1046291 GCF_001698545.2 Rhinopithecus bieti | reverse complement strand
TATATATATATATATAGAATGCTTGATCTAATTAATTCTTTTTTCTCCCTGAGGCCCTTCTTTCTCTCCAAGTGGCCTCATGGTGGCCTCAAAAGCTGGCATCAGAAAAAGGTCCAATGGCAGCCACCTTAATGTAAAAAGTTGTTACAGTTAAGTCATCTATCACCTCCATGAGGAGTTCCTGGTCTGTCAGAGTGGGAAGGGGCTGGGTAGTCACCTAATTTAATCCCCTCCCTTTACAAACCTCGAGGAAACCACAAATACAAGAAAAGAATGGGCCAGCCGGGGGTTTGTTCCCCTTGGCCTCCCACAGAATGCCTGTCCTGCCACCAGGTCCTAAGTGGCCACTCAATAAATGTTGGGCCCTTGATGAATCACCTTCCCCCTCGATATTTGCATTTTCTCTTTATCAGTAATTGGCAGATGAAAGGCTTTGTCCTCCAGTTGAAAGAATTCCAAGCATTTGCTCAAAGCGGGGGAGGAGGTTATTTTGGACCAAAGGGGGAAGGGCCAAGACCCTAGAGCTCCCAGTGTTGGCTAATTGTCCCAGAGAAGTGGAGAATAGGTGAGGGAAGAGAGAAGGTGAAGGTGCTTATCCCAGAGATGTACTTTTTTTTGCAGGAAAACACCAGGCCGGTTGTATTGGAAACATAATAATGATTTCCTGGACCCTCCTGCTCGATCTTACAAAAGGCCCAGTCAAATCCTGCCTGAGTTACCCCCATTCATTCTTCATTCATCAAAGGCTGATTGAGCAACTCTGTGCCCAAAGACAGAGTGGCTAGAGAAAACAAGATGCAGCTCCAATTGGGGCATGCTCGGGGCTGGCTAGGATGATGGACCTGCAGCTTCCCAAGGAAAGGGCGGACACTGGATGGAGCTCTCAGAAACCAGAATCTTGTTAAGAAATTGAAGTTGTTCTCATTTTCATATATGATTATCATAGCTCCTGATTTTTCTTTTTTTTTTTTTCTGAGAGAGAGGGTCTTGCTCTGTTGCCCAGGCTGGAGTGCAGTGACACAATCTCAGCTCACTGCAACCTCCAGCTCCTGGACTCAAGCAATGCTTTCACCTTAGCCTCCCAAGTAGCTGAGACTACAGGAGTGCACCACCATGCCCAGCTAATTTTTGTATTCTTGGTAGACAGGGTTTTGCCGTGTTGCCCAGGCTGGTCTCCAACTCCTAGGCTCAAGCGATCCTCCCGCCTCGGCCTCCCAAACCGCTGAGATGACAGCTGTGAGCCACCACACCTGGCCCTGTTCTGTTTTAATTTAGGGATATCAAATCATTCCATATCAGCATATATAACTACCTTATTCTTTTTAATGATTTCATAGCATTTCATTGGGCAGATACATGATGCAAGAATGATTTCATTAGTTCCCTAACTTTTAGATGGTTTTCAGTCTTTTTCTATTGCAAACAGAGCTATAAGGGATTGCAGCTTTGTGCTTGAGTCTGTCAGTAGAATATATATCTGAAAGTGAATGTCCGCGTCTCAGGATTCCTACCCTATCACCAATTATTTGTCCTTGAGAAGTTTATTTGTAAGATCTGAGCAGGTGGGACAACCTCAAATCCAACTGGTATCCCCAGGAGTCTACGCAGTGCCATGCTCTTGGCAGGCACTCAGAGAGAGTGGTTTAAGGGCTAACACTGCAAGTGTTCACACTGTAACCAGATGGCCTCTTCTAGGAAACCTTTGCTGATATCCTTGGCTCCCTTTCTCCATGAACCCTTCATTCATTCCACAAACGTTGTGGAAGGTTGATTAGGGGGAGCCTGCATCGAATCAGCCCCTTAGGTGTATATAGCCTGGTAGGTCAGTTAAAACAAATTCCGGAAAGCACTCTAAGGCTGCGCTGTCTGATGGGATACACTAGCTACATACAGCTACTTAAATTTAATTAAAATAAAATGTAAAATTCAGCTCCTTAATCCCAGTACCTACATTTGAAAGGGCTAGAAGTGACAGCACTGAACGGTGCAGACATAGAATATCCCTATCATTGGCCGGGCGCGGTGGCTCATGCCTGTAATCCCAGCACTTTCGGAGGCTGAGGCAGGTGGATCACCCGAGGTCAGGAGTTCAAGACCAGCCTGGCCAACATGATGAAACCCCCCGTCTATATTAAAATACAAAATTAGGCCGGGCGCGGTGGCTCGAGCCNAAAAAAAAAAAAAAAAAAAAAATTAGACGAGCACAGTGGTGTGCACCTGTAATCCCAGCAACTCAGGAGGCTGAGGCAGGAGAATTGCTTGAACCCAGGAGCCAGAAGTTGCAATGAGCTGAGATTGCACCACGGCACTCAAGCCCGGGCGACAGGGGGATTCTGTCTCAGAAAAAAGAAAAGGAAAAAAAAAGAAAATCTTGAATATCTCTATCATCTTCTATGAGACAGCCCTGAAGGGAGGCTTAGCATAGTGGGCAACCCTGTGGGCTCTGGATTCCTGTAAGCTCTGGGTTCGAATCCTATCGTTATTACCTAGCTATAAAATTTGGCCAAGCAACTTAACCTGTCTTTGAGCCTCAGCCATAAAGGTGGGGAATTACAGCCCCTCATGGAGATTTGGCAAGGATTCAAAGGTACTGCAAATGTGAGGCGCTTTGCACAAAGTCATAGTAATATTCTAAAAAATCTAGAGTGAAGCCAGGCGCAGTGGCTCATGCCTATAATCCCAGAACTTTGGAAGGCCAAAGCAGACAGATCACCTGAGCTCAGGAGTTCGAGACCAGCTTGGGCAACATGATAAAACCCTGTCTTTACTAAAAATACAAAAATTAGCTGGGCATGGTGGCGCACGCCTGTAGTCCCAGCTTCCCAGGACGTGAGGCATAAGAATTGCTTGAACCCAGGAGGCAGAGGTTGCACTGAGCCAAGATCATGTTATTGCACTCCAGCCTGTGACATCCCAAGACTCCGTCTCCAAACCAAAGCAAAACAAGATGCAGAATACTAATAATACTAAGTTGTGCTGACCGCGTAGGTAAACCAAAAGGGATATATCTGTATCTACAGATATATCCTACATGCATTTAGTTTGTTTTTGAGACAGAGTCTCACTATAACACCCAGGCTGGAGTGCAAGGGCACAATCTCGGCTCACTGCAACCTCCACCTCCCGGGTTCAAGCAATTCTCCTGCCTCAGCCTCCCAAGTAGCTGGGACTACAAGTGCGTGCCACCATGCCTGGCTAATTTTTGGGTTTTTAGTAGAGACAGGGTTTCACCATACTGGCCAGGCAGGTCTCAAACTCCTGACCTCAGGTGATCCACCCACCTCAGCCTCCCAAACTGCTGGGACTATAGGCGTGAGCCACTACTCCCGGCCCATACATTCTTTAGTATGCACAGAAATTCCTTTGGAAAGATCAAAAAATGAGAAAAAAATGAGAAAACTGGGAAAAGAGAAGAAAGCCTATTCTTTGGTAAAGTGACATTTTTACCATATGTGTACATGAATGGTGCCTGATTTTAAACCTTATTGACTTAATCTCATTTTAGATGCTGTAGTACCTCTTGATTTTGTACTGCAGAGATGTATTACCTACTCAAAAATGAATTCCATTCTATTCCTTTTTTTAAGTCTATAAGATTCAAAATCAGGCAAATCTAAACCAAAACTAAATAAATATTCTTTTTTTTTTTTTTTTTTGAGACCGGGTCTCGCTCTGTCACCCAGGCTCTGGTGTGCAGTGGTGCAATCACAGCTTACTGTTGCCTCCACCTCCCACACTCAGGCAGTGTTCCCACCTCAGACTCCCAAGTAGCTGGGACTTGCAGGCATGCAAGACCAGGCCCAGCTAATTGGGGTATTTTTTGTAGGGACACTGTTTTGCCATGTTACCCAGGCTGTTCTCAAACTCCTGAGCTCAAGTGATCTGCCCCTCAGCCTCCCAAAGTGGAGGATTACAGGCTACATATTTTTCAGCTATAGATACATAAGTCGCAAAACAGGAATAAAAGCAAGAAATGATTAACACAAAATGCTGCAAAAGACCATTCAGGAAAGGAATGTGAACAGAGACACTAGTGACTTTCTGTTTCTTAATCCACCTGCTGGGCATCTGAGACTGTTCCTTAAAGTATAGTTAAATATTTTTCAGATTCTATTGTATTTATGAAATATTCCACAATTTTTTCTTTTTCTTTTTTTCTTCTTTTTTTTCGATGGAGTCTTGCTCTGTCGCCCAGGCTGGAGTGCAGTGACATGATCTCAGCTCACTGCAACCTCTGCCTCCCGGGTTCAAGCGATTCTCCTGCCTCAGCCTCCTGAGTAGCTGGGACTACAGGCACAGGCCGCCACACCCAGCTAGTTTTTGTATTTTTTTGTAGAGACAGGGTTTTGCCATGTTGGTCAGGCTGGTCTCAAACTCCTGAGCTCAAGTGATCAAGTGATCTGCCCGCCTCGGCCTCCCAAAGTGCTGGGATTATGGGCGTGAGGCACTGCGCCTGACCTTTTTTTTTTTTTTTTTTTTTTTTTTTGAGACGGAGTCTTGCTCTGTCCCCCAGGCTGGAGTGCAGTGGCGCCATCTCGGCTCACTGCAACCTCCGCCTCCCAGATTCGTGCCATTTTCCTGCCTCAGCCGCCGCCGGAGTAGCTGGGACTATAGGCATCCGTCACCACGCCTAGCTAATTTTTTTTGTATTTTTAGTAGAGACGGGCTTTCACTGTGTTAGCCAGGATGGTCTCAATCTCCTGATCTCGTGATCCGCCCGCCTCGGCCTCCCAAAGTGCTGGGATTCGCGCGGCCACTTCTTGTATTAGTGTATCACAGAAATATACACACCAGCCGGGCGCTCTGGCTCACGCCTGTAATCCCACCACTTTGGAAGGCCAAGATGGGCAGATCATTTGAGGTCAGGAGTTGGAGACTAGCCTGGCCAACATGGTGAAACCCTGTCTCTACTAAAAATACAAAAATTAGCCAGGCATGGTGACACGCGCCTGTAATCCCAGCTACTCGGGAGGCTGAGGCAGGAGAATTGCTTGAACCCAGGAGGCAGAGATTGCAGTGAGCCAAAATCATGCCACTGCACTCCAGCATTGGGTGACTGAGCAAGGCTCCATCTCAAAAAAAGGAAAAAGAAAGAGAGAAATATACACATCGTCTCTCATCTTGCTTTTCACTGACTATAATCTTGGACACCTTTCCATGTGCTATCTGTAGAACTGCCATTCTAAAGTATTATTTAGGCTGGGCGCAGTGGCTCACACCTGTAATCCCAACACTTTGGGAGGCTGAGGCAGGTGGATCACCTGAGGTCAGGAGTTGGAGACCAACCTGGCCAACATGGTGAAATCCCGTCTCTACTAAAAATACCAAAAATTAGCCTGGCATTGTGGCATGCGCCTGTAATCCCAGCTACTCAGGAGGTTAAGACAGGAGAATCGCTTGAACCCAGGAGGCAGAAGTTGCAGTGATCCAAGATTATGCCATTACACCCCAGCCTGGGCAACAAGAGGGAAACTTCATCTCAAAAGAAAAGAAAAGAAAATGTATTATTTAAGTGCTACATAAATCTGAGAGTTGTGATAGAAAGTTCAAGATTGGGCCGGGCGCGGTGGCTCAAGCCTGTAATCCCAGCACTTTGGGAGGCCGAGACGGCCGGATCACGAGGTCAGGAGATCGAGACCATCCTGGCTAACCCGGTGAAACCCCATCTCTACTAAAAAAAACACAAAAAACTAGCCGGGCGAGGTGGCGGGCGCCTGTAGTCCCAGCTACTTGGGAGGCTGAGGCAGGAGAATGGCATAAACCCGGAAGGCGGAGCTTACAGGGAGCTGAGATCCGGCCACTGCACTCCAACCTGGGCGACAGAGCGAGACTGTCTCAAAAAAAAAAAAAAAAATCACAGAATAAAGTGTATATTATGACCCATTTATGTCAAAACAAGCTATTTATAGTGATATTTGTATATATATGTGTGGCCCCCCCTAAAAAAAAAGGATAAGAAAGACGGAGACTGGGCGCGGTGGCTCACTCCTGTAATCCTAGCACTTTGGGAGGCCGAGGCAGGTGGATCACCTGAGGTCAGGAGTTCAAGACCAGTCTGGCCAACATGGTGAAACCCCGTCTCTACTAAACATACAAAAATTAGCTGGGCGTAGTGGCGCTCGCCTGTAATCTCAACTACTTGGGGGGCTGAGGAAGGAGAATCCCTTGAACCTGGAAGGTGGAAGTTGCAATGAGCCAAGATCATGCCACTGCACTCAGCCTGCCGGATGGGAGCAAGACTCCATCTCAAAAAACGAGAAAGGCTTGGAATGGCGGGGCAAACCATTACCTTTGATCCCCTCACAGGAGGGGAGAAAATTTTAAGGGGGTTATATTTATATATTATTTGTGTCTTTAACAACCATTCTGACCTTTTGCATTTATCACATATTTCAAACATAATGAAAGGTGTATAAAATAGAGAGGGCCTAGTGCGGTGGCTCACACATGTAATCCTAACATTTTGGGAGTCTCAGGCGAGCAGATCACCTGAGATCAGAGGTTCGAGACCAGCCTGGCCACCATGGCAAAGCCCTGTCTCTACTAAAAATACACAAATTGGCCGGGTGTAGTTACATCTGTAATCCCAGCTACTCAGGGGACTGAGGCAGGAGAATCACTTGAACTGAGGAGGTAGAGGTTGCAGTGACCCGAGGTGGTGGCACTGCACTTCAGCCTGGGTGACAGAGTGAAACTCCCTCTCAAAAAAATTTTTAATTAGTTAAATAAAATAAATAAATACTCGTGTATCCAGCATCCAGTGTTGGCAAATGTTACAGATTTGCCATATTTGTATGACTTTTACAATTTAACACAAATATTCTTTTTTGTTCGTTTGTTTTTGAGACGGAGTGCAGCGGCTGGATCCCGATTCACTGCAACCTCCGCCTCCTGTCAAGTGATTCTCCTGCCTCAGCCTCCTCCTGCCTCAGCCTCTGGAGTAGCTGGGATTACAGGTGTGCACCACCACGCCCACCTAATTTTGTATATTTAGTAGAGACGGGGTTTCACCATGTTAGCCAGGCTGATCTCGAACTCCCAACCTCAGGTAATCCACCTACCTCCATCTCCCAAAGTGCTGGGATTACAGGCGTGAGCCACTGCGCCCAGCCACTAAAACAAATATTCTTATTTGTTTTAATCTGGGAAGACAACAGACCATACTATTTCTGTTAAAGTGATTGGGGTCTCCAGGCCAGGCGCAGTGGCTCACGCCTGTAATCCCAGCACTTTGGGAGGCCAAGGTGGGTGGATCACCTGAAGTCAGGAGTTCAAGACCAGCCTGGCCAACATGGTGAAACCCTGTCTCTACCAAAAAAAAAAAAAAAAAAATACAAAAATACAAAAAAAATTAGCTGGGCATGGTGGCGGGTGCCTGTAATCCCAGCTACTTTGGGAGGCCGAGACAGGAGAATCCCTTGAACCCGGGAAGTGGAGGTTGCAGTGAGCTGAGATCGTGCCATTGCACTCCAGCCTGGGTGACAAGAGTGAAACTCTGTCTCAAAAAACAAAAAACAAAAAACAAAAAACAAAAAACGTGATTGGGGTCTCCAAAGACCTTTTCTTTTTATTCCTCATTCTTTTGTGGATTGAGTAAAAAGACTAAGGAAGACCAAAATGTATGCATATAGCCTGTCAGGCCTTGGCCATGTGGGGAAGACTTCAGTTTCTCTCTAGAATTCTTCATTTTATTTATTTGTTTAGATACTTACTCTGTCGCCCAGGCTGGAATGCAATGCCATGATCTCGGCTTACTGCAACCTCCACCTGCCAGGTACAAGCTATTCTCCTGTCTTGGCCTCCCGAGTAGCTGGGATTACAGGTGCCCACCACCATGCCTGGCTAATTTTTGTATTTTTAGTAGAGACGGGGTTTCACCATGTTGGCCTGGCTGGTCTCGAACTCCCGACCTCAGGTGATCCACCTTCCGCGGCCTCCCAAAGTGCTGGGACTACAGGTATGAGCCACCGCGTCCAGCAAATTCTTCATTTTATAATCTCTCTCTTCCACTGTAAGGGTTGGAAGGAACACTGGATATAACAGGTGAGTTAATTAAGGGGTTGATGCCAGGAAGAGTCATGAAAGTTGATTCTTTAAAAACTTGTCTCTTTGGGGCGGGCGCGGTGGCTCACGCCTGTAATCCCAGCACTTTGGGAGGCTGAAGCGGGTGGATCACCTGCAGTCAGAAGTTTGAGACCAGCCTGGCCAATATGGTGAAACCCCATCTTTACTATAAATACAAAAATTAACCGGGCATGGTGTCACGTGCCTGTAATCACAGCTACTAACGGGGCTGAGGCAGGAGGATCGCTTGTACCCAAGAGGAGGAGGTTGTGGTGAGCGGAGATCACGCCACTGCACTCCAGCCTGGGCAACAGAGCGAGACTCCATCTCAAAAAAAAAAGAAAAGAAAAGAAAAAGAAAAAAATTGTCTCTTTGGATTGATGGACAAGTACTTTAACCAATGGAAATAAAAATCCTAGCATTACTTCATCATGCTCAATTGTCATTGGTTGACAATCCCTGAGGGAGGGCTCAGAGGGCTGGCAGTTAACCCTTTCAGGGAAAATCAGGCCTTTTGCATTTATTGTATTTGAAAGTTGAAGTAGCAACAGATAAAAAGCCTACAAAAGTCCCCGGACTTTCAAATACCACCTTTCAGTCTTAGTCCAGAAAGCAGGATTTCGCCCCACAAAGGAATAGTCAGGGACAAATTTCCTGGAGAAAAGTTTCGAACTTTTAGAATGGGGAATCCGCTGACCTTGCTAAGTGAGAAGGTTGATTCACTTTTTGTGCTGTTGGAACAGAGACCAGTGTTGGAGATGATTCCATTAATCTTGCAAAGTGATCAGTCACTGGGAGGATTGAATTGCATTTCCTGCCTAAAGATGTAGAGACAGATGACCTTTGCTGCAGCCCTCAGACCCCCAATTCACAGCTGGGGAGAGGATGTGTCAGCCTTTACTTTCAGGTCTCACCCTGCCCTTTGTTCAAAATTCAAACTCTTTTGTGTTTAGGCTGCTGCTGGGGTTTTTGTAGTTGTTGATGCTGCTGATTTTTTTTTATAACCGCCCACATCCTGCAACTTCTGAGAAACAAACTCTATTTGGTAGAAGATAAAATCTGAAGGTGCCTCAGAGAGGGAACCGGAATAGACAGGGAATTTTGAGAGGCTACTGGGCCTTTAGGCTTTAATTACTGCCCCCCTCCTCTTTCCTGGACTCCCTAAATGCTGCAGGCTGAACTGGATGGAGCCAGAAGTCCAGCAAAATGGATAACAATGCTTTGTGTTTATATGGCTCTACTACAAAAAAGCTTTTACACACATTACCTCATGGAAGAGGCACTGCTAAAGTAGAAGTATTTACATAAATGAACATTTGAAGTTCCTAAACGTAGTCAGCTGCATGACCTTGGACAAAGTGCCCAAACTTGAGTCTCAGTTTTCTCATCTGTAAAATGGGGTCGCGTGAAAGTTACCAGAGGGTCAAGGCACAGTGGCTCATGCCTGTAATCCCAGCACTTTGGGAGGCAGAGGCAGGCAGATCACCTGAGGTCAGGAGTTTGAGACCAGCTTGGCCAACATGGGGAAGCCCCGTCTCTACAAAAAATATAAAACTGCCGGGCGCGGTGGCTCAAGCCTGTAATCCCAGCACTTTGGGAGGCCGAGACGGGCGGATCACGAGGTCAGGAGATCGAGACCATCCTGACTAAAATCGTGAAGCCCCGTCTCTAATAAAAAATGCAAAAAACTAGCCGGGCG
>NW_016805299.1:1025540-1034196 GCF_001698545.2 Rhinopithecus bieti | reverse complement strand
TCGGAGGCTGAGGCGGGAGAATGGCGGGAACCCGGGAGGCGGAGCTTGCAGTGAGCCGAGATCGCGCCACTGCACTCCAGCCTGGGCAACAGAGCGAGACTCCGTCTCAAAGAAAAAAAAAAAATACAAAGTTGGCCGGGCGCGGTGGCTCAAGCCTGTAATCCCAGCACTTTGGGAGGCAGAGGCAGGCAGATCACCTGAGGTCAGGAGTTTGAGACCAGCTTGGCCAACATGGGGAAGCCCCGTCTCTACTAAAAATATAAAACTTAGCTGGGCGTGGTGGTGCATGCCTGCAATCCCAGCTACTTGGGAGGCGGAGGCAAGAGAATTGCTGGAACCTGGGAGATAGAGGTTGCAGAGCCCAGATCATGCCACTGCACTCCAGCCTGGGTGACAGAGCGAGACTACGTCTCAAAAAAAAAAGAAAAATAGGCCTGGCGAGGTGTCTCATGTTTGTAATTCCAGCACTTTGAGAGGCCAAGGCGGGCGGATCACCTGAGGTCGGGAGTTCAAGACTAGCCTGACCAACAGGGAGAAACCCCGTCTCTACTAAAAATACAAAGTTAGCCGGGCATGGTGGCGCATGCCTGTAATCCCAGCTACTTGGGAGGCTGAGGCAGAAGAATCCCTTGAACCCAGGAGGCGAAGGTTGCAGTGAGCCAAAATCGCACCATTACACTCCAGCCTGAGCAACAAGAGCAAAACTCCATCTCAAAAAATAATAATCATAATAATAAAGTTACCCAACAATTGAATGAGTCAATGTTCTATAACAGGACTCAATAAATGGTGTGCCTTAATTAAAATTAGGTTGACCTCCTGGGCTCCAGAACCATGACAGCTAGCTGTGGATTGGGCAGATTCAGCTTTTCCCCAAGGGGTACGTCTTGGGGAAGGCTGCCTGCAATGGATGGGATTGGGTCCCCTTGCTTCTACATCCTGTCCCTCACCAGACTCCAAAGTCTGACCTTGCTGAACTATTTTGAGTTCTTTGACTAAACCTGCTCTTTCCTCCTCTAGACCTTTGCCTATGCCGATCTGTTCCCCCAGCCCTTCTTCCCTCCTCTTTCTCCTGGAATCTGCTTTCCTCTCTCTCTTTCCTGCCCCCTGCCAGTAATTACCACATCATCTTACTGTTGCCTGTGCCCTCACCAGACTGTAAGTCCTAGGAGGGCAGTACCTGGTCTGTCTCATTCATGGATGTTGCTCTAGTAGAATGCCTGCATGTCCTCTAAAATTACTTGTGGGTTTTTTGTTATTGTTGTTGTTGTTGTTTTTGAGACAGAGTCTCACTCTGTCGCCCAGGATGGAGTGCAGTGGCACAATCTCGGCTCACTGCAACCTCTGCCTTGCCTCTGGGGTTCAAGCGATCTTCCTGCCTCAGCCTCCCAAGTAGCTGGAATTACAGGCACCTGCCACCATACCCAGCTAATATTTGTATTTTTAGTAGAGACGGGGTTTTGCCATGTTGGCCAGGCTGGAAAACATAGTTGTTGAATGGAAACCCAGCACCCCATTTCCTCCTCCCCAAGTCCCAAAACTACTCACCCTTCTGGAAATCTCGGAATAACTGCTGAAATTTTCTCTTTTCCTGGATAACCAAATGCTAACACCCTTTACAGATGGTGTCCATGGCTTTTAACCCTCCTTGAAATGACATTCATTAATCCCACAACTATTTATAGAGTGCCTCCTTGATTCACACCAAAGCAACCTTAGGCAGGCACTGTGGCTCATACCTGTACATTTTGGGAGGTCAAGGCGGGTGGATCCCTTGAACCCAGAGTTAGAGACCAGCCTGGGCAACATAGTGAAACCCCATCTCTACAAAACAAAAACAAAACACAGCAGCCTTGGTAGGAAACCCTACTCTTCATCCTGCGGCACCTATTCAGGGCAGAGAGTGGGACGATCACCCTGGTGAGGCTGAGATGCTCTGAGATGAAGACGTTGGCTCTTATCCCCAGCCTGAAGAGAGAAAATTCTGAGATGGCTCCCTTACAAATTGAGAGCAGGTGAATATACAAAATTCTTTCTCATTCAGAACACCTCTCACAACTGTAATAGAATACTCACGGGTCCACAGTCTGACACCACTCACTTAATAAAAAGAAAAGTCCCCGTCTAATCCCAGCACTATGGGAGGCCAAGGCAGGAGGCTCACTTGAGAGCCCAGAAGTTTGAGACCAGCCTAGGCAACATAATTAGGCCCTGTCTCTATTAAAAAAAAAAAAAAAGTCATCTTTGAGGAGACTTAACTTTGTCTGTCCTCTTCACTGTTTATTTTCAGGTCCTAGGACCCAGCTTATAAAACATACTCAACAAATGTTTGTTGAATGAATGAATGAATTCCTCAACCTCCAAAACTATGTATATTTTCAGCTTGATCAACTAATCCTTAAAGTGTACCTCTTTGAACAAGATACCGGCTGGGTGCGGTGCTTCACGCCTTTAATCCCAGCACTTCGGGAGGCCAAGGCGGGCAGATCACCTGAAGTCAGGAGTTTGAGACCGGCCTTGCCAACATGGTGAAACCCTATCTCTACTAAAAATACAAAAATTAGCTGGACGTTGTGGTGGGCACCTGTAGTCCCAGCTACTCAGGAGGCTGAAGCAGGAGAATTGCTTGAACCCACAGCAGGAGAATTGCTTGAACCCAGAAGGGGGAGGTTGCAGCGAGCCAAGATCGCACGGCTGCACTCCAGCGCGGGTGACAGAGTGAAACTGTGTCTCAAAAAAAAAAAACGGTCCTGGCGCACTGGCTCACACCTGTAATCCTAGCACTTTGGGACGCCGAGGCGGGCAGATCGCCTGAACTCAGGAGTTTGAGACCAGCCTGGGTAACATGGTGAAACCCCGTCTCTGCTAAAACACAAAAAATTAGCCAGGCGTAGTTCCAGCTACTCAGAAGGCTGAAGCAGAATTGCTTGAACCCAAGAGACAGAGATGCAGTGAGCCAAGATCACGCCACTGCACTCCAGCCTGGGTGACAGAGGCAAGACTCCGTCTCCAGAAAAAAAAAAAAAAAAAAAAGATACCAAGTTGCTTTTTTTTTTTTTTTTTTTTTTTGGAGACGAGTCTGGCTGTGCGCCCAGCTAGTGCTGGCCGAGTTCAGCTACTGCAAGCTCCGCCTCCAGGTCACGCCATCTCCTGCGCCTCAGCCTCCCAGTACGGACACAGGCGCCCGTCGTCCCCGCTAGTTTTGGGTTATTCTTTTAGTAAGATGGGTTTTCACCGTATACCAGGACGGTCCTCGATCTCCTGACCTTTGATGCCCGTCTCGGCCCCCAAAGGCGGATACAGGCTGAGCCCGCGCCGCGCCCGGCCCAAGTTTCTTAGAGGTATAAAAAGTATGTTGGTTGGTGTGCCTTGGGGAGGCAGGAATGCCTTTCTAGCTCCGAAGTCCAGACCCTTACCCACTGTTCCACACTGCCACCCTTGTTCATGAGACCTGTTGCACAGAAACTGAGTCATGGGGACGAGCCGGCATCGCCCACAGCTGAGGCCTAAAAACACGTACCCTACGTCCTCCACCGCCACGACCCAGCAGTCTGGGAGGTATCCCAAGCTCATGATGTCAGGTGGAGGAGGGGGCTGCTATTTGCATATGACAGCAGCTTCCTCCGTGCTAGGCTTTGGCTAATTATTAGGTAACTAGCGTCATTGGGTCTCCCTGTCTGAAGTCCTGAAGGCTGGAGACAAGAGGGCTGAAGGGGAGTAGAGCCAGGACTAGTGGGCCTGGGAGCCACCAACAGTCCCAGAAGATCCTAGGGGGACTTTGCTTTCTGCTCCTGATCTCTGGAATCGATTCATCAGCCTGAGCTTCAACTCCAGCCTCTGCATCTGATTCTCCCACCGTGATTCCTCAATGTCTGCCCTGGGCACCTCATGGATGCTTTGCAGGGGCTTTGGGAGTCCTCTGCTCACAGGGATTGACCTACCCGCTTGCCAGGTCTCAAGCTCTTGGGAGAAAGTCCGATGCTCTTTTTGTCTTCACCTCCATCCTGGGCACCGGGTAGGAACACAGCCAAGAGTGACTGCAGGATGGGTCCTTCCAAGACACTGACGTCTCAGCCTGCGCACTGTGAATCCCTTTAGGAGTTACTCCACCTCTCTGAACCTCCTCCTCACTTGTATAATGGGAAAAATAATGGACATAGGAAGAACAAGACCTTGGAGACCACACTTACCATCTTATTTTCCTTTTTCCTTTTCTTTGTTTGTTTGTTTGTTTTTTGGAGACAGGTTCTCACTCTGTCGCCCAGGCTGGAGTGCAATGCCGCGATCTCGGCTCACTACAACCTCTGCCTCCTGGGTTCAAGGGATCCTCCCACCTCAGCCTCCCGCATAGCTGGGACCACAGACGCACGCCACCACGCCTGGCTAAATTTTTTTTGTATTTTTAGTAGAAGTGGGGTTTTACCATGTTGGCCAGGCTGGTCTCGAACTCCTGGCCTCAAATGATCCGCCCACCTCGGCCTCCCAAAGTGCTGGGATTACAGGCGTGAACCACCGAGCCAGCCCTTTGTTCACTTTTCTGTTTTCCTTTTCGTTCTTACTACTAATCACCATCGATCATATTATCTACGTATCTATATATCTATTAGTTTGGCGCAAAAGTAATTGCTGTTTTTGCCATTACCTTCAATGGCATTACTTTCAGTGGCAAAAACTGCAATTGCTTTTGCACCAACCTAATATATTCAGACAGGGTCTCTCTCTGTCACCCAGGCTGCCGGAGGGCAGTGGCACAATCACAGCTCACTGCCACGTCCAACTCCTGGGTTCAAGTGATCCTTGCGCCTCAGTCTCCGGATTACCTGGGACTACAGGCATGCATCACCACACCCAGCCAGTTTTTTTGTTTGTTTTTGAAACAGAGTTTTGCTTTTGTCCCCCAGGCTGGAGTGCAATGACGTGATCTTGGCTCACTGCAACCTCTGCCCACCACCACAGCTGGCTAATTTTTGGTTTTGTGGGGTTTTGTGGGGTTGTGTGTGTGTGTGTGTGTGTGTGTGTGTGTGTGTGTGTCGGAGTCTAGCTCTGTCGCCCAGGCTGCTGGAGTGTAACGGCATAATCTTCGGCTCACTGCAACCTCCGCCTCCCGGGTTCAAGCAATTCTCTTGCCTCAGCCTCCTGAGTAGCTGGGATTACAGGTACCCACCACCATGCCCAGCTAATTTTTGTTTTTTCAGTAGAGATGGGGTTTCACCATATTAGCCAGGTTGGCCTCAAACTCCTGACCTCGGGTGATCCACCTGCCTCAGCCTCCCAAAGTGCTGGGATTACAGGCATGAGCCACCACGCCCAGCCCAAGTTTTTTGTTTTTGTTTGTTTGTTTGTTTGTTTTTATTTTGTAGAGACAGGGTCTCCCTATGTTGCCCAGGCTGGTCTCGAACTCCTGACCTCAAGCAATCCTCCCTCTCTGGCTCCCAAAGTGCGGGGATAATAGGCATGAACCACTGTGAATAGCCCATATTTTGTATTCTACTTAACTGAGTTTCTTTAGTTTTTACTCCTCCCACTAGGATATTTGTTTTGTTTACCTCCATATATCCAGCCTCAGAACAGAACTTGGTTCATGGTGGGTTCAGTAACTATTTGAATTAAATGAATAGATGGATGTAAAATGGTTAGTACTGGGGTGCCCAGTAATGGTATGTATCAAACTTAGTCTCTGGACTCCAACAGAAAGCAGTGTAATTTAAGATGGGCACAGTGGCTCACACCTGTAATCCCAGCACTTTGGGAGGCCAAGGTGGGCGGATCACCCGAGGTCAGGAGTTCGAGACCAGCCTGGCCAACATGGTGAAAAACCCCGTCTCTACTAAAAATACAAAAATTAGCTGGGTATGGTAGCACGCGCATATAGTCCCAGCTACTTGGGAGGCTGAAGCAGGAAAATCACTTGAACTTGGGAAGCAGAGATTGCAGTAAGCCAAAATCTGGCCACTGCACTCCAGCCAGGGTGACAGAGCCAGACTCCATCTCAAAAATAAAAAATAAATAAACCAAAGAAAGAGAGCAGTGTAATTGGGGCAGGGAAAATGCAGCATCGTAATAGGAGGTACAGGTTAGGAACTCTGGCTGAGAAATCCCGTCTGTATCATGTACCAGCTGTGTGACCTGGAACAGATGAATGAATTCACCTTCCTGAGGCTCAGTCTCCTCATCTGTCAAATGGAGGTGATACAGGACCTCCTGGGAAGGATGTCAGCAGGCAGGAGATGGTAAATGAAAAGCACTTAGCTGAGTGTCTGGTACATAATAAGTGCTCAGTAAACACTGGCCCACACTGTTCATTATAGTAATACTTAGACGAGGGGGACCTCTGAGTCGATGAAACAGTTGCTAAGCACTGAAAATATGTCACGGGCCAGTGAGTCCAGTTAACATTTATTGACCTAAATCTGTGAACTTCTTAAGGGAAGGGGCTGTGTCTACATTGTCATGATCCTGGCCCCAGAGGATGCTAACTAATGTGAAAACATGCTGGAAAAGCTACATACTGAACTCAAATATGAGTTAGAATACAGAATAGCTATTAGAGTAATAACACCCATTGCCTAACATGTGCCAGGCATGCTGTTGGGTGTTGGAGAAAGGGCAGTGAGCTTAAACAAACACGGGAACTTACAGCCTAGCAGGGGAGACAGACTTTGTTCGGAGAGTTGCACAGATAGAGAGGAAACTCCGCAATTGATAAATATCACAAAGGAGACATATGTGGTGCTATGAGTTCCATAATAGGGAGGGAAGGAGGGTTGACCTGGTCTGGGATTGAGGAGGGAGTGATGCCTAGAGCTGAGTTCTGAAGAAAAGGTCTTTGCTAGGCTGAGTGTTGGGGAAGTGCTCTCAGCAGACGAAATGGCAGATGGAAAGGCCTTGTGATTGAGGCGCACATGTGCTGAAGGACCCAAAAGAAGACCCATAGGACCCAAGCATAGTGAGCTGAGGGTGCGATTGGGGGTGAAATCAGCTGCAAAAAGTAGTAGACACTTTGGGAACTAGCTGGGCAATGTCTAGTAAAGCTGAAGGCGTGTGTAACCTATGATGCAGCCACTCCACGTCTGAGGACATTGTTGACAGAAATGCAGGAGTGCACCGGGTAAGCATGGACAAGGATGATGGCCCCAGCAGCATTGTATGTCATTACAAAAAACTGGAAACAGGCTAGGTGCGGTGGCTCATGCCTGTAATCCCAGCACTTTAGGAGGCCAAGGCAGGCGTATCACCTGAGGTCAGGAGATCAAGACCAGCCTGGCCAACATGGCGAGACTCTGTTTCTACTAAAAATACAAAAATTAGCTGGGCATGGTGGCAGGCTCCTGTAATCCCAGCTACTTGGGAGACTGATCAGGAGAACTGCTTGAACCTGGGAGGCGGATCTTGCAGTGAACCAGGATTGCACTACTGCACTCCAGCCTGGGTAATAGAGCAAGACTTTGTCTCCCAAAAAAAAAAAAAAGGCCGGGCGCGGGGGCTCAAGCCTGTAATCCCAGCACTTTGGGAGGCCAAGATGGGCAGATCACGAGGTCAGGAGATCGAGACCATCCTGGCTAACATGGTGAAACCCCGTCTCTACTAAAATACAAAAAAACTAGCCGGGCGAGGTGGCGGGCGCCTGTAGTCCCAGCTACTCGGGAGGCTGAGGCAGGAGAATGGCGTAAACCCGGGAGGCGGAGCTTGCAGTGAGCTGAGATCTGGCCACTGCACTCTAGCCCGGGCGACAGAGCAAGACTCCGTCTCAAAAAAAAAAAAAAGGCAGGTTCAGGCTTGGTATGGTAGCTCACATTTGTAATGTCAGCACTTTTGGAGGCCAACACAGGAGAATCACTTTAGCCCAGGAGTTTGAGACCAGCCTGGGCAACTTAGTGAGACTCTGTCTCTACAAAAAAAAATTTTAAAGACTGCGTGCGGTAGCTCATGCCTGTAATCCCAGCATTTTGGGAGGACGAGGCGGGTGGATCACCTGAAGTCAGGAGTTCGAGACCAGCCTGGCCAACATGGCGAAACCCCAACTCTACTAAAAATACATAAATATGCTGGGCATGGTGGCGTGTACCTGTAATCCCAGCTACTCAGGAGGCTAAGGCAGGAGAATCCCTTGAACCTGGGAGGCAGAGGTTGCAGTGAGCCAAGATTGTACCATTGCACTCCAGCCTGGGCGACGAGCAAAACTCCATCTCAAAAAAAAAAGAAGAAAAAAGAAAAAACTTAGCTGGGTATGGTGGTGCACTCCTGTGGTACCAGTTTCTCTGGAGGCTAAGGTGGGAGGATCACTTGTGCCCAGAAGGTCAAGGCTGTAGTGAGCCATGATCGCACCACTGCACTCCAGCCTGGGCAACAGAGTGAGACCCTGTCTCCAAAAAAAAAAAAAAAAAAAAAGGCTATGGCTAATGCCTGTATTCCCAGCACTTGGCCGAGGCGGGTGGATCACTTGAGGTCAGGAGTTCAAGATCAGCCCGGACAATATGGTGAAACCCATGTCTACTAAAAATAAAAAAATTAGCTCGGCATGGTGGCATGTGCCTGTAATTCCAGCTACCTGGGAAGCTGAGGCAGGAGAATTACTTGAACCTGGGAGGTGGAAGTTGCAGTGAGCCAAGATCACACCACTGCAATCCAGCCTGGGCAACAGAGCAAGCCTCCATCT
>NW_016805299.1:1020394-1025292 GCF_001698545.2 Rhinopithecus bieti | reverse complement strand
CATGTCTACTAAAATAAAAAAATTAGCTCGGCATGGTGGCATGTGCCTGTAATTCCAGCTACCTGGGAAGCTGAGGCAGGAGAATTACTTGAACCTGGGAGGTGGAAGTTGCAGTGAGCCAAGATCACACCACTGCAATCCAGCCTGGGCAACAGAGCAAGCCTCCATCTCAAAAAAAAAAAAAGGGCCAGGCGCGATGGCTCAAGCCTGTAATCCCAGCACTTTGGGAGGCCGAGATGGGCGGATCACGAGGTCAGGAGATCGAAACCATCCTGGCTAACATGGTGAAACCCCGTCTCTACTAAAAAATATGAAAAACTAGCCGGGCGAGGAGGCTGAGGCAGGAGAATGGCGTGAACCCGGGAGGCAGAGCTTGCAGTGGGCCGAGACCACGCCACTACACTCCAGTCTGGGCAACAGACTCCGCCTCAAAAAAAAAAAAAAAAAGAGGTAGGTTCTTGCAACATGTATTTCCTGTGTACCAGACCTTCCTTCATGCATTCAACATGTATTAAACACCTGCTGTGTGCCAGGCCTGATGCCTGTAATTTATTCATGCATTATTTATTCAATCCAAGCAGTATTTATGGAGTGCCTATGAAATGCTAAGCTCTGAGTTTGTCATTCAGTGCAGTGTATGTTTATCAAGCAGCTACTGTATACAGCTGTCCCAATCAGTGGCTGGGTACACAGTAGTTCAATAAATGCCTGAATGAATGAACGCCCTCAAGGAGCGCCCAGTCTTCTTGCTAACGTGGCCTGTAAATAAATAACTCTAACACACAAAGATAAGGCTAGAAGGTGGGTGTGTTTAGAGTGCAAAGGGCCCCTTATCACCTGGACTGCCAGGTACCTTTCTCAGGGCCATATCTTCTCACCTGGGAACCAGCTCTTTGAAGGTGAGGCCAGGCTGGCCCCTAGCTCACCTGCCTGTCCATCCCCCATGGAGGATGTCCCCCATGGAAGACTTTGCCTGCAGCTCCCGCTCAATCAATGCCTGCTGTCTGATTACGGCCGCTTCCCCCACCGCAGTTGTTCCTTCTTTCATACACCAGGCAAGAGGGCAGCAGCTGGGTTCTAACCCTGGAGCTCTGGCAGAGGGCCGGCGCTTCTGACAGGTGCTCTCCCTCAGATTTGGCCTGACGTTTCCAGATATGAAATGAAAGATTTGACCCTCCTCCTCCTTGACTTCTTTTTTTTTTTTTTTTTTTGAGACGGAGTCTCGCTCTGTCACCCAGGCTGGAGTGCAGTGGCCAGATCGCAGCTCACTGCAAGCTCTGCCTCCCGGGTTCACGCCATTCTCCTGCCTCAGCCTCCCGAGTAGCTGGGACTACAGGCGCCGCCACCTCGCCCGGCTAGTTTTTTTTTTTTTTTTGTATTTTAGTAGAGACGGGGTTTCACCGTGTTAGCCAGGATGGTCTCGATCTCCTGACCTCGTGATCCGCCCGTCTCGGCCTCCCAAAGTGCTGGGATTACAGGCTTGAGCCACCGCGCCCGGCCCTCCTTGACTTCTTAACCCCTTGCCTGGACTCCTATATTGGCAAGTCAGTTTTGAAAAATTATAGAGGTAATCCATGATCTAATTTTGCAAATACCAAGACAATGCGTAGAAATCATTGAAGACTCAAATCTTCACTAGAGTCACAAAGCTTTGCACGATCCAACACTTTCCTCCCCTCCTTCTTTTTAACTGTGGTAAAATATATTCTGCAGGTTTTGTTTGTTTGTTTGTTTGTTTGTTTGTTTGTTTGTTTTTGAGATGGAGTCTCTCTCTCTCACCTAGACTGGAGTGCAATGACACCATCTCGGCTCACAGGAACCTCCACCTCCCTGGTTCAAGCCTCAGAGTAGCTGGGACAATAGGCATGCACCACCACACCTGGCTAATTTTTTTGTGTTTTTTTGTAGAGGCAAGGTTTCTCCATGTTGTCCAGGCTGGTCTCTAACTCCTAGGCTCAAGAGATATGCCCACGTCAGCCTCCCAAACTGCTGGCATTATAGGCTTGAGCCACCTTGCCTGGCCTCCTTTTCTTGTGGGGGAGATGGGATCTTGCTGTGTTGCCTAAGCTGGAGTTCAGTAGTGCAATCATAGCTCACTGCAGCCTCAACCTCCTGGACTTAAGCAATCCTCTTGTCTCAGCCGCTCGAGTAGCTGAGACTATAGGTGGACACCACCACACCCAGCTAATTTTTAAATTTGTTATAGAGATGGAGGTCTCACTATGTTGCCCAGGCTGGTCTCAAACTCCTGTCTCAAGTGATCCACGTACCTCCCCAAAGTGCTGGGATTACAGTCAGGGGTCACTGCGTCTGACTCTACATTACCTTTTATTGTGGTCTTATCATCAGTTAGTTTAGAACATTTATAAGATGAACTTTAATAATGTATTGATTATTTTGGCAAGAAAATGGCTAATAATATTTGCCATAGTAAAACTGAGTCATTAGATTACTTTCTGGAGTTACTTACTGCCAAGCAAAGTAATAAAGACTGTTCCACTCTGGGAAAGTGTGAAAATAAATAACATTATGTGGTTCTGAGCTTAAAAATAGGAAATAAACTTATATGTTTGGTTTAAAAAATAATAATATAGGGGCCGGGTGCGGTAGTTCACGCCTGTAATCCTAGCACTTTGGGAGGCCAAGGCGGGCAGATCACATGGTCAGGAGATTGAGACCATCCTGGCCAATATGGTGAAACCTCATCTCTACTAAAAATACAAAATTAGTCAGGCATGGTGGCATGCACCTGTAGTCTCAGCTACTTGGGAGGCTGAGGCAGGAGAATCACTTGAACCCAGGGGGCGGAGGTTGCAGTGAACCAAGATCACACCACTGCACTCCAGCCTGGCCAACGGAGGGAGACTCCATCTCAAAGAAAAAATATATATATATACATATATATATATATATATACACACACACACACACACACTATTATTACCATCGACTTAAGAGAGAAAACATTAACAGTTTCATAGCAGTGCTATTGACAACAGCCACAAAGGTGGAAATGACCCAAAAGTCCATCCGTAGATAAATGGAAAAACACGATATATGGAATATAATATAATATGGAATGTGATTCAGACTTTAAAACAAAGGAAATTCTGACACATGCTGCAACAAGGTAAACCTTGAAGACATTATGTTAAGTGAAATAAGCCAGACATGAATGGACAAATATGGTATGATTCCATTAATATGAAGTACCTAGAGTATTTCAATTCATGGAGACAGAAAACAGAATGGTGGGCCCAATGGTTGGGCACGGTGGCTCACTCCTGTAATCCCAGCACCTGGGGAGGCCAAGGCGGGTGGATCATCTGAGGTCAGGAGTTCGAGACCAGCCTAACCAACATGGAGAAACTCCATCTCTACTAAAAATACAAAATTAACTGGGCATGGTGGCACATGCCTGTAATCCCAGCTACTGGGAAGGCTGAGGTAGGCAATTGCTTGAACCCAGGAGGCGGAGGTTGCGGTGAGCCAAGATCGTGCCGTTACACTCTAGCCTGGGCAACAAGAGCGAAACTCCATCTCCAAAAAAAAAAAAAAAAAATGAGTCAGGCATGGTGGCGCGTGGCTGTAATCCCAACTACTTGGGAGGGTGAGACAGACAAATCACTTGAACTTGGGAGGCGGAGGTTGCAGTGAGCCGAGATTGAGCCACTGCACTTCAGCCTGGGTGACAGAGTGAAACTCTATCTCAAAAAAACAAAAACAAAGGAAAAGAGAGAAAGGAAATAAAATAGATATAATGATGGTGGCCAGGGGCTGGATGGAGGGGGATATTTTGGGGAGTTAGATTTAATGGGGACAGAGTTTTCGTTTGAGAGGATGAAAAAGTTCTAGACGTGGATGGTGGTGATGGTTGTACAACAGTGTGAGTATGCTTAATGCCATGGAGCTATACACTTAAAAACTGTTAAAATTATAAATTTATATGTTATGTATATTTTATCACAATTAAAAAAAAGCAGGCCGGGCGTGGTGGCTCAAGCCTGTAATCCCAGCACTTTGGGAGGCTGAGACGGGCGGATCACGAGGTCAGGAGATCGAGACCATCCTGGCTAACATGGTGAAACCCCGTCTCTACCAAAAAATGCAAAAAACTACCCGGGCGAGGTGGCGGGTGCCTGTAATCCCAGCTACTCCGGAGGCTGAGGCAGGAGAATGGCGTAAACCCGGGAGGCAGAGCTTGCAGTGAGCCGAGATCCGGCCACTGCACTCCAGCCTGGGCGACAGAGCAAGACTCTGTCTCAGAAAAAAAAAAAAAAAAAAAACAGAAAGATTCACTTTGGCAGCACGTATACTGAAATTGGAACCACACAGAGCACTTTAGCATGGCTCTTGTGCAAGAATGACAAGCACATTCATGAGGCTAAGGCATTCCACGTTAAAACAGCAGCAACAGAAGTCCAGCAATCCCAGTGAGTCTTTGAAATTCTCCATGGTTCTCCATGGACCCATCCCGGTCTCTTCCTCCTAACCCCCTGAAAGTACCACTATCCTTATTTTTGTATTTATCGCTTATTGTACCATTGCAGATTTTTTGTTTGTTTGTTTGTTTGTTTTTGAGACGGAGTCTTGCTCTGTCACCCAGGTTGCAGTGCAGTGGCGCGATCTCGGCTCACTGCAACCTCTGCCTCCTGGGTTCAAGTGATTCTCCTGCCTCAGTCTCCTGAGTAGCTGGGATTACAGGTGCCTGCCAGTACGCCCGGCCAATTTTTGTATTTTTAGTAGAGATGAGGTTTCACCATCTTGGCCAGGCTGGTCTTGAACCCCTGACCTCGTGAACCACCTGCCTCGGCCTCCCAAAGTGCTGGGATTATAGGCATGAGCCACTGCACCCGGCTTTTTTTTTTTTTTTTTTTTTTTTGACAGAGTTTCCCTCT
>NW_016805299.1:1013053-1019472 GCF_001698545.2 Rhinopithecus bieti | reverse complement strand
AAAAAAAAAAAAAAAAAAAAAAAAGAAGCAGAAGGGGCTGCACACTAAGGAATGCGGGCAGCCAGCAGAAGGGAAAAAACAAGAAATGGGTTTTCCCATTTTTTCATTAGAGCCTCCAAAGGAACCAACCCTGCTGTCACCTTAATTTTGGCCCCTGATGATTCATTTTGAATTTCTGACCTCTAGATTGTAAGATAGTGTGTGTGTGTGTGTGTGTGTGTGTGTGTGTGTGTGTGTGTTTTGGGATGGAGTCTCACTCTGTCAGCCAGGCTGGAGTGCAGTGGCATGATCTCAGCACACTGCAACCTCCGCCTCCCAGGTTCAAGAAACTCTCCTGCCTCAGCCTCCCGAGTAGCTGGGATTATAGGCACCCGCCACCACGCCTGGCTAAATTTTGTATTTTGTATTTTGTATTTTTATTTTTTGGAGACAAAGTCTTGCTGTTGTCCCCCAGGTTGGAGTGTGATGGCACAATCTCGGCTCACTGCAACCTCCGCCTCCTGAGCTCAAGTGATTCTCCTGCCTCAGCCACCCGAGTAGCTGGGATTACAGGCGCCTGCCAACACGCCCAGCTAATTTTTGAATTTTTAGTAGAGATGGGGTTTCACCATGTTGGCCAGGCTGGTCTCAAACTCCTGACCTCAGGTGATCAGTCCATCTCAGTCTCCCAAAGTGCTGCGATTACAGGCGTGAGCCACTGCACCTAGCCTTTTTTTGGTGGTTTTAATAGAGACAGGGTTTCACCATGTTAGACTGATCTCAAACTCCTGACCTCAGGTGATCCACATGCCTCAGCCTCCCAGAGTGCTGGGATTACAGGCATGAGCCACTGCACCCGGCAAATTTGTGCTTTTGTTTGGTTTGTTTTTGAGACGGAGTCTTGCTGTGTCGCCCACGCTGGAGTACAGTGGCATAATCTCGGCTCACTGCAACCTCCGCTTCCTGGATTCAAGCGATTCTCCTGCCTCAGTCTCCCAAGTAGCTGGGACTACAGGTGTGCCCCACCACACCTGGCTAATTTTTGAATTTTGGTGTTGTAGAGACAAGGTTTTGCCATGTTTGCCGGGCTGGTCTCCCACTTCTGACCTCAAGTGATCCCCCCGCCTCAGCCTCCCAAAGTGCTAGAATTACAGGCGTGAGCCACTGCACCTAGTAAATTTGTGTTTTTGTGACGGAGTTTTGCTCTTGTTGTCCAGGCTAGAGTGCAATGGCGTGATCTGGGTTCACTGTAACCTCTGCCTCCCGGGTTCAAGTGATTCTCCTCCCTCAGCCTCCCTAGTAGCTGGGATTACAGGCATGCACCACCACACCTAGCTTTTTCTTTCTTTCTTTCTTTTTTTTTTTTTTTTAGTAGAGACGGGGTTTCTCCATGCTGGTCAGGCTGGTCTTGAACTCCCAACCTCAGGTGATCTGTCTGCTTCAGCCTCTCAAAGTGCTGGGACTACAGGCGTGAGCCACTGCACCCTCTCTGAATTTGTATTAAGTCACTAAATGTATGGTAATTTCTTACAGCAGCAATGGGAAACTAATATAAGCAGAGAAAGGACATGATCAGATTTATGTTTCCAAAACTATTTCTGGTTGCTGTTACAGAACGGGCTTTAATGGGATCAGCAGAAGCAGAGAGCCCGGGTGGGGAACTGCAGACATGTGGGTGGGCAGCAATGAGGGCCCGGATGCAATGCAAGGGGTGCCGCTGGATGGAAGAGCTCAGATCTCAGGAAAATGCTAGGAGCTAGAATTGACTGGGTTTATTGATGAATTGGATATTGTGGGGGAAGGGTACAGTCTAGGAAAGTGACGGAGTGTGACTTCTAGGGTGATCAGCACTACAATTTCTCCAGCTTCTCTGGGGCCTCACAGAGCCACACTGCATTTGACAGGCTGTTCCCAGGATGCGGGTGTTTTTGTGTGATTAGGCTAGAACTGTTCTCTGGGAAATAAATGCCCTCAGTCTAAAGGGCTTTTTTATGAGCCACGGCAGGGGATTAAAGGCGGCCGGGCTATGGAGAAATCCCAGGGTCGGGAGACAGCTGAGCATGGAGACTTTTAATCTAAACCTTAAACGTTTTTATTTTCCACTCCTTGAACTCAGGGTGTCACTTTAAATACATGTTTGGCAACATCAGCTGTTCTATTTTTCTTTTTAATTATACAAAGCGAGATCCTGGAAATGGCTCAGCCCCAGGCTGGGGGAGGCAAGGGAAGTTTGGCAACGGTAGTAGGCAGAGAAACCAACTAAAAATCCAGTGGATTTGAAATCCTTTTGAGGGAGCGCAGAGGCCAAACTTCGAGCCACCCTGAACTTTTAAGAGCTGCCCTGACTCAGGATTTCTAAAAGGAGACTGACAGACTCACCAGCTTAGAATGGAGAGAGGACAGATGGACACGTCTCCAAGACAAAAATATCACGAGCCTTAGCACTGTTCCTGTACCTTGAATGTATTCCCAAGCCCTGTCCTGTTAGCTCAGCTCGTTTCTTTCTTTCTTTTCTTTCTTTCTTTCCTTTCTTTCTTTTTCTTTCTTTCCTTCCTTCCTTTCTTTTCTCTTTCTCTGTTTTTTATTTATTTATTTTTTTTAATTAGAGGCAGGGTTTTACCATGTTGCACAGGCTGGTCTTGAACTCCTGCGCTCAAGCGATCCTCCTGCCTCAGCCTCCCAAAGTGCTGGGACTACAGGTGTTGAGCCACTGCGTCTGGCCCTGTTACCTCCTTTCATCCTCTGAGCAGAAAACAGCTAACCAGGTTGTTTGTGACATCTATGGGGTACTCCCTACTGTGTGCCAGCTGCAGGGCTCACCTGCTTACAGGCATTACCCTGTTGTAGGTAGTCAACTATTCTATAAGTAGGTGCTATCACTATCCCCGTTTTCTAGATGGGGAATCTGGGCTCCAGAGAGAATGGATGGAACCCCCACACCCCAGTGTTGGACCTATACTTCTTTGCCCTCGGACCCCTCCCTTGCCTTTCTCTTGCCTTGCTCCAGATCACAGGGTGGCCAACCTGTGGCAGAGTGGCTTCCTGCCCAGATGGACCAACCGGAGGCAGTGCCAGGAGCCTGGTGGGTGGGAGGAGCCTGGTGGGTGGGAGGAGCCTGGTGGGTGGGAGGAGGGGAATCTAGGGTGTTCCTACCCCTCTGCCTCAGGTGGTATCTCCAGCTCCACTTCCCACCAGACAGGCCCACTGTGGCTCTGGCTTCTGCCTGGGGACTCCAGTCCCTCTTGGGTACCAGAAACACCACCCCCTGTCTCTGTCCCTCCAATCCCAGGGGTGATGGCAGTCCTCCTGCTGGGGCTAACCTGGCGGCTGCCCCTCCCCTGCGTGCTTTTTCCCGTAAGTCTTCCGGCACCCCTGGAGCAATTCTCAGGATAAGTTCTCTTAGTGTGGTAACTGTTTGTCCCGGTCAGATTCTCACAGATACACTACCTTTGCTAAAGGCTCACAGATCAGCCAATTCATTTAATCTGGAAGGCAGCAATCCTCTTTCTCTGAGCACAGCACATCCCACGAGAGGGAAGGTTGGAGCCACCATTTACTGAGCGCTGTGCTAATCGCCAGACAACTGTTCTTTCGTGGAACACTCATAACAATCTCTTTGCCAAGTCCCATCAATATTCCCCTTTCACAGATGGGGCTCAGAGAGGCTGGGGTGCTTGCCCACCGTGGCTCAGTTACAAACTGACAAAACTGGGATTCAAATCCGAGAGGACCTAGCTCCAAACTCTGCATGACGATCTAGTCTCATCTGAACACACTTGCAACCCCATTAGAATTCAACTTCCTTGGCTGGCTGAAGACCCCAACCCAAATCACTCCAGGCTCCTTGGGGCTGGAGTGAAGTGGCCGGATCTCCGCCCACTGCAAGCTCCGCCTCGCGGGTTCACGCCATTCTCCTGCCTCAGACTCTCGTGCAGCTGGGACTACAGGCGCCCGCCACCACGCCCGGCTAATTTTTTGCATTTTTAGTAGAAACGGGGTTTCACCGAGATAGCCAGGATGGTCTCAATCTCCTGACCTCGTGATCTGCCTGCCTTGGCCTACCAAAGTGCTGGGATTACAGGCATGTGCCACCACGCCCGGCCTGTTTTTTTTTTTTTGAGATGGAGTCTCCCTCTGTCGCCCAGGCTGGACTACAATGGCCTGATCTCAGCTCACTGCAACCTCCGCCTCCTGGGTTCAAACGATTCTCCCACCTCAGCCTCCTGAGTAGCTGGGACTACAGGCGCACACCACCATACTCAGCTAACTTTTGTATTTTTTAGTAGAGACAGGGTTTTGCCATGTTGCCCAGGCTGATCTCCTAACCTCAGGTGATTCACCCGCCTCGGCCTCCCAAAGTGCTGGGATTACAGGAGTTAGCCACCACAACTGGCCCCCCCGCAAAAAAATTTTTTTTTTGAGACCGAGTCTCGCTCTGTCACCCAGGCTGGAGTGCAGTGGCCGGATCTCAGCTCACTGCAAGCTCCGCCTCCTGGGTTTACCCCATTCTCCTGCCTCAGCCTCCCGAGTAGCTGGGACTACAGGCGCCCGCCACCTTGCCTGGCTAGTTTTTTTTTTTTTTTTTTTGTATTTTTTTAGTAGAGATGGGGTTTCACTGTGTTCACCAGGATGGTCTCGATCTCCTGACCTCGTGATCCGCCCATCTCGGCCTCCCAAAGTGCTGGGATTACAGGCTTGAGCCACCGCGCCCGGCCAAAAAATTTTTTTAAGTCCCACAAACTGGGTGGCTTAGGACAGAAACTTATTGTCTCACAGTTCTGGAGGCCAGAAGTCCAAAATCAAGATGTCAGCAAGGCCATGGTCCCTCAGAAGGAACCAGGGAAGGTCGTGCCCCAGGCCCTGCTGCTCAGGCTCCCTGGCTTGTAGACGGCCGTCTTCTTGTGTTCCTTCACGTGGTCTTCCCTCCGTGCATGTCTGTCTGTGTCTAAATTTCCTCCTTTGCTTTTGTCTTTTTTTTTTTTTCAGACGGAGTTTCACTCTTGTTGCCCAGGATGGAGTGCAGTGTTGCGATCTCAGCTCACTACAACCTCCACCTCTTGGGTTCAAGCGATTCTCCTGCCTTAGCCTCCTGAGTAACTGGGATTACAGGCACCTGCCACCACGCCCGGCTAATTTTGTATTTTTAGTAGAGATGGGGTTTCTCCATGTTGGTCAGGCTGGTCTCCAACTCCTGCCCTCAGGTGATCCGCCCACCTCATCCTCCCAAAATGCTGGGATTACAGGCATAAGCCACGGTGCCTGGCTGCTTTTGTCTTTTTTGAGACAGAGTCTTACACTGTCGCCAAGGCTGAAGTGCAGTGGCACGATCACAGCTCAGTGCAGCTCATGGGATGAAGCAATGCTCCTGCCTCAGTCTCACTAGTAGCGGGAACCCGAGACAAGAACCACTGCTCCTTGCAAATTTCACATTTCCCCTTTTTATAAGGAGACCAGTAATACTGGAAGAGGGCTGTATGAGTCTGTTCTCTCATTGCTATAAAGAAATACCAAGCCATGCACGGTGACTGACACCTGTAAACCCAGCAATTTGGGAGGCAAATTTGGGATCTGCCGAAGCAGGCAGATCACCTGAGGTCAGGAGTTCGGGACCAGTCTGGCCAACACGGGGAAACCCTGTCTCTACTAAAAATACAAAACATTAGCCAGATGTTGTGGCAGGTGCCTATAACCCCAGCTTCTTGGGAGGCTGAGGCAGGAGAATCGCTTGAACCCGGGAGGTGGAGGTTGCAGTGAGCCGAGATCACACCATTGCACTCCAGCCTGGGCAACAAACGTGAAACTCCGTCTCAGGAAAAAAAAAAAAAAGAAAAAAAAGACCTGAGGCTGGCCACCATGGCTCATGCCTGTAATCCCAGCATTTTGGGAGGCCAAGGCAGACAGATCATTTGAGGCCAGGAGCTCGAGACCAGCCTGGCCAACATAGCGAAACCCCCTCTCTACTAAAAATACAAAAACTAGCTGGGTGTGGTGATGCATGCCTATAGTCTCAGCTACTTGGGATGCTGAGACAGGAGAATTGCTTGAACCCGGGAGGCGGAGCTTGCAGTGAGCCAAGATTGAGCCACTGCACTCCAGCCTGGACGACAAAGCGATACTCTGTCTCAAAGAAAGAAATACCTAGGCCGGGCACGGTGACTCACACCTGTAATCCCAGCACTTTGGGAGGCCGAGGCAGGTGGATCATGAGGTCAGGAGTTCAAGACCAGCCAGACCAAGATGGTGAAACCACATCTCTACTAAAAATACAAAAATTAGCTAGGCATGGTGGCACCTGTAATCCCAGCTACTCAGGAGACTGAGGCAGAGAACTGCGTGAACCCGGAGGCGGAAATTGCAGTGAGCCAAGTTCGTGCCACTGCAACTCGGGCAACAGAGTGAGACTCTGTCTCAAAAAAAAAAAAAAAAGAAAAGAAATACTC
>NW_016805299.1:1007791-1012487 GCF_001698545.2 Rhinopithecus bieti | reverse complement strand
CTAGTTTTTTGTATTTTTTAGTAGAGACGGGGTTTCACCGTGTTAGCCAGGATGGTCTCGATCTCCTGACCTCGTGATCCGCCCGTCTTGGCCTCCCAAAGTGCTGGGATTACAGGCTTGAGCCACCGCGCCTGGCGAGACTGAGTAATTTGTAAAGAAAAGAGGATTAATTGGCTCTTGGTTCCAAAGGTTGTGCAGGAAACATTGCAGCATCTGCTTCTGGGGAGTCCTCAGGAAGCTTCCAATCATGGCGGAAGGCAATGGAGGAACCAGCCTCCTGGTTGAACCAACCTTCAGCACATGGCTGAAGCAGGAGGAAGAGAGGGGCGGGGAGGTGCTATACACTTTTAAACAATCAGATCTGCCGGGCGCGGTGGTTCATGCCTGTAATCCCAGCACTTTGGGAGGCCGAGACGGGCGGATCACAAGGTCAGGAGATCGAGACCATCCTGGCTAACGTGGTGAAACCCCGTCTCTACTAAAAATACAAAAAAATTAGCCAGGCGTGGTGGTGGGTGCCTGTAGTCCCAGCTACTCGGGAGGCTGAGGCGGGAGAATGGTGTGAACCCGGTAGGCAGAGCTTGCAGTGACCTGAAATCGTGCCACTGCACTCCAGCCTGGGTGACAGAGTGAGACTCTGTCTCAAAAAAAAAAAAAAAAAAATCAGATCTCACTCACTATTATGGCACCAAGAGGATGGTGCTAAACCATTCATGAGAAACTGCCCCCATGATCCAATCACCTCTCACCAGGCTCCACCTCCAACACTGGGGATTACAATTGAACATGAGATTTGGGTGGGGACATAGATCCAAACCAAATAAGGGCCCACCCTATGACCTCATTTTAACTTGATTACCTCTGTAAAGCCTGTATTTCCAAATAAGGTCACATTCTTGTTTTTTTTTTTTTTTTTTTTTTTTTTTTTTTTTTGAGACAGAGTTTCACTCTTTCACCAAGGCTGGAGTGCAATGGCACAATCTCAGTTTACTGCAACCTCCGCCTTCCAGTATCAAGAGATTCTCCTGCCTCAGCCTCCCAAGTTGTTGAGATTACAACAGGCGCCTGCCACCACACCCAGCTAATTTTTGTATTTCTAGTAGAGATTGGGTTTCACCATGTTGGCCAGGCTGGTCTCCAACTCCTGACCTCGTGATCCGCCCTCCTTGGCCTCCTAAAGTGCTGGGATTACAGACGTGAGCCACCGCACCCTGCCCCAAATGAGGTCACATTGAGGTACTGAGTTTAGGACTGTAATGTCTTTTTTGAGGTCACATGGTTTAACCTATAAGAGTCCTCCCTGATCTCATGTGTCTGATCTCTGCAGTGTGGCCTGGTAGGGCCTGCTTTGTTTTTTTGTTTTTTTGAGACGGAGTCTCGCTCTGTCGCCCAGGCTGGAGTGCAGTGGCGGGATCTCAGCTCACTGCAAGCTCCGCCTCCTGGGTTTACGCCATTCTCCTGCCTTAGCCTCCTGAGTAGCTGGGACTACAGGTGCCCGCCACCTCGCCTGGCTAGTTTTTTGTATTTTTTAGTAGAGACGGGGTTTCACCGTGTTCGCCAGGATGGTCTCGATCTCCTGACCTGGTGATCCACCTGTCTCGGACTCCCAAAGTGCTGGGATTACAGGCTTGAGCCACTGTGCCTGGCCTGCTTTGTTAATAGAGGATGCCAGACCTTCCAGGAAAATGATCCTGCTGATGCCCACTAAGTTAAGGGATATAGTGATTCTCCAAGGCATAAAAGGATATAGTGATTCTCTAAGGCACATGTGCATTGACAAAATTTACTCCAGTATTCAGTACAGCAAATTCACTTTTGAAAAAGGAGAACTAGGCTGGGCGTGGGGCTCATGCCTGTAATCCCAGCACTTTGGGAGGCCGAAGTGGGCAGATCACCTGAGGTCAGGAGTTTGAGACCAGACTGACCAACATAGAGAAACCTCGTCTCTACTAAAAATGCAAAAATTACCCGGGTTTGACGGTGCATGCCTATAATCCCAGCTACTCGGGAGGCTAAGGCAGGAGAATCACTTGAACCCGGGAGGTGGAGGTTGCAGTGAGCTGAGACAGCGCCATTGCACTCCAGCCTGGGTAACAAGAGCGAAACTCCATCTCAAAAAAAAGAAAAGAAAAAGGAGAACTAGGCTGGGTGAGTTGGCTCACACCCGTAATCCCAGCACTTTGGAGGCCATGGCAGGAGGATCACTTATGTCCAGGAGTTTGAGACTAGCCTAGGCAACATACTAAGATCCTATCTTTATAAATAATCAAAAAATAGCCAGGTGTGGTGGTGTGTGCATATAGTCTCAGCTACTTGGCAGGCTGAGGTGGGAGGGTCACTTGAACCCAGCAGGTCAAGGCTGCAGTGAGCCATAATCGTGCCTCTAGACTCCAGTCTGGGCAACAGAATGAAACTTCATCTCAAAACAACAACAACAACAAAAGAAGCTGGTCACAGTGGCTCTAACCTTTAATCCCGGCACTTTGGGAGGCTGAGGCAAGCAGATCACTTGAGCCCAGGAGTTCAAGACCAGCCAGGGCAACGTGGCAAGATGCCCCGTCTCTACAAAAAATACCCCACAAAAATTAGCCAGATGTGGTGATGCAGGCCTGTAGCCCTAGCTACTTGGGAGGCTGAGCCGAGAGGATCACTTGCACCTGCAGGCAGAGGTTACAGTGGGCTGAGATTCACTATACTCCAGTCTGGGAAAGAGACTGACACCCCTGAAAAAAAATAAAGAAGAAAGGAAGGGAGGGAGGGAGGGAGGAAGGGAGGGAGGGAGGGAGGAAGAGAGGGAGAGAGGGAGGGAGGCAGAAGATACACTGACTTTCTGAATATCCACAACACTCAAACTATTAGAATCAGAGTAGGGTAGGTCACTGAACTGGAATTCTTTGATAATGCCTTGAAGAAATCCCTCCATTTGGTGGACTCTCAATAAGGACTCACTGTGGTCAGTACCACCAACCACTTTAGCACTTCCCTCTTCATTTCCCTACATTCTCTCCTCAACTCATATTTGTAACAAGGCCAAGGGGCTTACCATCTGCCTGTGATCATTTCTGCTTTCCACTGAAAGAAAATGAGCCCTACAGCTGACAACAAATACAAATCATGCCTTCCAGCCTTCCCTTGCCTCCTTGATGATCTCTAGACCTTTGCTTCTTTTTTAAGGACCCTTAACTGATTCCTCAACTTCTTTGTACTGGGCCTGAACGTCAGACACTGGAGAAACAGAACTCAGTTTTCAGTCAGGCCCTGGACTGACTTGCTTCACTAGGCTGCTTTCAGATGAAGAATTCTTCGAAGCATTGTGCTTTGTCTGCAGGCATCAGCCTGGACCAATGGAGACAGCCTGGGCTTTAGCACCAGAGCAGTCTGAATTTGAATCTTTGCTATTAATTTTATCAGCTGTATGACCCACACTGCAGCCAGAGTGTTCTTTCCAAGATGCAGTTCTGATCAAGTCCCTGCCTTCCTTAGAACACTTCAGTAGCTTACTATTGCTTTTTGCATAAAGGCTGTGATGGTTAGTTTTATGTATCAGCTTGACTGGGCCACGGAGTGCCCAAATATTTGACTAAATATTTTTGGGGGTGTTTCTGTGAGGATGATTCTAGACGAGGTTAACAGTTGAATTGGTCGATTGAGTAAAGAAGATTGCCCTCGCCAATGTGGGTGGGCCTCATTCAGCTCATTGAAGGCCTGAATAGAATAAAAAGGCTGAGTAAAGGAGAATTCACTCTCTCTGCCTGTCTTTGAGCTGGGAAATCAGTCTTAATCTGCCTTCAGACCCAGACTCGGACTGAAGATTACACCCTCAGCTCTTCTGCTTCTCAGGCCTTTGGACTTGGACTGAAATGACACCATCGCTCTCAGAGTCTACAGCTTGCTGACTGCAGATGTTGTGACTTAGCCTCCATAACTATGTTACTATTCTCCTTATAATACATTTACAATTTCCATTTCTCTGGAGAACTCTGACTAAAACAAAGACCAGACCTTGCATTCTGGCTTGCAGGCTCTGCAGATTCTCTGTCTCAACTCTTCCTTGAGCTTCTACCCATACCACTCTCTCATTCACACTCTAACTCTAGCCCTATTGCATCTCTCTCAGTATAGTGAGCTCTTTTGCTTGATTCAAAGGCAGGGGAAAACACACTTTTCCTGTAAATGGCCAGATGATAGGAATTTTGTTTAGGCTTTGCAGGCCAAATAGTCTCTATTGAAACTGTTCCCCTCTGCCTTTGTGGTGCCAGTGCAGCTGTAGACAACACATACATGAATGGGTGTGGCTGCATGACAATTCAACTAACACATGGGAGATTGGGGCCAATTGGTGGGAATGCAGATTGGGCTGGGCCTTAGTTTGCTGACCCCTACTGTACACCTTCATTCATGCTGTTTATTCTCTCTGTCTGGGACACCTTCCTTCTTCCCTTCACGTGGTAAACCCATTTTTAGCTGTTTTTATTTTCCTTGCCCTAGTTAGATGCCACTTTCTCCAGAAATTTTCCTTTATGCCACCTCTAGATTATGTACCCTCTCCCCATGAACTTTTAATGTGCCTTATACTTTCTCCACTATTGGCTCATCACTCTGTATTGCAATTGCCTATTTATGCATTTTTTTTATCTCTCCCTAAACTGTAAAGTTCCCTAGGTCAGGGAATTTTTTTTTTTTTTTGGGGGGGGGG
>NW_016805299.1:998768-1006516 GCF_001698545.2 Rhinopithecus bieti | reverse complement strand
TGAGACGGAGTCTCGCGCCCAGGCTGGAGTGCAGTGGCTGGATCTCAGCTCACTGCAAGCTCCGCCTCCTAGGTTACGCCATTCTCCTGTCTCAGCCTCCCGAGTAGCTGGGACTACAGGCGCCCGCCAAATCGCCCAGCTAGTTTTTTGTATTTTTTAGTAGAGACGGGGTTTCACCGTGTTAGCCAGGATGGTCTCGATCTCCTGACCTCCTGATCCGCCCGTCTCGGCCTCCCAAAGTGCTGGGATTACAGGCTTGAGCCACTGCGCCCGGCCGAATTTTTGTATTTTTAGTAGAGATGGAGTTTCACCATGTTGGCCAGGCTGGTCTCCGACTCCTGACCTCAGGTGATCCGTACACCTCGGCCTCCCAAAATGCTGGGATTACAGGCATGAGTCACCGTGTCATCAGCAAAGATTTCTTTTTTTTTTTTGAGACGGAGTCGCTCTGTCGCCCAGGCTGGAGTGCAGTGGCCAGATCTCAGCTCACTGCAAGCTCCGCCTCCCGGGTTTAGGCCATTACAGGCTTGAGCCCCCGCGCCCGGCCCAGCAAAGATTTCTTATCCAGGTGAGAAAAAGTTCTCACTTTTAAAAGGCATGGGCACAAACACAGACCCAGCAAAGACTTCTGACCAGTGAGGGGGTAGGAGTGGGGGGATGAAGAGTGAGCCCTATAAGCCCAGAAACTGGGGAGCAACGAGAGTGTGAACTGAGTTCACGCTCCCCTGGCATAGTCTAAGCTCCAGACTCAGAGAACCATTTTGAGACCAACTCTAGGGCTCACCAACCTGACCCCGTTCTGCATTTTGTAACCAGCCCCCTGACAGTGTCTCACTTGGTTTCCAGCCTCCTTCACCCCAATTCTTTGACCATGAAAACCTTCAAGATCACTCACAAAAGATGCCTCCCAGATGTCTTGTGGAGCTGGCACCAGGGCTGGCTGACAGAGGGATTTCATGCATTCTGAGTCAGGACACAAGGAAGGACTGACAGGGAAGCTGCCCCCAGCTCCATACAAGGACAACTTTTGAAGTATCAGACAACCAATCAGACGTGCTCAGCTTCTAGAAGGAGTGAGCTTCCCATCGCCAGCGGTATGAAAACATTGTTCTAGCCGGGCTTGGTGGTGCGTGCCTGTCGAGCCCAGGAGTCCGAATGCAGCCTGGGTAACACAATGAGACCCCTGTCTCCCCACCACCAAAAAAAAAAAAAACAGTGGGGAAAAGTTACTAACCATGAACCCCTCTAGGATCCTGGGGCAGGAGGCAGGGATGGCCCAGACATCCCACCCAAGTCTGGATATTTTTATTACTTCTTATCTGTGCAGATGGGGAAATTCAAACCACATAGAATTAGGAGAGGGATGAGGAGCGTGACATAGGAGCTGGGGAAAGGAAACCCTCCCCACCCCAAAGCCCCCTCTGAGTCACCACTCCCAGATCCTCTTGTTCCTCTAAAATCAGCAAATCTCTCCTCCCAGCTTCCGTCCTCTTCCCCTCCAGACCTCAGGCCCCCTTAGCTGCTAAATGTTATGTGTTCCTAATCCTGAACTGGGGGTTTCTGGGAACCAAGGACATTGCATTATTTTGTTCACTGAACCTGTTTCCATTGGCAATAACCAGTGGGAGGCCCTGGGGTGATAGCGACGTGATGTATGTATGTATGTATGTATTTTTTTTTTTTTTTTTTTTTTTTTTTTTTTTTTTTTTGAGACGGAGTCTGGCTCTGTCTCCCAGGCTGGAGTGCAGTGGCCGGATCTCAGCTCACTGCAAGCTCCGCCTCCCAGGTTTACACCATTCTCCTGCCTCAGCCTCCGGAGTAGCTGGGACTACAGGCGCCCGCCACCTCGCCTGGCTAGTTTTTTGTATTTTAGTAGAGACGGGGTTTCACCGTGTTAGCCAGGATGGTCTCGATCTCCTGACCTCGTGATCCGCCCGTCTCGGCCTCCCAAAGTGCTGGGATTACAGGCTTGAGCCACCGCGCCCGGCCTGTATGTATTTTTTGAGACTGAGTCTGCCTCTGTCGCCCAGGCTGAGTTCAGTGGCAGGATCTCGGCTCACTGCAACTTTCGCCTCCTGGGTTCAAGCAGTTCTCCTGCCTCAGCCTCCAGAGTAGCTGGGATTACAGGCACGGCCACCACGCCCAACTAATTTTTTTTTTTTTTTGAGATGGAGTCTTGCTCTGTTGCCCAGGCTGGAGTGCAGTGGCGTGATCTCGGCTCATTGAAACCTCTGCCTCCCGGGTTCAAGCGATTTTCCTGCCTCAGCCTCCCAAGTAGCTGGGACTATAGGTGCACACCCACGCCTGACTAATTTTTGTATTTTTAGTAGAGATAGGGTTTCACTGTGTTGCCCAGACTGATCTCAAACTCCTGACCTCATGATCCACCTGCCTTGGCCTCCCAAAGAGCTGGGATTACAGGCGTGAGCCACCTCGCCCGGCTAATTTTTTTTTATTTTGACACAGGGTCTTACACTGTCACCTAGGCTACAGTGCAGTGGCGTGATCTCTGCTCACTCCAACCTCCACCTCCACCTCCCAGGTTCAAGAACTTCTTCTACCTCAGCCTCCCAAGTAGTTGGGATTATAGGCACACACCACCAAGCCCGGCTAATTTTTGTATTTTTAGAAGAGATGGGCTTTTACCATGTTGACCAGGCTGGTCTTTAACTCCTGACCTCAGGTGATCCACCTGCCTCAGCCTCCCAAAGTGCTGGAATTACAGGCATGAGCCACTGTGCCCGGCCTAATTTTTGTATTTTTAATGGAGACAGAGTTTCGCCATGTCGGCCAGGCTGGTTTCAAACTCCTGACCTTAAGTGATCCACTGCCTCCACCTCCCAAAGTGTTGGAATTATAAGCATAAGCCACCACACCCGGCCCATGATTCATTTATTTATTTAGTTTTTTTTGTTGTTTGTTTGGAGATGGAGTCTCACTCTGTCAACCAGGGTGGAGTGCAGTGGCGCGATCTCGGCTCACTGCCTCCCAAAGTGCTGGGATTACAGGTGTGAGCCACCGCACCCAGCCTTATTTGGTTGTTTTTTATTTGAGACAGGATCTTGCTTTATTGCCTAGGTTGGAGGACACTGGAGCAATCACCACAGCCTCCATCCCAAGAAGCTGGGAGTACAGGCTCATGCCACCACACCTGGCTTATTTATTTATTTATTTATTCAGACGGAGCATTGCTCTTATTGCCCAGGCTGGAGTGCAATGGCATAATCTCTCCCTCCCAGATTCAAGCGATTCTCCTGCCTCAGCCTCCCAAGTAGCTGGGATTACAGGCATGTGCCACCACACCCAGCCAGTTTTTGTATTTTTAGTAGAGACGAGGTTTCTCCATGTTGGTCAGGCTGGTCTTGAACTCCTGTCCTCTCGGCCGATCCACCCGCCTCAGCCTCCCAAAGCGCTGGGATTACAGGCGTGAGCCACTGCGCCTAGCCTTGTTTGTTTATTTGTTTATTTATTTATTTAGAGACAGAGTCTCACTCCGTCCCCCAGGCTGGAGTGCACTGGTGAGATCTCGGCTCACTCAACCTCCGCCTCCCAGGTTTAAGTGATTCTCCTGCCTCAGCCTCCCTAGTAGCTGGGATTTCAGGAACGCACCACCATTCCCAGCTAGTTGTTTTTTGTTTGTTTGTTTGTTTGTTTGTTTTAGTAGAGATGGCGCTACTGCACTCCAGCCTGGGTGACTACTGAGACCCTGTCTCAATAAATAAATAAATAAATAAATAAGGTCAGATGCAGTGGCTCACATCTGTAATCCCAGCACTCTTGGAGGCTGAGGCAGGCAGATCATCTGAGTTCAGGAGTTCGAGACCAGCCTGGCCAACATAGTGAAACCCTGTCTCTACTAAAAATACAAAAAAATAGCTGGGTGTGGTGGTGGGCACCTATAATCCCAGTTATTTAGGAGGCTGAACCAGGAGAATTGGTTGAACCCAGGAGGTAGAGGTTGCAGTGAGCCGAGATCGAGCCACTGCACCCAGCCTGGGGGACAGAGAGAGACTCCATCTTAAAATAAAAAAAAATATTTACATAGGCTGGGCACAGTGGCTCATGCCTGTAATTCCAGAACTTTGGGAGGCCCATATGGGAGGATCCCTTGAGCCCAGGAGTTTGAGATCAGCATGCACAACATGGGGACACACTGTACGCTGTCACTATTTTTTTTATTGGAGACGGAGTCTTCTTCTGTCACCCAGGCAAGAGTGCAGCAGCGTGATCTCAGCTCACTGCAACCTCCACCTCCTGGGTTCAAGCGATTATCCCACCTCAGCTTCCCCAGTTGCTGGGATTACAGGTGTGCCCCATCACACCTGGCTAATTTTTTTTGGATTTTTAGTAGAGATGGTGGCTCTCACCAGTAATTCCAGCACTTCGGGAGGCTGAGGCGGGCAGATCACGAGGTCAAGAGATGGAGACCATCCTGGTCCATATGGTGAAACACTGTCTCTACTAAAAATACAAAAATTAGCTGGGCGTGGTGGCGCCCGTCTGTAGTTCCAGCTACTTGGCAGACTGAAGCAGGAGAATCGCTTGGACCCGGGAGGTGGAGGTTGCAGTGAGCCGAGATCGCGCCTGGTGACAGAGCAAGACTCCGTCTCAAAAACAAAAAAGTACAAAGGCCACCAGGGAAACAAGGCCAGTAGGGTGAGATTTCAAAATCCAAATTCCCCAATTTTTTCGTTTTTTTTTTTTTTTTTTTGAGACGTAGCCTCGCTGGTTTCCCAGGCTGGAGTGCAGTGGCGCGATCTTGGCTTACTGCAAGCTCTGACTCCCAGGTTCACGCCATTCCTCTGCGCTCAGCCTCTGGTGAGCTGAAAGTACAGGCGCCTGCCACCACGCCAGGCTAATTTTTTGTATTTATTTTTAAATTTTATTTATTTATTTGAGACAGAGTCTTCCTTCTGTCCCACCAGGGTGGAGTGCAGTGGCATGATCTTTGGCTCACCGCGAGTAACCTCCGCCTCCCGGGTTCAAGCCATTCTCCTGGCTAGCCTCCCGAGTAGCTGGGATTTACAGGCCACCCACCACCACGCCCAGCTAATTTTTGTATTTTTAGTAGAGACGGGGTTTCAGCATGTTGGCCAAGATGGTCTCCATCTCCTGACCTTGTGATCCACCCGCCTCTGTCTCCCCAAGTGCTGGGATTACAGGCGTGAGGCACCGCGCCCAGCCTTTTATTTATTTATTTATTTATTTATTTATTTATTTATTTAAAACGGAGTCTCGCTCTGTCTCCAGGCTGGAGTGCAGTGGCACGATCTTGGCCCATTGCAATCTTCGCCCCCCGGGTTCAAGCGATTCTCCTGCCTCAGCCTCCCCAGTAGCTGGGATTACAGGCATGCGCCACCACACCTAATTTTTTTAGTAGAGACGAGGTTTCACCATGTTGGCTAGGCTGGTCTAGAACTCCTGACCTTGTGATCTGCCCGCCTCGGCCTCCTAAAGTGTTGGTATTATAGGCGTGAGGCACCGCGCCCGGCCCCCATCTTTATTTTTAAAAAGCCAAGACAGGCCGCTGCGGGAACCAGAGACTTTTGGGGGTCAGGTTTTCATCCCACAACGGTTGGGTGGGAGCGCGCCCTCTAGTGGTGACAAGAGTTAAGTTTCACCTCGCCGACCTGCAATGTCACATGCTTGTCACTCATTCCTGTCTCTCCCATAGTTATTCATTCAACAAAAAATTACTGAGCACCGATTGTATGCAGAGGAATATTCTAGATGCTGAGGGTAGAGCTGTGAAGCTGATAGTAAAGGTCCCTGCCCCGGAGCTGACCTCTTAGGAGACATTCCCTAGCATAGTCTTGCAGACACCCCCACCTCATCTCTGCTCCCCAAAATTGGCCTTCCAATGCTCCAACAGCTAAATATCCCTGCTTCAGGGTCTTGGCATGAGCAGTTCCCTCGCCGCCCTGGAAAGCTAGATCCTGTCTGCATGGCGGGCTCTGGTCTCAGCTTAAATGTGACCTAAGTCAAAAAGGTGTGACCTTGCTTATTTCCTGCCCCTCTCCGCACCCCACTAAAATATTTGGTCCGGGCGTGGTGGCTCATGCCTGTAATCCCAGCACTTTGGGAGGCCGAGGCGGGCGGATCACCTGAGGTCAGCAGTTCGAGGCTAGCCTGGCCAACATGGCAAAACCCGTCTCTACTAAAAATACAAAAATTAGCCAGGCGTGGTGGCGGGCGCCTGTAATCCCAGCTACGCAGCAGGCTGAGGCAGGAGAATCGCTTGAACCGGGAGGTGGAGGTCGCAGTGAGCCAATATCGCGCCATTGCACTCCAGCCTGGGCGATAAGTGCAAAATTGTCTCAAAAAAAAAATGTGTATATATACATACACACACACACACACACACACACACACACATATATATAAAATATTCAATTAAGGCTTTCATTTTGCTGGAATCCCTCAGCATAGCACTTAATAGTTGCTCGGAAGACACTTGTTGAATGGGTTTGAAGATTCACTGGTTTAAAAAATATCAGGAGGCCGGGCACCGTGGCTCACGCTTGTAATCCCAGCACTTTGGGAGGCTGAGGCAGGCGGATCACGAGGTCAGGAGTTTGAGACCAGCCTGGCCAACATGGTGAAACCCCATCTCTACTAAAAATACAAAAATTAGCAGGGCACGGTGGCGGGCGCCTGTAATCCTAGCTACTAGGGAGGCTGAGGCAGGAGAATCGCTTGAACCGAGGAGGTGGAGGTTGCAGTGAGCCCAGATCGCACCACTGCACTCCAGTCTGGGCGACAGAGCTAGACTCCGTCCCAAAAAAAAAAAAAAAAAAAAAAAACCAGGAACCGGTCACCTCAATACGTATCAGATGCTGGTGAACACAGGTGGACAAAGCGCTCAACAGACCAAAAATCCCTACCCTAAAAAAATAAAAGAAAAACCTCCCTGCCCTGAATCCGAATATTTTAAAATTAAAATTGCAGCCCCTCACTACCCACCTCCTTTAGCCCGCTTTATTTTTTCTCCAGCTTTTCACCTTCTAAACTATTATAAAATCGACTCATTGGTGTTTGTGTGTCTTCCCCTACAGAATGCAGCCTCCAAGAGGGCATGGGATTTTGTCCATCTCGTTCATCACCCTACCCAGCCTGAGCACCTAGGCCAGTGTTGGCACCCAGTGGGCGCCAAATAAACACTGACGGCTTGAACTCTAGACCTCGGCCGCTCTTTTTCCTACAGACCTTGAGCCACCTTGTTCCAAAGGGGATATTGGCCTCAGGAGGCGCCCAGAGGTGACCTCAGGAGGCCCGATCCAGGAGTCCAAGCTCCGGGAGCAGGGCCACAGGAGCAGCTGCGGAGAGGGGCGGTGCCAGGAGCCGGAACGGGCAGTGGGGCGCTTCCTGGAAGAGGTGCCGGCGGCGGCGCGCCAGGGACCGTGGGCGGTGCCGTCTGAGCGGGCGGGTCACGTGACGCCCACAACAACGCCCACCTCTTGGTGGGCGGGGCACAGGTGGGCGGGGCGCATGCAAAACAGCCCAGGGAGGCGGCCAATCGCGGCGCGCGCCGGGGGTCCCAGCTCCGGGGATCCGGGACGCCACCCGCGCGCAGTCGCGGGTCGCTGTCGCCCGGGGTCTTTTGCCAGCGGCGCCGGGGGCCTGTGTGCTGGAAGAGCGGGCACTCCCTTGACCTCGTCCTCTCGTCCTGTGCGGCCGGCCGGGTGAGGCCGGGCCCGCGTAGGGGGCAGGCGGCGGCTGCCTCCGGCGGAGGTGCCTCGCGGCTCCCG
>NW_016805299.1:987739-998559 GCF_001698545.2 Rhinopithecus bieti | reverse complement strand
CCATGCATCCGGAGCCCGCCCCGCCCCCGAGCCGCAGCAGCCCCGAGCTTCCCCCGAGCGGCGGCAGCACCACCAGCGGCAGCCGCCGGAGCCGCTGCCGCAGCGGGGACGGGGAACCTCCGGGAGCCCCGCCGCCGCCGCCCGCCGTCACCTACCCGGACTGGATCGGCCAGAGTTACTCCGAGGTGATGAGTCTCAACGAGCACTCCATGCAGGCGCTGTCCTGGCGCAAGCTCTATTTGAGCCGCGCCAAGCTCAAAGCCTCCAGCCGGACCTCGGCTCTGCTCTCCGGCTTCGCCATGGTGAGCTCGGGCCACCTTGCCCTCCCCTCTCTGCTGACCCGGCTGCTCCCTCCCGCAGCCCCGACGGGGCCCACTGGGGAGCGGGCTGGGCGGGCTGGGCGGGCCGGGGTGAGGGGAAGAGCTGGGAGAAGCCGTCGTGAGCGCTGCGCGAGGGGCAGAGGTGCTGCTGGACGTGAGCACTAGTGGGCGCCGAATACTCCGATCTGGGGTGGTGACAAGCCATACCAGAGTCCGGGCTTGGGGGGCTTGGGTGCCTCCACATGGACTTGCCTGCCCCAGCAAGAGTGGTAGATGCATCCCGAAGTTAGCTCTGTAAGAAGCCCGCCCCACGTGCGTTCAGTGGGGAAAGAAGGGACTCAAAAACTAACCCAGCTGGGGGCGTCAGGAGGTGGGGACGAGGAGAAAGACCTCGAGCTGTCTTGTGCCCCCGCACCTGAGGCCGGAAGGTGTTAGCCCTGTTCTTTTATCAGCTTGTAGAGGGGATTTCCTGACACCCCTTTTGCCACCGCATTTTCCGAGAGCCTCAGCCTGGGGGTTTGACAACAACCAGTCCGCACCTTCAGTTTTTCCTCCAGAAACTTGCCACTGAGTCACTGAGTGTGAGGGAGGAGGGAGGGACGTGTTCCCGTTGAATGGGCTCTTTCTTTTTTCTTTTTTCCAAGACGGAGTCTCACTCTGTCGCCCAGGCTGGAGTGCAGTGGTGCAATCCCGGCTCACTGAAACCTCCACCTCCCCGGTTCAAGCGATTCTCATGCCTCAGCCTCCTGAGTAGCTGGGATTACAGACACCACGCCCGGCTCATTTTTATATTCTTAGTAGAGACAGGGTTTCACCGTGTTGGCCAGTCTGGTCTTGAACTCTTGACCTCATGATCTGTCCACCTTGGTCTCCCGAAGTGCTGTGATTACAGGCGTGAGCCACCTCGCCAGGCCCAATGGGCTCTTTCTTGATATAGGGGATAGGCTTGCTTTCCTTTCCCCACCATCCTAAGGAGCTGGAGTGGGAAGCCTCTGAGGTGTGGGGTGGGTGAGGCTGCCCATGGACCTGAGAAGTGGCTCTGGGGATACCCTCAGGCTTGGCATATTGAAGTTTCTCCGGGAGCAGGGGACTACATAATAACTACATTATTACCACTTTCGGTGATATCAGCCTTCGTGAATGGACTCTATCCCCGCCCCCCAGTTCTGTAGACCAGAGCACTCCTGCCCCCGCCACAAGTGAGCTAAGCCCTTGGCCTTGAGGGAGGGAGTGGCTGCACCCTTCGTGTTTTCTTGGGAAGGGAGTGTGTCTGGAACTCTCCCTGCTTTGCCTTGCAGCAGAGCCTGAATTTTGTAAGGCCCAGAGCACGCTGGGCCACAGTAGAAAGGCCAGGAGATGGGGAGTGGGAAGCAGCCCTCCCTGCTCAGCTACTTGCTGCCTTTGTGACCTCAAGCAACTCACTCTCCCTGTCTGGGCCTCAATTCCTGAATCGATCAAAGAAGGCTGCTACTCAAAAGTTTCTCTTTGGGAATAAAATTGAGGGAGCCCCTGAGAGGAGATCAGGGAGTGTGTTTGTATAGACAGCACTCTCAGTTTTAGTTTAGACAGGAGGGAATTCTGCTCTGTTAGTTTCAAATCCTGAGAGACCAGGTTCTGCCTCGTGCCTGAAGAATCTCTAAAAGCAGCTGGCATGTACTAAACACTCACTCAGTGCTAGGTGCCTTAACTCCTGGGCTTACTCCTCAACAACCCTCTGTGATGATTTTGTCAAGGGGCTTTCCCAAGACCACACAGCCAGTCCGGTGGAGCAGGATTTGAACCCGGGTCTGTTAGTGTTCAGAACTTGCTCAGGCACTTGTACCCATTGCGGTGTATAGGAACTCTGATTGATGTCCAGCTAGGGACATGTTATGACAGGCCTAGGAAATGAAAAATAGGGCAAAAGAGTTTCTTTTTTTTTTTTTTTTTGAGACGGAATCTCGCTCTGTGGTTTACGCCGTTCTCCTGCCTCAGCTTCTGAGTAGCTGGGACTACAGGCGCCCGCCACCTCGCCCGGCTAGTGTTTTTTTGTGTATTTTTTAGTAGAGACGGGGTTTCACCGTGTTAACCAGGATGGTCTCGATCTCCTGACCTCGTGATCCGCCCGTCTCGGCCTCCCAAAGTGCTGGGATTACAGGCTTGAGCCACCGCGCCCGGCCACAAGAGTTTCTTTTAAGCCAAAGAAAGTTTTATAATTGGTGGTGGGCAGGGAGCTACCAGTTGTCAGCTTTTCCCTGCAGTGCTCCGGGTTTAAGATAATGGTTCCCCCTTTTCTTGTGGTCATGAGTTTATAGCTGCCCCAAGCTTCTCACTCCTGAGGGGTGAGATCCAGATGAATGACACTTTCCTGCCTTCTCAAGTCCCCTCTTCCTTTCAAAGACAGGCCTCAGGCTTCATGGTCAAATGTCACCTCCTTCCTCTTGCTAAAAACAGTGTGAGGAAGTCAGGAGACTGGGGCAGCCAATGGCTTGGAGTGGGCTTTGGCCCACCCTGTCTGTCTCTTCGGGACTTTTATTTTCCCCTTCCTGGGTGGAGAAGGCTTGCCGGCTCTGCTGATGGAATCCCCAAAGTTCTGCAGGCAGGGAAGGACCAAACCCCAGGATACTCTCCATTCTGCAGTTACAAGAGGATAACTGCATGTGCCATGAAGCTGGAAATCTATAGGAGGGATGGGATTGGGTGCAGGGTCTGACCATGCCCCACTCCCACTTAGACACCCAGCCTGTAAGTGAGCTTCAGAGAGGAGGGGGTGCCAGCAGCCCCAACGCCATGGTAACAGAGCAACAAGTTTCCTGAATTACTCTCAGTTGGCCTGTGAGTCAGCATAACCAACTTCCTGCCCCCAGAGGGCTTCCTTCCCAGAGACCTGGAAAGTCAAGGGATGGGGTCACCAGGTGAGATTGAGGGAGGGTCTCCCACAAAGCCTGGAGGGGATTGAGAGGTTCCCCACTTCACAGGTAGAAGGGTTGGCCTTCTACCTTCTAGGTGGCCCAGAAGTGTTGGGGATGGCCAGTGGGTGACCTCAGGCAAGAGGTTTTACCTCTTTGAGGCCAGTTTTCTTTTTTTTTCTTCTTTGAAACGGAGTTTCCTCTTTGTTGCCCAGGCTGGAGTGCAGTGATGCGATCTCAGCCCACTGCAACCTCCGCCTCCTGGGTTCATGCGATTCTCCTATCTCAGCCTCCCGAGTAGCTGGGATTACAGGCACACGCCACCTCACCCGGCCTCTCATTTTTGTATTTTTAGTAGAGGAGGGGTTTCACCATGATGGCCAGGCTGGTCTCAAACTCCTGACCTCAGGTGATCCACCTGCCTTGGCGTCCCAAAGTGCTGGGATTACAGGTGTGAGCCACCGCACCTGGCCGAAGCCAGTTTTTTTTTATGTGTACGGAATGGCAGATATCCTGCTCTCCCATGGACTTGCATGAAGATTCATTGTGAAACCAGACCGGGCCCATGAAACACAGAGGAATTTTCAGGGTCTGATGACGCACACCTTGCCTGGACCCTCTCTAATCTGCAGATGAGATTCTTGCTCCAGACGGCATTTCTAGGAACAGCAGGCCTCAGGCGCGCCATCCTCCAAACTCTAACAAGAGATACAAAGCAAGGCGACCTGGACGTAGCGTAGGATCAGCATCCTGTAGAGCTCCTTAAGCCCACAGTACTCTTGTGGGCTTTGAATCACGCCCTCTGTGCCTCAGTTTACACTTCATTGAGAGGCAGCCAGCCTCAGCCTGACCCCGTCCCCTGCAGGACTGGTGAGCATATGTGGTGATCTCGTCTGCTGGGGAAGGCAGGCTGTAATATTAGCCTAAGCAGAAGATAATTGGGAAGGTCAGTCTGCTGCTGTAAACAAAATGCTTTCCATGACCTGGGATCAATTATTTTTGGATTATCTGCCTCCTCAGTTCTCTGCCTGCCAGCACCCTTTTGTTCCCAAGTTCTAGAGCTGGTTCAGAAGTTGCCTGTAATTTCTATGAAAATAAGTTGGAAGGAAGGACTCAAATCATAAGACACTGAGCCTCTGTGACATGTTCCGAGTTCAGGGACCATGTAAATGAGCAAGAAATTGCTATTACTGTTCCCAGTACTGATAGTAATTATTATTGCTGTTGTTGATTGGGCTGTTGCTGTAGGCTAGACGGTGCCCCACGTAGCATGTTCTGTGATCTTCCTATAACCAGGTGAGTATAGGTGGTCACTGAGAGGAAAGACTTGCTCATGGTCCCTGGCTGGGAAGCTGCAGAGCCCTGTGGCTGTGGTGTAGCACCCTTGCTGTGGGAGAGGAAGCATCAGAGAGTGTAGGAGAACAGAGCTGAGAAGCTCAAGCAGAGCAAAGTCAGAACAGACACCTGAGCAAGACAAGTTGGTTCAAATCCCAGCTCTACCTCTTATAAGGGCAAGACCTTAGGTAAGTCATTTAACCTTTCTCGGTCTCAGTTTCCTCATCTTTAAAATGGAGTACGGCCGGGCACATTGGCTCACGCTTGTAATCCTAGCACTTTGGGAGGCCGAGGCAGGCAAATCACCTGAGGTCAGGAGTGGGAGACCAGCCTGGCCAGTACGGTGAAACCCCATCTCTACTAAAAGTACAAAAATTAGCCGGGTGTGGTTGTGCATTCCTGTAATTCCAGCTACTCGGGAGGCTGAGGCAGGAGAATTGTTTCAACCTGGGAGGCGGAGGTTGCAATGAGTAGAGATCACACCACTGCACTCCAGCCTGGGCAACAAACAGAGTAAGACTCCATCTCAAAAAAAGAAAAAAAATTGCAAAGCACTTACAGTATCTGACCCAAGTATCCCAGATACTTGCTTACCCTTTTTTCCATGGTGTTAGGGCTACTAAGGGTTAACTGAGTTAAAATAATCTGGTTCTTGCTGAGCCTTGAGTGTGGTGGAGTTAGGACTTGAGAAAGAGCCTTCAAGTCACAGGAAGTGGCAGGAACAGATGAGAAATGACAGGGCCTAGGGGAAAGGTACAGGGGCTGTGGTTGGGGTTGAGGGTCTTCAGGAAGTAGTAGAGAATGGTGAATTTAGCCAGGCAAGATGATGGAGGGCCTTGATTGGGTGGGAAATTTGAACTCTTGGATAGGCAGCAGGGAGCCATTGAAGGTTTTAGACAGGAGTTACATGATGAATTCTATGATGGTGGTGGTGGTGGTTGTGGTTACTGTTTACTGAAACCCTGTCGTGCCAGGCATGAGCCTGAACGCTTTTCTTTCATTCTTACTGAATCCTCACCATAGCTCTTAAAAGTATGTACTGTAAACAGGAAAACTAAGGCTCCTAGAGGTTAAGATTCTCCAGCTAGTAGCATTCAAGCTCTGGTCTGTCTGGCTGGGAGCCATTTCCACTTTACCACCCTCTGGTTTCCACCACCCATGCAAGTTGTTAACTGGGCCTTTGAGATCTTCCAGATGTGAGACTCTGTGCTGGGTTTGCACGCTGGGCTATGGAGAAAGGGAATTATGCTGTGTTCCCCAAGGGGAGGGTGCTTCCTGCCTAGCAGAGAAGACGTTTGTAAAATTTCACAAGTGCCTGTGGCATATTTTTGGAATTTTGACCAAGAGCAGTGTTGAGCTCCACTGACTGCCGGGTCCCTGGCTAATGAAGGATAACTCTGAGTAGGTTTCTAAGACAGCCCTAAGGTAATCAATGTGGGGTGGGGGTGAAGGGTAGAGTTCCTGTAGAGAAATAAAACTGAATATAAAGTTTAAACTTTGACAGCAGGCCAGGTGCAGTGGCTCACGCCTGTAATCCCAGTACTTTGAGAGGCCAAGGTAGGAGGATAGCCGGAGCCTAGGAGTTGGAGACCAGCCTGGGCAACATAGGGAGACCCCGTCTCTACAAATAATAAAAAAAATTAGCCAGGCATGGTGGCAGATGCCTGTGGTCCCAAGTACTTGGCAGGCTGAGGCAGGAGGATCACTTGAGCCCAGAAGGTCGAGGCTGCAGTGAGCTCTAAGGGTGCCACACTCCAGTCTGGGTGACAGAGTGAGACTCTGTCTCACAACAAATAAAATAAACATAGACAGCAGATTTCTCTCTGATGGGGTTTCTAAGGGTTCTTTAATATGATCTCTGGAAGGAACATCTCAGACTGCTAAGACCACAGACTTTTCTTCAGATAATAATCTTGTGGAACTATTATTTGATAGCCCTATTTAGGGATCATTGATGTCACCCAGGGGTCAGCTGGCTTTTTGTGTAAAGGAGCCACCAGGTCTCAGTGGTAACTCTTCAACTCTGCTGGTTTTTTTTTTTGTTTTTTTTTTTTTGAGGCGCAGTCTCGCTCTGTCGCCCAGACTGGAGTGCAGTGGCACAATCTCGGCTCACTGCAAGCTCCACCTCCCAGGTTCACGCCATTCTCCTGCCTCAGCCTCCCGAGTAGCTGGGACTACAGGCGCCCGCCACCTCGCCCGGCTAGTTTTTTGTATTTTTAGTAGAGATGGGGTTTCACCATGTTAGCCAGGATGGTCTCGATCTCCTGACCTCGTGATCTGCCCGTCTTGGCCTCCCAAAGTGCTGAGATTACAGGCTTGAGCCACCGCGCCCGGCCTCAACTCTGCTGTTGTAGCTGGAAAGCAGCATGGATAATAGGTGAGTGAGTGGGCATGGCTGTGTGCCAATAAAACTTAATTTACAAAAACTACTGTCTGCAGGCTCTAGTTTGCTGACCTCTGATCTAAGCCAATCTTTTTTTTTTTTTTTTTTTTTTTTATTTGTTTTTTTTTTTTTTTGAGACTGAGTTTTGCTCTTGTTGCACAGGTTTGAGTGGAATGGTGTGATCTTGGCTCACTGCAGCCTCTGCCTCCTGGGTTCAAGCGATTCTTCAGCCTCAGCCTCCCGAGTAGCTGGGGTTATAGGCATGTGCCACCATGCCCAGCTAATTTTGTATTTTTAGTAGAGATGGGGTTTCTCCATGTTGGTCAGTCTGGTCTCGAACTCCCAACCTCAGATGATCCGCCCAGCTCGACCTCCCAAAGTGCTGGGATTACAGGTGTGAGCCACTGTGCCTAGCCCTGTCTCCAAACTTTTGAGCATATACCCTTATCAAAAAATATTTATGGCTGGGCACGGTGGCTCACGCCTGTAATCCCAGCAGTTTGGGAGGCTGAGGCTGGCGGATCACTAAGTCAGGAGATCGAGACCATCCTGGCTAACACGGTGAAACCCCGTCTCTACTAAAAATACAAAAAATTAGCCAGGCGTGGTGGCGGGCGCCTGTAGTCCCAACTACTTGGGAGGCTGAAGCAGGAGAATGGCGTGAACCCAGGAGGCAGAGCTTGCAGTGAGCCGAGATGGCGCCATTGCACTCCAGCCTGGGCGACAGAGTGAGACTTCGTCTCAAAAAAAAAAAAAAAATTAACTAGGCGTGGTGCCTCTAGTCCCAGCTGTTTGGGACGCTGAGATGGGATGACCACTGAACCCGAGAGGTTGAGGCTGCAGTGAGCTGTGATTACCCAATTGCACCCCAGCCTGGGTGACAGAGTGAGACCCTGCCTCAAAAAAAGAATTAGCCAGTTGAAGAGAAAGTCTGGGTCTGTGCCCCCCAACCCCATATGCAAATTCAGCCTGTTCATGGCTTGTAACAAATTTAGTAAGTTGCAACCAGCACATTTTGTTGTTTCTTTGTTTTGATAACTTTGGTACCAAGCTCCTGAGGGTTTTTAGAATGAGATAAGGATGAAATGAAACAAAGTCGCAGCGCGCATTGCATCTTGCAAGACCTTATTGGCGTGCTGTAAGGCTAAATGTTGATTGGCGAAACTTTTGTTTCTGTTATAAACGCATGAGTGTCTATTTATAGAAACGTGGAGTCCTGGACTGTCATGGTCAAGACTTTGTAAACCACTACACACTAGACCTCAATACCCTCTTAACAGATTAACAGGTGGTTTGCATTTGAGGTGGGGCCAGCAGGCTCAGACAGCTCCGGGTGACCCTGCGTGATTGCAGTTTAGAGGGCCTCATGTTCCAGGCTGCAGCCACACACCCTCCTAAAAGGGTGGTCAAGAAAAGAACTAGACCAGGGGAAGGAAGGCTGTGGGAGTGAGGCCAGGCCCAGCATGGGAGGGCTGCCTCAGAGGGCCTGGACTTGCAGGTGCCCGGCGCCCAGGGTCTCCATGGAGCCCAGCAGGAGCCAGGAGAGAGAGCTGGCACTCAGGCGAGGTGGGCTGACGCCTGGTACAGTCTGCCAGGGCCACCCAGGCCCTGCCTTTCGCAGAATTATGTAACCCTCTTCTTGGCCCTTGCTAAGCTTTGGCATCTCTAGCCAAAACCCTACTGGGGGTATCCATGGACTAGCGTGAGGTGGGGCTGGTGGTCTTTCGCCTTTCCTATCCCTTATAGGGTTCGCCTTGCCAGGTTCAGGCGGCCAGCGGCTGGCTGGGGGCTGTTTATTTTGGGCTGACGGGCTATATTTACCTTGTGAAGCTGCATGCGATCTGATCTGATCCAATCTCGCTGGGGCTCAGCTGGGGATCTGGCAGTCAGCTGCCAGATTTGCAGGGCCCCAGGCCCTCACCCTCCCCACCCGAGGGGACATTTCCAGAGCAAGACGGATCCTGGAAAAAGTGGTGGTATTTATTCCTGTGAATTTTTCATCCAGCTCCGTGACACGTGCCAACTGTTCCTTTCTTCTCACTTTGAATCATTCTTTTACACAGCCCCCTGAACCCTGTGGCATTGAACTTGGTCCCAAGTCTGGGCACATACAGCTTGCCTATGTGCACAGAGTTCCAGGAATCGTAGGGTCCAGTGAGGGTAATGGGGTTTCTTACAGAGCCGGGCAGCAGGTCCTTTTTTCTTCCTCGGAGAGCCTCTCCTCTCTCCGCAGCCCAAGACCTTAGGGAGAGCTGGCGATTGTGGGTGTCCCCGGGCCGTGTGCGTCCCAACAGCTGCACTGCTTTCTGGCCCTGAAGCCTGTGGGTGTGACTAATGGTGTGGAATGTGGTGGTCTCTGTCCTGTGGAGGTGGCCATCAGGCCAGGTGTGGCGTGGGGTACACATCCTTGTGGCTGGGGTTTGAAGCTGGAGCTGCCTCTAAATATAGCAAGCGAGGTCCAGAGTTGGGGTTGGAAGGTGGGCATATGGGGTCCCTGTCTCCAGCCTGAGCTGAGGGTATCCAGGCACTATTTCTCTTCCATGCACTTCAAGCTCTGTTTTTCTCCTTTTTTCTTCTCTTTTCTTTTTTTTAGAGATAGAGTCTTGCTCTATTGCCCAGTGTGTAGTGTAGTGATGTGATCATAGCTACTGCAGCCTCGAACTCCTGGGCTCAAGGGATCCTCCTGCCTTAGCCTCTCAAGTAGCCAGGACTGGCTGGGCACTAACAAAAGTTAGTTGGGCGTGGTGGCAGGCGCCTGTAATCCCAGCTACTCAGGAGGCTGAGGCAGGAGAATCGCTTGAACCCGGGAGGGGCAGGTTGCAGTGAGCCGAATCATGCCACTGCACTCCAGCCTGGGTGACAGAGTGAGACTCCATCTCAAAAAAAAAAAAAAAAAAAAAAAAGGTAGCTGGGGCTACAGGCATGCCCACTATACCCAGCTAATGTTTTTTTTCTGTGTGTGTGTGCAATAGGGTCTCACATTAGCACTGCCATGCCCAGCTAATTTTGTATTTTTAGTAGAGATAGGGTTTCTCCATGTTGGTCAGGCTTGTCTCGAACTCCCAACCTCATGTGATCTGCCTGCCTCAGCCTCCCAAAGTGCTGGGATTGCAGACATGAGCCACCGCGCCCAGCCCTGTGTTTTTCTCTTTAACCAAGATTTGTTGAGCTGCTGTAGCTGGCGCTATGCTAAACATCTAGATGTGAAAACTACATTAGTCTCAGCCACCATGTGAGGGAGGTGCTCCTTTGCCCCCTTCATACCCGGGCTGTGGAGCCAAGTGGACTTGGTTTTGAATCCAGCAGCAGAGTAACCCTTTGGATAGCTGACATCACCTTTCTGAGCCTCAGTTTCCTTGTTTGTGAAAGAATAATAGTATTAATAAATCATGGGATTATCTTTTTTTTTTTTTGAGACAGACCATGCTCTGTCACCCAGACTGGAGTGCAGTGGTGCTATCTTGGCTTACTGCAACCTCTGCCTCTTGGATTCAAGAGATTCTCCTACCTCAGCCTCCCAATTAGCTGGGATTACAGGTGCACACCACCACACCCCAGCTAATTTTTTTTTTTTTTTTTTTTTTTGAGATGGTGTCTCACTCTGTTGCCTATGCTGGAGTGCAGCGGCACGATTTCAGCTCACTGCAACCTCCACCTCCAGGTTCAAGCAATACTTGTGCCTCAGCTTCACAATTTTCTGGGATTACAGGTGCGTCCCACCACATGCAGCTAATTTTTTTGTATTTTTAGTAGAGGCGGGGCTTCGCCATGTTGGCCAGGCTGGTCTTGAACGCCTAACCTCAAGTTATCTGCCTGCCTTGGCCTCCCAAAATTCTGGGATTACAGGCATAAGCCACCACGCCCGGCCCACGCCTGGCTAATTTTTGTATTTTT
>NW_016805299.1:980499-984674 GCF_001698545.2 Rhinopithecus bieti | reverse complement strand
CGGCCATTTTGTATTTTTAGTAGAGACAGGGTTTCACCATGTTGACCAGGCTGCTCTGGAACTCCCGGCCTCAAGTGATCCGCCCGCCTCAGCTTCCCAATGTGCTGGGATTACAGGCATGAGCCACTACGCCTGTCAGCCTCTATTTTATAGATGTGGAAGCTGTGGTACAGAGAGGTTGAGAACCTTATCCAAGGTCAATAGCTGTGTAAGTGGAGGAGCCAGTTTGCAGCCAGCCGTGTGGTGTGCTCTGTGGTCCTGACTGGATAGAGGGGGAGAGACACTACCTTAAGGGTGGCTGGGGCGCAGGTGAGGCACCAAGTAGGGAACAGAGTAGGACTATAGACCTGTGTACAGGCCCCTCATACACACCCCAGCGGCCAGCTCAGGGCTTAAGACACCTAAAGGCTCCAGACATTTCCAGTGAGTGGATCAGTAGCAGTGGACCTGGGGCAGCTCACTAACGGCCGCTGCTGCTTGTCCTGTCTCCGGTTTCAGGTTCCGGGGTGGCAGACCAGAGCAGGAAGAGGAAGTGCTGGGGGTTGGGGAGGTGCCAGGAGACACTGGCTACTGGAAGGGGCTCTCCTCTTCCAGATGTGGGCAGACCTGGGTGCAGAGACAAGGGAGCTGCAGGATGTGGCCCTCCACCTGCCGTGGCCTGGTGACCTGTCCCACGTCTTGTGTCCAGCACCCACATGTGCTGAGACACCCTCACCCGCATGGACTCAGAATTCTCAGGGCTGGCTTTCAGCCACCAAAGATCTTAAACACAGTAGAAATCCTGATGGCATTGCCCCAAATTTATATGAGTTTGAAATGTTTTGTAAACGCCCAGACTGAAAAGTACATACCAACGTCCACTGAGGGCATTCTTAGACAAAAGCCTGAGAATCCCGTTGAAATTGTCAGAAAAGTCCTGTCAATAAATGATACTTGGCTGTTTTAAGGAGAGTGTCAAGGCCAGGTGTGGTGGCTCACACCTGTAATCCCAGCACTTTGGGAGGCCGAGGCGGGTGGATCACGAGGTCAGGAGTTCGAGACCAGCCTGGCCAACATGGTGAAACCCCATCTCTACTAAAATACAAAATTAGCTGGGCGTGGTGGCAGGCACCTGTAATCCCAGCTACTCGGGAGGCTGAGGCAGGAGAATCACTCGAATCCATGAGCCAGAGGTTGCAGTGAGTTGAGATTACACCATTGTACTCCAGCCTGGGCGGTAGAGAGACTCCATCAAAACAAAAAAAAAAAGGAGAGTGTCCACCATCTTCAGATTCTCAGAGATATCCGACCCCAAGTCAGATCCAGATTGTGACTATCTCACTGCATCCCCTCCTTTTATGGGTGGAGAGGAGGGTCTTGGCCAAGGTTACCGGTGAACAGGCAGTTATGGAGCTGGAACATGGGTTTGCCGATTTGACCTGGCATTCTTTCTGCCTGAGCGTGCCCCTCTGCAGGAGGGTAGAAGCCCCAGGAGGATGTTATAAAGAGACTGTGGGGTGGGGATGAGGTTCCTAAACTGGGTAATAATAAAGCTCGCTTTTATTGAGGGTTTGTTGTGTGCCAGACACTACCTGTTTTACATGAATTGACTCTCTTAATCCTCACAAGAAGCCTTCAAGGCTTGTCCCATTTATTCCCATTTTACAGATGTGGAAACAGAGGTACAGAAAGTTGAGAGCTTGCCAGAGTCATACAGCCTAATCAAGGGCAGGGGAGTCAGGGTTGAAGCCAGGCAGACTGCAAAAGGAGAGCAGTGGGGAAGGAAGGCGCCCACACCCCTCCCTAGGGCAGGAGGGGTGAGGTCAGGAATTCCCTGCTTGCTGGGGGCCAGGCTGGTGTGCGGCTAATGGAGAAACTTCAATATTAGGCTGTCCGCTCTGAGCCTGCCACATACATAGCAAACACCTTATAAAGAGTCACTGTCCTTGATGGAATGACTGCCATAGGTCCCGCCATCTCCCTACCCCCGTCCCTCCAGCCCTCATAGGTTGACCGTGGTTGTGTGCCCACTGCCAGCTGTTCCCGGCCCAGATCTGATGAGCGGGCTCCTTTGCATGGAGGTGACTTGCAAGGCCCAGGTGAGGAGCAGCGGGTGTGTGGCCCAGAGCATGCCCCTGGTGACCTCGGGTCCACAGGTCTCCAGGAACTGGGGGCAGCTGGTGGTCAGCCCTGCAGCTGGGGAGGAGACAGCCCCAAGGTGTACTGGCCACCCAGCCTGCACCAGCTGAGCCCGTCGCTTCTGGGAAGCCTGCTTTGTACTTCTCAGGTTGTGCACTGTGTTCGCAGAAGGGCCTGAGTGTGTCCTGGGAGAGCAGCCACCACCCCTCTGCATGTCCCCAGAGCAGGGCATGAAGGAGAAGCCTGTGCTTGGGTGTGAGGATGTGGGGCCAACAGGAATGGTGGCTGGTGATTGCTTTTTTTTAATGCTTTTATTTTAACCATAGTAAAACACGCATAACAAAATTTACCATTTTGACCACTGATGGTGGTTGGTGTTAATTTTAATTTAATTATTTAATTGTTATTATTATTATTTTTGAGTTAGAGTCTCACTCTGTTGGCCAGGCTGGAGTGCAGTGGCACGATCTCAGCTCACTGCAACCTCCGCTGCTCGGGTTCAAGTGAGTCTTCTGCCTCAGCCTCCCAAGCAGCTGGGATTACAGGCGCGTGCCACCACGCCCAGCTATATTGTTTTATTTTTAGTAGAGATGGGGTTTCACCATGTTAGCCAGGCTCGTCTCCAACTCCTGACCTCAGGTGATCCACCCACCTCAACTTCCCAAAGTGCTGGAATTACAGGCATGAGCCACTGGCCCCGCCTGATTTTATTTTTTTTAGAGATAAGGTCTTGCTCTGGTGCCCAGACTGGAGGGCGGTGGTGCGATCATAGCTCACCACCACCTCAAACTCCTGGGCTCCAGCAATCCTTCTCCGTCAGACTCCCAAGTAGCCAGAACTACAGGTGTGCACCACCACCCCCAGCTAATTAAAACAAATTTTTTTGTAGAGGTGAGGTTTCTCTGTATTGCCCAGCTGCTCTCTAACTCCTGGCCTCAAGCAGTCCTCCCACTGCGGCCTCCACAAAGTGTAGAGATTACAGGTGTGAGCCACTGTGCCTGTCCTGCGGCTGGTTTCCTTTTTTTTTTTTTTGAGACAGAGTCTCGCTCTGTCGTCCAGGCTGGAGTGCAGTGGCCAGATCTCAGCTCACTGTAAGCTCCGCCTCCTGAGTTTACACCATTCTCCTGCCTCAGCCTCCCGAGTAGCTGGGACTACAGGTGCCCGCCACCTCGCCCGGCTAGTTTTTTGTATTTTTTAGTAGAGACGGGGTTTCACCATGTTAGCCAGGATGGTCTCGATCTCCTGACCTCGTGATCCGCCCTCCTCAGCCTCCCAAAGTGCTGGGATTACAGGCTTGAGCCACCGCACCCGGCCGCGGCTGGTTTCTAATACCTGACCAGGTGGTAATAGCAGTGATTTGGGAGGTGGTACCATGTGCCAGCTCTCATTTAATTGTTAAAATAATTCTATGAATAGGCTGGGTGTGGTGGCTCATACCTGTAATCCCCGCACTTTGGGAGGCTGAGGCGGGCAGGTGGATCACCTGAGGTTGGAAGTTCGAGACCAGCTTGGCCAATGTGGTGAAACCCTGTCTTTACCAAAAGTACAAAAAAATTAGTCAAGTGTAGGCACGTGCCTGTAGTCCCAGGTACTTGGGAGGCTGAGGCAGGAGGATCACTTGAACCCAGGAGGTGGAGGTTGCAGTCAGCCGAGATCGCACCACTGGGCTCCAGCCTGGGCAAAAGAGCACGATTGTGTCTGGGGAAAAAAAAAATCCTATGAACTAGTATTATATCTCTATTTCTACAGATAAGAAAGTTGAGGCTTGGCCGGGCGCGGTGGCTCAAGCCTGTAATCCCAGCACTTTGGGAGGCCGAGACGGGCGGATCATGAGGTCAGGAGATTGAGACCATCCTGGCTAACACGGTGAAACCCCGTCTGTACTAAAAAAAATACAAAAACTAGCCGGGCGAGGTGGCGGGCGCCTGTAGTCCCAGCTCCTCGGGAGGCTGAGGCAGGAGAATGGCGTAAACCCGGGAGGCGGAGCTTGCAGTGAGCTGAGATCCGGCCACTGCACTCCAGTCCGGGCGACAGAGCGAGACTCCGCCTCAAAAAAA
>NW_016805299.1:978195-980460 GCF_001698545.2 Rhinopithecus bieti | reverse complement strand
GAAAGTTGAGGCTTAGAGAGGTTAAATGACTTTCCCAGGGTTGCACAGTTAGTGAGTCCCAGGACTGGGATTCAGATCCAGGCGGCCTTGGCTCCTGCTTTCTGTAGGACTTTCTGCCACTTTCATCCCCAAGTGAATAGGCCTTACTATCCCCAGTATAGATAAATGAAAACTGAGGCTTGGAGAGGCCACGCGACTGACCAGGGTCCCAGAGCCTGACAGGAGAGCCAGGACTGAAGAGTAGCAGTGGGGGCTGGGACTGCTGGCACTCATTCCGCCTGTCCCCCCGCAGGTGGCGATGGTGGAGGTGCAGCTGGACGCTGACCACGACTACCCGCCAGGGCTGCTTATCGCCTTCAGTGCCTGCACCACGGTGCTGGTGGCCGTACACCTGTTTGCACTCATGATCAGCACCTGCATCTTGCCCAACATCGAGGCAGTAAGCAACGTGCACAACCTCAACTCAGTCAAGGAGTCCCCCCACGAGCGCATGCACCGCCACATCGAGCTGGCCTGGGCCTTCTCCACCGTCATCGGCACGCTGCTCTTCCTGGCCGAGGTCGTGCTGCTCTGCTGGGTCAAGTTCTTGCCCCTCAAGAAGCAGCCAGGCCAGCCGAGGCCCACCAGCAAGCCCCCCGCCAGTGGTGCAGCTGCCAACGTCAGCACCAGCGGTATCACCCCGGGCCAGGCAGCCGCCATCGCCTCGACCACCATCATGGTGCCCTTCGGCCTGATCTTTATCGTCTTCGCCGTCCACTTCTACCGCTCACTGGTCAGCCATAAGACGGACCGACAGTTCCAGGAGCTCAACGAGCTGGCGGAGTTTGCTCGCTTACAGGACCAGCTGGACCACAGAGGGGACCACCCCCTGACGCCCGGCAGCCACTATGCCTAGGCCCATGCGGTCTGGGCCCTTCCAATTCTTTGGCCTTACGCCCTTCCCCATGACCTTGTCCTGCCCCAGCCTCACGGACAGCCTGTGCAAGGGGCTGGGCTTCAGCAAGGGGCAGAGCCTGGAGGGAAGAGGCTTTTTGTAAGAGAAATTTCTGCACTTTGAAACTGTCCTCTAAGAGAATAAGCATTTCCTGTTCTTCCAGCTCCAGGAAGAGCTGGAGGGGGCCGAAGTGGGGCCACACACTCGCTGTGTCCCCTCTCCTCCCCTGTGCCAGTGCCACCTGGGTGCCTCCTCCTGTCCGTCTCAACCTCCCTCCCGTCCAGCGTTGAGTGTGTATGTGTGTGTGACACATAAATATACTCATAAGGACACCTCCTTCCCGTGTCTTGTTTTTGTTGGGCCTGGGCTACTGGTATTATGCCTCACCCTGATTAGGTGAGCCTCTAGGAAAACTTAAAACAAATTTTAAGCCAGGTATGGTGGCACACACCTGTGGTCTCAGCTATTCAGGAGGCCAAGGCAGGAGGATCTCTTGAGCCCAGGAGTTTGAGACCCCATCTCAAACAAAAAATACAAAAATTAGCCAGGCATGGCACCTACAATTCCAGCTCCTTTGAGAGATTGAGGCAGGAAGATTGCCTGAGCCCGGGAGGCCAAGGCTGCAATGAGCTATGGTAACACCACTACACTCCAACTTGGGCAACAGAGGGAGACACTCTAAAAAAAAAGGAAAACTTTGCCCAGCATGGTGGCTCACACCTGTAATCCTAGCACTCTGGGAGGCCAAGGTGGGCAGATCATCTGAGGTCGGGAGTTCGAGACCAGGCAGACCAACATGGAGAAACCCTGTGTCTACTAAAAATACAAAATTAGTCGTGCGTGGTGGCGCACGCCTGTAATCCCAGCTACTCGGGAGGCTGAGGCAGGAGAATCGCTTGAACTCGTGAGGCGGAGGTTGTGGTGAGCCGAGATCACGCCACTGCCCTCTCGCCTGGGCAACGAGTGAAACTCTGTCTCAAAAAAAGAAAAAAATTCATTTTATTTTGAGAAGTTTCAAACCTACAAAAAGTTGTGCCAGGCGCGGTGGCTCACGCCTGTAATCCCAGCACTTTGGGAGGCCGAGGCGGGTGGATCACGAGGCCAGGAGATCGAGACCATCCTGACTAACATGGTGAAACCCCGTCTCTACTAAAAATACAAAAAAATTAGCTGGGCTTGGTGGCGGGCGCCTGTAGTCCCAGCTACCTGGGAGGCTGAGGCAGGAGAATGGCGTGAACCTGGGAGGCGGAGCTTACAGTAAGCCGAGATTATGCCACTGCACTCCAACCTGGGCAACAGAGCGAGACTCCGTCTCAAAAAAAAAAAAAAAA
>NW_016805299.1:975623-976453 GCF_001698545.2 Rhinopithecus bieti | reverse complement strand
TTTTTTTTTTTTTGAGATGGAGTCTTACTCTGTTACCCAAGGTGGAGAGCAGTGGCACAAGCTACTGTGCCCAGCCATGTCCAGCTAATTTTTCTAAAAAATTTTGTCAAAATGGGGTCTCGCTGTGTTGCCCAAGCTGGTCTTGAACTCCTGAGCTCAAGTGATCCTCTCTCCTTGGCCTCCCAAAGCAGTGGGTTTATAGGCATGAGCCACTGCACCCAGCTGGGAACCATTATAAACAGCAAAATCACCAACAAAAGCATAAAATGTGGAAAATGTGACACTAAGTAGACCGTGAAAAGGACACTTGTTTGCAGTATGAGAGCTGAGACAAGAAAGCAGAGTGTCCTCGTGCTCGACCCCTCAGGAAACTGGCAAAGTCACAGACACTGACTGAAGGCTGAGGAGGGACTGTCTGTCTTCCCCAAGCCATGTGCTGTAGTTACGCATATGGTCCTTCATGCCTAAATACTCCTCCTAAAACTAAGGACGTTTCCCAATATAACGACAATCCAGTGATGAAATCCAGGCAATTATTAGATACAACATTCCTGTTTAGTTTCCTAAATATCCCAGTAATATCCCTTCCAGCCACGTTTTTTCCACTTGAGGATTGTGTATCACAATGAGATGTCACTTCCTAGTCTCCTTTATTCTTTTTATTTCATTATTATTATTATTATTTTTTTTTTTTTCAGACGGAGTCTCGCTCTGTCGCCCAGGCTGGAGTGCAGTGGCCGGATCTCACCTCCCTGCAGCCCCCCTCCCCCGGTTTCCCGCCATCCTCCTTCCTCACCCTCCAGAGTAGCTGTGACTACAGGCGCCCGCCA
>NW_016805299.1:962814-975057 GCF_001698545.2 Rhinopithecus bieti | reverse complement strand
CGTATTAGCCAGGATGGTCTCGATCTCCTGACCTCGTGATCCGCCCGTCTCGGCCTCCCAAAGTGCTGGGATTACAGGCTTGAGCCACCGCGCCCGGCTCATTATTATTTTTTTGAGACAGAGTCTCACTCTGTCGCCCAGGCTGGAGTGCAGTGGCGTGATCTTGGCTCACTGCAAACTCTGCCTCCTAGGTCCAAGTGATTCTTCTGCCTCAGCCTCCTGAGTAGCTGGGATTACAGGCGCCCGCCACCACACCTGGCTAATTTTTGTATTTTTAGTAGAGAAGATCTTTCACCATGTTGGACAGGCTGGTCTCAGACTCCCAGCCTCAAGTGATCCACTCACCTTGGCCTTCCAAAGTGCTAGGATTACAGGCATGAGCCACTGCGCCCAGCCTTAGTCTCCTTTAATTTGGAACAATTCCTCAGCCTTTTTTTGTTTGTTTGTTTGTGTTTGAGACAGGGACTTGCCCTGTCACCCACACTAGAGTGCAGCCTCAACCTCTTAAGCTCAAGCAATCCTTCTATCTCAGCCTCCTGAGTAGCTAGGAATCTAGGCACATGCCACTACGTCTGGATAATGTTTGTATTTTTTGTAGAATCAGGGCCTCTCTCTTGCCCAGGCTGGTCTTGAACTCCTGGCTTCAAGGGATCCTCCCACCTTGGCCTCCCAAAGTGCTGAGATTGCAGTTGTGAGCCCCGGCACCCAGGCTAGCCTTTGTCTTTAAATTTTTTTTTTTTTTTTTTTTTGAGACAGGCTCTTACTCTGTCACCCAGGCTGGAGTACAGTGGCATGATCACAGCTCACTACAGCTTTGATCTCCCAAGCTCAAGCAGTCCTCTCACTTCAGCCTCCCAAATGGCTAGGACTACAGGTGGCTGCCACCATGCACAGCTAATTTTCTTTTCTTTTTTTTTTTTTTGAGACGGACTCTCGCTCTGTCGCCCAGGCTGGAGTGCAGTGGCGCAATCTCAGCTCACTGCAAGCTCTGCCTCCCAGGTTCATGCCATTCTCCTGCCTCAGCCTCCCGAGTAGCTGGGACTACAGGCGCCCGCCACCTCGCCCGGCTAGTTTTCGTATTTTTTAGTAGAGACGGGGTTTCACCGTGTTAGCCAGGATGGTCTCGATCTCCTGACCTCGTGATCCGCCTGTCTCGGCCTCCCAAAGTGCTGGGATTACAGGCTTGAGCCACCAGCTAATTGTCATATTTTTTGTAGAGACAGGGTTTTGCCATGTTGCCCTGGCTGTTTTTTTCACCTTTTGTGGAGACAAGGACTGACTGTGTTGCCCAGGCTGCTCACAAACTCCTGGCTCAAGAGATCTATCCTCCCATCTTATTACAGGTATGAGCCACCATGCCTGGCCCAGATGTTTTCTCATTATTATAATCAGATTGTGCATTTGGGCAGGAATGTTATGTGAGATTTTTATCAGGATTTGTTTAAAATAACAAAATAAGCAGGGCATGGTGACTCACCTGTGATCTCAATACAGAGAGGCTGAGGTGGGAGGATCGCTTGAGCCCAGTTGTTCAAGACCAGCCTGGGCATCTTGAGACCCTGTCTCTACAAAAAACAAAAAGATTGCCTGGGCATGGTAGTGGTGCACCTGCAGTCCCAGCTATTTGAGAGGCTGAGGTGGGAGGACTGCATGAGCCTGGAAGGTAAGGCCTGCAGTCAGCAGTAATGATGCCACTGCACTCCAGCCTGAGTGACAGAATGGGACTCTGTCTCAAAAATAACAACATGAGAATATCGGCCGGGCACAGTGGCTCACACCTGTAATCCCAGCGCTTTGGGAGGCTGAGACGGGCAGATCACTTGTAGTCAGGAGTTCAAGACCAGCCTGGCCAATATGATGAAACCCTATCTGTAATAAAAATACAAAAATTAGCCAGGTATGGTAGTGCACAGTAATCCCGGCTACACAGGAGGCTGAGGCAGGAGGATCACTTGACCTCGGGAGGTGGAGGTTGCAGCGAGCTGAGATCACGCCACAGCACTCCCACCTGGACAACAGAGGAAGATGTCTCAAAGAAAAAAAAAAAATGCTGGGCATGGTGGCTCACACCTGTAATCCCAGCACTTTGGGAGGCCAAGGCTGATGGATCACAGGAGTTCAAGGCCAGCTTTGGCAACATGGTGAAACCCTGTCTCTACTAAAAATACAAAAATTAGCTGGGCATGTTGGCACACACCTGTAATCCCAGCTACTCAGGAGGCTGAAGCAGGAAAATTGTTTGAATCCAGAAGGCAGAGGTTGCAATGAGCTGAGATTACACCACTGCACTCCAGCCTGGGCAACAGAGCAAGACTCCATCTCAAAAAAATAATTATTATTATTATGTGCAGTTGCTATTCTACGCACTATGCATCAACTCATTTCACCCTCGGCACCCTTATGTGGTGGGTACTATTATTAGCTCCACTTTGCCAAAGGTAAAATTCATGCCCATGGAAGTTAAGTAAATTGCCAGGATTTGAACCTGGATAGTCTGACTCAGAGCCTAGGCCCTCACAAAGATCTTACCTGGGCTGATTCTGGCTTTGTTTGAAATGGGCGGCCAGGCGTGGTGGCTCACACCTGTAATCCCAGCACTATGGGAGGCTGAGGCAGGTGGATCACCTGAGGTCAGCAGTGTTTGAGACCAGCTTGACCAACATGGCGAAACCCTATCTCTACTAAAAGTACAAAATTTAGACAGGCGTGGTGGTGCACACCTGTGATCCCAGCTACTTGGGAGGCTGAGGCAGAAGAATCACTTGAACCTGGGAGGCGGAGGTTGCAGTGAGCCAAGATCGCACCATTGCACTCCAGCCTGGGCGACGAGCAAAATTCAGTCTCAAATAAATATATGAATACATACACACATTACATACATACATACATTAAAGAAATGTTGGAAGCCCCAGCTGCATGGGACCACCTTCTTAAAGAGCAACAACGAGCAGCAGCTGCACTGCAGCTACACTCTCCCCAGGGCCTATTTTTTCCACAGTCCCCAGCACTCCCTCTTATCTCACACCAGGCCAGCTTCACTCATGTGACTTTCTTGGCCTCATTAGGCCTTCGAGTTTGAGATTTTTGTCTGTCCCAAACACCTAATATATAAAGTGATTATGCTCATGCCTATAATCCCAGCACTTTAGGAGGACGAGACAGGTAGATGACTTGAACCCAAGAGTTTGAGACCAGCCTGGGCAACATGGCAAAACCCTGTCTCTACACAAAATACAAAAATTAATTGGGTGTGGAGGCACGCGCCTGTAATCCTAGCTACTCAGGAGACTGAGGCGGGAGGATTGCTTGAGCCTGGGAAGTAGAGGGTGCGGTGAGCCTTGATTGTGCTACTGGACTTCAGCCTAAGTGAGAGACCCTGTCTCAAAAAAGAACAGTTTAAACCAATTTTTTAATTAGCTTTATAAAATAATGTAGTCTGGCTGAAGTGAAATGTGGGTGGAGCATCGGCAGGCCTGATATTTCTCTTTCTCCTATCATTGTTGTCCCAGGTGCTTCACAGAACCCCAAGACTCTGGAGAAACACAATTTGGAAAGTGTGGCCTTGAGTTCTTGGCCTGTGCGGACTGGGACACAGTGAACGGCAGCTTCATAGTCTGGGTGGGGAAGGGGACCTTCCTTTTCCCTCCAGCAGCATCTGGAGTCCTGTGTCACATGCTCCGGGATCCACACTTCTTTGTTTGTTTTGTTTTGAGACGGAGTCTTATTCTGTCACCCAGGCTGGAGTGCAGTGGCGAAATCTTGGCTCACTGCAACCTCCGCCTCCCAGGTTCAAAGGATCCTCCTGCCTCAGCCTCCCAAGTAGCTGGGATTACAGGTGCACATTACCACGCCTGGCTAATTTTTGTATTTTTTGGTACAGATGGAGGTTTCACCATGTTGGCCAGGCTAGTGTTGAACTCCTGGCCTCATGTGATCCACCCGCTTCAGCTTCCCAAAGTGTTGGGACTACAGGTGTGAGCCACCGCGCCTGGCCTAATCCATACTTCTGAAGGGTATCAAGTAGGATGGGGGAGGGACCTCTGTGAACCTTTGCTGCCCAAGCTGGAGCGCAGTGGCATGATTTCAGCTCACTGCAACCTCTGCCTCCTGGATTCAAGGGATTCTCCTGCCTCAGCCTCCGGAGTAGCTGGGACTACTGTCATGACCCACCACGCCTGGCTAATTTTTGTATTTTTAGCCGAGATGGGCTTTCACCACGCTGGCCAGGCTGGTTTCCAACTCCTGACCTCAGGTGATCCACCTGCCTCAGCCTCCCAAAGTGCTAGGATTACAGGCGTGAGCTACCATGCCCGGCCGTCCTGGACATCTTTTATGTATTCCCCTAAGACAGCCACCTCCCTACTTCCGCAGGGATGTGAGATCCAGCTGGAATCATTTCTGGGCTAGGATCCTGTTGTCTTGGGTTCTTATTCCCAAACTGTCCCAGACTCAAGACTTATCAGCCTGGCTTGTCAAATGCAGGTTTCGAAGCCCTTGGATTCTGATTTAAGTAGGTCTGGGTGTGTCTTTGGAATCTATTTCTAACAAAGCACCCCAGGTGCTCTCACACCCAGGCAACTTAGACAAACACTCCTAGCTAGGAGCACAGTCTCTTTAACTTCCTTTTTTTTTTTACATTTTGAATACATAATACATTCACATACTTCCAAACACAACAGAGAAAAGTTGTTCTTCAGCTCCTGTTCCCAAGTCCCCAATTCTCCCTGGAGACAACCATCTTTGCCAGTTTATTGTGTTCAAATCTAGCGACATTTTACACATAAACAAGCACACCCTCTTCCCACTTTTTTTTTTTTTTTTTTTGAGATGGAGTCTTACTCTGTTGCCCAGGCTGGAGTGCAGCAGTGTGATCTTGGCTCGGCGTGATCTTGGCTCACCACTACCTCTGCCTCCTGGGTTCAAGTGATTCTCCTGCCTCAGCCTCCCTTGTAGCTGGGATTACAGGCGCATGCCACCACACCCAGCTAAATTTTGTATTTTTAGTGGAGACAGGGTTTCACCATGTTTTTCAGGCTGGTCTCGAACTCCAGACCTCTTGATCCACCTGCCTCAGCCTCCCAAAGTGCTAGACTTTTTTTTAAAAAATGGTAACCCTTTATATACACTCTCCCGCATATTTAGAGCAGCTAGACCTAAGTTTAAGCACAGTACTAGCTTGATGACTTGTGATCCTCCCTGAACCTCAGTTTCCTCCTCTAAAATGGAAGGAATAGCAAGACAGCTCACTGTTGTCGGGGAGTCCCAGGAGAGAACGCCTGCCGCGAAGCTGCCAGCACAGGGCCTGGAATAGAGTGAGCGCTCCGTATCTGGAAGGTATGATTAGTTGTGCATTCTAGGGTGGCCAGGCGGGGCTTCCCAGTGCCAGAGGTACAGACTGAGAACCACACCCTTAGTGAGGCCACCCACTTATGACTTAGGGGCCAGAGAGAACCTCAGTAAGGTCAGTGGTGTTTATTGAGGCTTTACTATGTGCTATGTGCCTCTTGCTGAATTCTTAGCTAGAATCATGGTATTTCAGGGTTTTTCAACTTTTTTTTTTTTTTTTTTTTTTTTTTTTGAGATGGTGTGTCTCACTGTGTCGCCCAGGCTGGAGTGCAATGGCGCGATCTCTGTTCACTGCAACCTTTGCCTCCCAGGTTCAAGCGATTCTCCTCCCTCAGCCTCCCAAGTAGTTGGGATTACCGGTGCTGATTTTTTTTTTTTTTTGGTAGCATGGTGACATTGCACCATGCTTAACAACATCCCTGGTCTTTACTCACTCAATGCCAGTAACCTTCTTCCTGCCTGTTGTGACATCAAAAATGTCATACATTGCCAAATGTCCCCAAGAAAGAATGGGGCTGAGGGGGGACAAAATCCTACCCAGTTTAAAACCACCGCCTTATCTCATCCTCACAGTAACTAACCACAGTAACCCCAGATGGTAAGTACTGTTAATGCCCCATATTGCAAGTGAGGGGACCTACAGAACAGTCTGGGTGACATCCCCAAGAAAACACAGCTCCGAGATTCACACCCAGGCAGTGTGACTCCAGAGCTCACCTGCCCATTATGCAAGAGAACATCTGATCTCTCAAGAATGTTGCCCTGCTCGGTCGGGAGCAGTGGCTCACACCTGTAATCCCAGCACTTTGGGAGGCCAAGACGGGCAGATCACAAGGTCAGGAGATCGAGACCATCCTGGTCAACATGGTGAAACCCTGTCTCTACTAAAAATACAAAAAATTAGCCGGGCATGGTGGCAGGTGCCTGTAATCCCAGCTACTTAGGAGGCTGAGGCAGGATAATCGCTTGTACCAGGGAGGCGGAGGTTGCAGTGAGCTGAGATTGTGCCACTGCACTCTAACCTGGGTAACAGAGCGAGACTCCATCTCAGGAAAAAAAAAAAAAAAGGCCAGGCTCAGTGGCTCACTCCTGTAATCCCAGCACTTTGGGAGGCCGAGGTGGGCAGATCACAAGGTCAGGAGTTCGAGAGCAGCCTGACCAAGATGGTGATACCCCATCTCTACTAAAAATACAAAAATTAGCCGGGTGTGGTGGTGGATGCCTGTAATCCCAGCTACTCGGGAGGCTGAGGCAGGAGAATTGCTTGAACCTGGGGGACAGAGGTTGCAGTGAGCCGAGATCGTTCCACTGCACTCCAGCCTGGGCGACAGAGGGAGACTACTGGGGAAAAAAAAAAATCACCTGGGGAATTTTCTGAAAGCTCAGGCCTCACCCCAGATGAATTAGATGTGAATCTGTGAATCTCTGGGCATGAGACCTGGGCTTCCACAACTTTGTAAAATTTCCATGGGATTTCAAGGTTGAGAGCCCTGTGTTAGGTTGAGAAATGGTCAGCAAATTTTATAATCTCAAATCTTGGCAGCCAGTGTGTCAGGATGCAGACCTTCTCTCTGGGTTATCTAGGTTATCTCACAGGGACCCTGCCATTTCTTTCTCTTTTTTTCTTTTTCCTTTCGTTTTGATACCTTTAAAAAAATTTTTTTGTAGAGTACAGGGTCTTGCTACTGTTGCCCTAGGCTGGTCCTCGAACTCCTGGCTCAAGCAATCCTCTTACCGCTTTGGGCCTCCCAGACAGCAGCTGCTGGGGATTAACCCAGGGAATCGAGCCCGCGTCGCACGGCCGGCTACGGAAGACTGCCCTGGCGCCGGGCGCGGTGGCTCAAGCCTCGTATCCCACCTTTATGGGCAGGCCGGAGGCGGGCGGATCTGAGGTCAGGCAGGAGATCGAGACCATGCTTGGCTAGACACGGTGAAAACCCCCGTCCTCTACTAAAAAAATACAAAAAATAGCCGGCGCGAGGTGGTGGGCGCCTGGTAGTTCCAGCTACCTCGGAGGCTGAGGGCAGGAGAATGGTGTAAACCCGGGAGGCAGAGTTTGCAGTGAGGCTGAGATCTGGCCCGTGCACCTACCAGCCTGGGTGACCAGAGCCCGAGGACTGCCATTCTCAAAAAAAAAAAAAAAAAAGACCGTGCCCCCTTACTCCCCCCAGCTAAGCCCAGGCAGCCCAGCCAAGGCAGGTCTTCCCTCCTCTAAACCTGAAACCCCTCCTGAGCCCCCTCGAGTGCCCCATCCTTACCCCATAGGCCCAGGCTTACACCACCTGGTTATTCTTTATTCTCATGCACTCCAGGATGAGATCAGAGAATGAAGAGGGTCTTGAGGCCAGCCTGGGAGAGAAGCACCGGCCTTCCTATTGGCAAGGAACGACCCAGTGCTGGGGGCAGTGAGGGGCCCTCTGAGGGTGCCAGGGGTATGCCAGGAGCCGCTGCTGACTCCTCCAGACAGAGCAGAGCCGCTCTGGTCTGAGCGATCAGGTGACGCAGGCTCGAATTTCTCCTGAAGCGTTCTTTTTTTCTCTGCAGGGGAGAGGGGGATAGCGGAGCTGGCATTTGAAAGACGCTGTACCAATGTCTTCTCCTCAAACCCTCACAGCGTGCTCAGGAGGGCTTGGACTGGACAAGACCCCACTGGACAGATGTGCAAATGGAGGCTGAAGGCCAATTGCCTTACTCCAGGGTGTTCAGAAGCCAGAAGGCCACCTCCTTTCAACCCCGTGCCCAGCCCAGTTATGTGGCCCAGGGTGCAAACAGAAGGTTTCGAGCAGGACTGGAATGTACTGGTCTTCAGTGAAATGGTTTTTTTGTTTGTTGTTTGTTTGTTTGAGACAGAGTCTTGCCCAGGCTGGAGTGCAGTGGCACAATCTCAGCTCACTGCAACCTCCACCTCCCGGGTTCAAGCAATTCTCTGCCTCAGCCTCCTGAGTGGCTGGGATTACAGATGCCTGCCCCTACGCCCGGCTAATTTTTGCATTTTTAATACAGATGGGGTTTCACCATCTTGGCCAAGCTAGTCTTGAACTCCTGACCTCGTGATCCACCTACCTCGGCCTTCCAAAGTGCTGGGATTACAGGCGTGAGCCACCGTGCCCAGCGAGTTTTGTTTTTTTGAGACGGAGTCCCATTCTGTCACCCAGGCTGGAGTGCAGTGGTGTGATCTCAACTCACTGCAAGATGGAGACCTCCCGGGTTCAAGCGATTCCCCTGCCTCAGCCTCTCAAGTAGCTGGGACTACAGGTGCCTGCCACCATGCCTGGCTAATTTTTGTATTTTTAGTAGAGACAGGGTTTCATCATGTTGGCCAGGCTGGTCTTGAATTCCTGACCTCCAGTGATCCGCCTGCCTTGGCCTCCCAAAGTGCTGGGATCACAGGCAAGAGCCACCATGGCCGGCCGAAACGGGTTTTGAAGAGGAAGAGTCAAAAAGGACACCTGGACTGTAGGAGGCAAGAAGCCCGCCCGCTCTGATCTTGCTCCCCCACTCCCCTACGCCAAGCCCTTTGGAGACCCCAGGAGATCTGTGCATTGTTCCAGGCCCTGGAGCAGCCTCAGCCACATCAGAACGTGGCAGGCATGCCCACCTCTTACCTGGCATCAATCTCCTTCCTCTGTCTTCTTGAACATGGCCAAGGCTTCCGCCAGCACACCATCAGGGTCTAGGATTTTGACCTGGAGGGAAATACCAAGAAGTTGGTTTGGAGAGCAGGACCCAGGCTGCCAGCCTTGACTGGTGCTGCCTGCCCTGTGGGGTGCTGCCAGCCTCATCAGGAGCCACCTCTCTCGCTAGGGATGCCCTGACTGAAAACAAAACCTTGTCTGTTCCCTGTCTGGGCTGGGCTGGCCTGGCAGGTCTGGGCTGGGCATGGCTGGGGGTGCTGGCTTCTGTCTCTGTCTGGGTGTGGCTACAGGGCCCTGGTGAGGGCTGCCCACCTCAGGAATGGGGAACTGAGTGGGCTCAGGGGCCTCGTCACGACCAAAGTCCATCATCGTCCCGCACTTGGCCATATTGTCCACCCAGAAGCCTTCAAACAGCTGGCCGTGGTCCAGATGGAAGAAACGCCCTGCCCCGTTCTTCATGCCTCTCTCCCAGCAGCCCTCGTAGCGGTTCCCGTTCTCTGGGGGGAAAGGACAGGGAGGTGTGGTGCAGGGTACACCAAACTAAGCTAGACCCCCAGGGGTCGCTCTTCCAGAGCTCCGTGCAAATCCCAACGTATTGGGAGGACAAGATAGGAGGCTCGTAAGCCCAGGAGATCAAGACCAGCCTGAGCAATATAGTGAGACCCCATCTCTGCAAAAACAATTTTTAAAAAATTAGCTGGGCATGGTGGTGTGTACCTATAGTCCCAGCTACTCGGGAGGCTGAGTTGGGAGGATGGCTTAAGTTCAGGAAGTTGAGGCTGCAATGAGCTGAGATTGCCCCACAGTACTCCAGCCTGAGTGACAACCTCTGCCTCCTGAGTTCAAACAATTCTCCTGTCTCAGCCTCCCAAGTAGCTGGGATTATAGGTTCGTGCCACCATGCCCGGCTAATTTTTTGTATTTTTGTAGAGATGGGGTTTCTCCATGTTGGCCAGGCTGGTATTGAACTCCTGACCTCAGGTGATCCACCCGCCTCAGCCTCTCAAAGTGCTGGGATTACAGGCGGGAGACACCGTGCCCAGTCTGTTTTTATTCTTTTAATTATTTTTAAATGTTTTTTAAAATTTTTTTCAGATGGAGTTTCGCTCTTGTAGCCCAGGCTGGAATGCAATGGCCCAGTCTCAGCTCACCGCAACCTCCGTCTCCCAGGTTCAAGCGATTCTCCTGCCTCAGCCTCCTGAGTACCTGGGATTACAGGTGCCCACCACCACACCCAGTTAATTTTTGTATTTTTAATATAGATGGGGTTTCTCCACGTTGGTCAGGCTGATCTCAAACTCCTGACCTTATGATCTGCCCACCTCTGCCTCCCAAAGTGCTGGGATTACAGGCGTGAGCCACCGCGCCTGGCCTGTTTATTAAAATTGGGATATAAGTTCATATAACATAAGTTGACCATTTTGAAGTGTATAGTTCAGTGGCATTTAGTACATTCACAATGCTGTGCAACCATTACCTCTATCTACTTTCAAAACGTTTTAGTCACCCCAAAAGGAAACCCCGTGCCCATTAAGCAGCCATTCCCCACACCCGCTAACCTCACCATTCCCATAGTCCTAGGCAACCATTAGTCTACTTTCTGTCTCTATGGAGTTGCGTGTTCTGAAAATTTCATATAAATAGAATCATATATATGTGACCTTTTGTGACTGAGGGAAGGGATAGGGTCCTCTTCCTCTCTTGTCCCACATTGGCACAAGGGCCAGTGTGGGACAAGAGTGTGGGGTGTGGCCTGTCTCTGTGGGACCAGATGGGCGTGGCCAGCTCGCTGCCGGGGGCGTGGTCATGTGGGCGGGGTCAGCGGGGGCGGGGTACTCACTCAGGCGCAGCATGCCCTCCCCGTTGGGCTTGTCGTTCTCCCACTGTCCCTCGTAGATGTCGCCGTTGCTGTAGTACATGCGGCCCCACCCGCTGCGCTGGCTGCCACACCACTCACCCTCATAATACTCCTTGGGTCCGAAAAACTGGATCCCATAACCCTGAAAGCACGAAGATGCTACTACTCAGGGCTCCCCCCCGCCACGCCCCGCCAAACCAGGAAAGCCCGCCGTCCTCCCAGGCACCCCCAGAGCCACACACCCCAGCTTCTTCCTTCTTCCTCAGCCCTATGTCCAAGCGGAGGGTCGTGTCTTAGCGGAGGATCGTGTCTTCTTTTTTTCTTTTTTTTTTTTTTTGAGCTAGAGCCCCGCTCTGTCACCCAGGCTAGAGTGCAGTGCTGTGATCTCGGCTCACGTAACCTCCGCCTCCCGGGTTCAAGTGATTTTCCTGCTTCAGTCTCCCAAGCAGCTGGGATTACAGACATGCACCACCACATCCTGCTAATTTTTGTGTTTTTAGGAGAGACAGGGTTTCACCATGTTGGCCAGGCTGGTCTTGAGCTCCTGACTTCAAGTGATCCGCCCGCCTCAGCCTCCCAAAGTGCTGGGATTACAGGCGTGAGCCACAGTGCCTGCTGATAATGTCTTGAAGGATCTCCTCATGCTCTGTTTCTCTCTGTCCCTCTGCAGCCGCCTTCATCCAGCTGGTCATTAAAGTCCCTTCTCACTGACCCACCCTCTCCTCTCTCATCCCCACCCCACCATGCATCACGCAGCCCCTACAGCGCCAGAGGATTCTTTAAATCGCTCATCTAGGCAGGGCGCTGTAGCTCACTGACTCACTTTAGGAGGCCGAGGTGGGTGGATCACTTGAGGTCAGGAGTTTGAGACCAGCCTGGCCAACATGGTGAAACCCCATCTCTACTAAAAATACAAAAAATTAGCTGGACATGATGGTGGCACCTGTGATCCCAGTTACTCGGGAGGCTGAGGCAGGAGAATCATCTGAACCTGGCAGATGGAGGTTGCAGTGAGCTGAGATCCTGCCACTGCACTGTACCCTGGGTGACGGAGTGAGACGCTGTCTCAAAAAAAAAAAAAAAAAACCACCCACCTGATCAGTGTGCCCCCCCCCCTAATCTTTTTTTTTTTTCTACTCACAGGATGCCTGTTTTTTTGGCCAAGGTTGGCCATAATTATTCATGACCTTAAAGAGCATAACTTGTGCATTATCTCTCACAACTGTATACCGTAATATTAACAAAAACCTTGGTCTTGATCTACTATACACATATAAACCAATTTCAGCTCCCAAAAAGAAAAATTATTCAATGTATTTTTTAAAGTTTTAAAATTCTGGCTGCTGAGTTTGGGGCACATTTCTGAAATGTGATTCTAATTATTTATATAATACAAAAAAAAAT
>NW_016805299.1:955198-961283 GCF_001698545.2 Rhinopithecus bieti | reverse complement strand
CTCGCTCTGTCACTCAGGCTGGAGTGCAGTGGTGTGATGTCCGCTCACTGCAAGCTCCGCCTCCCGGGTTCATGCCATTCTCCTGCCTCAGCCTTCCGAGCAGCTGGGACTACAGGCGCCCACCACCATGCCCGGCTAATTTTTTGTATTTTTAGTAGAGACAGGGTTTCACTGTGTTAGCCAGGGTGGTCTCAATCTCCTGACCTCGTGATCCGCCCTCCTCGGCCTCCTAAAGTGCTGGGATTACAGACGTGAGCCACCACGCCAGGCCCTAACACCGTATTTTATGTAAACTGGTTATTTGGAGCTTTCTCTTCCTACTTTGCCAATAAACAGTTTGGGAGCAGAGAACACGAAACCCTGGGCTCTACCACTTGCTAGCTGTGTGACTCCAGGCAAGACTGAAGCTGCCTTTGCAGAATGATGACTGAGACAGTGAAAGAGATTTAACTGACCCCATCTTGCTTCTAACCTCTAAGCTGTCCGTGTCCATTCCGGGGCTTAAGCTGAACTAACTTTGGGAGAAACTTAGTTTATAGTTTATAGTTTAAACAAAGACAGTAATAGCCCTTTCCCAAAGACCTCCTTCTTGCCTGGGGACTACATTGCCTTTGTAGGATTAACATTAGCTACAAGATTATAAATTATGGTTTAGGAGTCATGCAGCTGGAAGCTACAAGATTCTGACCCTCCCTAAGCTGCTGCTAATATCAGTGCTGAAGATATTTTGCAGAACTTGCACTTGATGGATCAGCTGGCACCACCCAGATCAATAAACTGACTTATGTGATCTTGTGGCCCCCCACCCAGGAACTGACTCAGGGCAAAAAGACAGTTTTGACTCCCTATGATTTCATCTCTGACCAATCAGCACGCCGGGCTCACTGTCTTTCCCCCACCCATCAAGTTATCCTTTTTTTTTTTTTTTTTTGAGACAGAGTCTTGCTCTGTCACCCAGGCTGGATCTTGGCTCACTGCAAGTTCCGCCTCCCCGGTTCACGCCATTCTCCTGCCTCAGCCTCCTGAGTAGCTGGGACTACAGGCACCTGCCACCATGCCCAGTTAATTATTTTGTATTTTTAGTAGAAATGGGGTTTCACTGTGTTAGCCAGGATGGTCTCGATCTCCTGACCTCGTGACCCACCTGCCTTGGCCTCCCACAGTGATGGGATTACAGGTGTGAGAAACCACATCCGGCCCTCAAGTTATCCTTAAAACCTCTGCAGCCAGAATGTTCGGGGAGACTGATTTGAGAAATAATACAACTCAGGGCCAGGCGTGGGCAAGGTGAACCCCTTGGGCAGTTACAAGACACCTCATCTCTTCGAGCTTGTTTGCTTATCAATAAAATGGGCATGATGATGATGATGAGCCGTTGCTGTGAGAGTTAACTGAATATTAAATATGTGTTTCAGGGTGGGCGTGGTGACCGGGCGTGAAAGCCTGTCTCTACTAAAAATATAAAAAATTAGCTGGGCATGGTGGCGGGCGCCTGTAGTCCCAGCTACTCGGGAGGCTGAGGCATGAGAATTGCTTGAACCCAGGAGGCGGAGGTTGCAGAGAGCCGAGATCGCACCACTGCACTCCAGCCTGGGCAACACAGCGAGACTCTGTCTCAAAAAACAAAAAAAAAAGTTTTAAATATGTGTTTCAGGCTCACAATAGTAGTTGCTCAGTTGCAATATTGTTTATTATTGTGTCTCCAGGACTGATGGAGAGGATTCCTCCACACTGGTGGGAGTAGGTGGAGGCAACCTGTGCCCAGCTTGGGTGTTTCTGGGCTGAGCACGTGCCTCTGGCTGGCTTTGGCCCCTCGGGATGCTCGCTCCTCTCTTGTCCTCTGCCCTCTTGCTCCCACTTTTCCTACCTCCCCTTTTATCCAGCCCCAGCAGAAGGGAAATTCTTAAAAAGAGATGCCCGGGGAAAAGAAAGCCAGGAAGTAAGGGGGAAGAGGGTGGAGGCAACTTTGTCCCCACAAGCCTGGCTGGCTCCTCGCAACCACAGGGTTTTGTGAGCTCCTCCCTGGCCTTCTCTTGCTTCCTGTTTCCTGGATTTTGTTCTGAGAAACTTTGCAATTCCCCCACCCCTTCCTTCTCCCACACGTACCACAACCTTGTCCTCCTCCCTGTAGACCTCCCCTCTCTTTTCTCCCAGGCCTCTCTCGGCTCCCCCTACACATACATACACACACACACACAGCCTGGCTGGCAGCCCTCCTCACCGATTTCTTATCACCTTTCCACCAGCCTGAGTAGACTCTCCTGCATTTTCCTGTCTGTTGATCAGGAAGGCTGAGGGTGCCATAGCCGTCGCGCTTCCCAAACTTCCAGTCCCCTTCATAGATGGCTCCGTTCTTCTTCCAGACCTGTGTTCCTTTCCCTGGTGACACACAGATGGGCAATGCTGCAGATGTGGACACCCAGGGGTGGGGGTGGTGTGCCTGCCTGAGCCTCAGGGGTCCCTGACTGGATGAATCTTGAGAGCTGGGACAGGCTCTGCACATCATCCTAGACACCCAGTACCCAGGAGAAGGCCAGGAAAGTTCCGTTTTTTTTTTTTTTTTTTTGAGACAGTGTCTCTCTCTGTCACCCAGGTTGGAGTGCAGTGGCACAATCTCAGCTTACTGCAACCTCTGCCTCCCGGGTTCAAGAGATACTCCTGACTCAGCATCCAGAGTAGCTAGGACTATAAGTGTGAGCCAACACACCTAGCTAATTTTGTGTTTTAGTAAAGATGGGGGTTCCATGTTGGCCAGGCAGGTCTCAAACTCCTGACTTCAAGTGATACATCCACCTCGGCCTCCCAAAGTTCTGGGATTACAGGCATGAGCCACTGCATCCAGCCAGAGGTAATTCTCTGTTTGTTGATTAGTGTCGCATGTCTGTCCTTTCCAGGAGAATGTGAGCTGCAGGAGGGCACAGACTTTGATCTGTTTTGTTCACTGCACTGAAAACCTGTGCCTGGAGACTGGGCACAGTGGCTAACGCCCGTAATCCCAGCATTTTGGGAAGCTGAGGTGGGTGGATCACCTGAGGTCAGGAGTTCGAGACCAGCCTGGCCAATATGGTGAAACCCTGTGTCTACTAAAACTATAAAAATTAGCTGGGCGTGGTGGCAGGCACCTGTAATCCCAGCTACTCAGGAAGCTGAGGCAGGAGAATCACTTGAAACTGGGAGGCGGAGGTTGCAGTGAGCCGAGATGGCGTCATTGTGCTCCAGCCTGGGAAAAAAGAGCGAAACTCCATCTCAAAAAAAAAAAAAAAAAAAAAAACTGTGCCTGGCATGTTGTTGCGGGAAATCAGGGACCCTGAATGGAGGGACCGGCTGAAGCCGTGGCAGAAGAACATAAATTGTGAAGATTTCATGGATATTTATTAGTTCCCCAAATTAATACTTTTATAATTTCTTACACCTGTCGTTACTGCAATCTCTGAACATAAATTGTGAAGATTTCACGGACACTTACCACTTCCCCAATCAATACCCTTGTGATTTCCTATGCCTGTCTTGTCTTTAATCTCTTAATCCCATCATCTTCGTAAACTGAGGAAGATGAATGTCGCCTCAGGACCATGTGATGATTACATTAATTGCACAGATTGTTTGTACAGCACGTGTGTTTGAACAATATGAAATCTGGGCNTTGAGCCACCGCGCCCGGCCCCAACTCTTCTTTTGACCCAGAAAAATGAACATAAACACCATACTTAGCCTGGCGCGGGTTCCCCCTCTCTGCATCATGGCCTGGAAATTCCCAAGACAGTAACATTGTGGGAGCAATCACTGGGCTCACCCCGTTTGTTGCCTGTCCCTCAGGGATCACTGTCCTCTGTTGACTGATGTCCGAAGTCTTGAAAAACATGGTTTCATACACATTTTATCCATTTTGTTTTGTTCTTTCAGGTGAGAAAGTAAATCTACACTGTTACTGCATCTCGGTCAGCCAAATGCATTTGAGACTCACTCATGTTGAGGCCAGGTGCAGTGGCTCATGCCTGTAATCCCAGCACTTTGGGAGGCCGAGGCGGGTGGATCACCTGAGGTCAGGAGTTTGAGACCAGCCTGACCAACATGGCAAAACTCTGTCTCTATTAAAAATACAAAAAATTAGCTGAGCGTGGTGGCCGACACCTGTAATACTAGCTACTTGGGAGGCTGAGGCAGAAGAATTGCTTGAACCCAGGAGTCGGAGGTTGCAGTGAGCCGAGATCACGCCATTGCATTCCCGCCTGGTCAACAGAGCGAGAGACTGTCTCAAAACAAAAAATAAAAAACAAAAAAACACCACACTTAGTGTCCAACAGCAGGGAAACAAGGTCTGTTTGCAGATCACACCCGAGGAGGTTGGGTTGAGAAGCCACGTCTACTCCTCAAAATCCTGATTTCCCACATATCCCTGAGGGCCCCTGCAACTCTTCTCCTCACTCCTGCCCCAGGTCAGACACAACTCTGCTGTTTTACATCTCCTTCCCTTTGCTATTTTTTGCTTCCCATCTTTCTCCCTTTTTTTTTTTCCCCTGGTTAACTCCTAGCATCTTTTAGTGTCACCTCCTACAGGAAGCCTGTCCTGAATTCCCTCTTTTTGATACAAGTCTTGCTCTGTTGTCCATGCTGGAGTGTGGTGGCACCACCATAGCTCACTGTAGCCTCAGCTTTCTGAGATCAAGCAATCCTCCTGCCTCAGCCTTTTGAGAATTTGGGACTACAGATGTGCACCACAACATCCAGCTAATTATTATTATATAGTTTTATTTATTTATTTTGAGACGGAGTCTTGCTCTGTTGCCCAGGCTAAAGTGCAGTGGCGCGATCTCGGCTCACTGCAACCTCTGCCTTGCAGGTTCAAGCGATTCTCATGCCTCCGTCTCCCCAGCTGGGACTACAGGTGCACACCACTATGCCCAGCTAATTTTTTTTGTATTTTTATTTAGTAGAGACGGGGGTTTCACCATGTTGGCCAGGCTAGTCTCGAACTCCTGACCTCAAGTGATCCACCCCCGTTGGCCTCCCAAATTGCTGGGATTACAGGCGTGAGCCATTGTGCCTAGCCTTCTGCCCTGAATTCTCTAGGCTGGGCTTAATGATCTTCCTCTGGGCATCCTGTGAAAACATCCCTCCTAACACCATATTCTTTTTTTTTCTTTTCTTTTTTTTTTTTTTTTTGAGACGGAGTCTCGCTCTGTCACTCAGGCTGGAGTGCAGTGGTGTGATGTCCGCTCACTGCAAGCTCCGCCTCCCGGGTTCATGCCATTCTCCTGCCTCAGCCTTCCGAGCAGCTGGGACTACAGGCGCCCACCACCATGCCCGGCTAATTTTTTGTATTTTAGTAGAGACAGGGTTTCACTGTGTTAGCCAGGGTGGTCTCAATCTCCTGACCTCGTGATCCGCCCTCCTCGGCCTCCTAAAGTGCTGGGATTACAGACGTGAGCCACCACGCCAGGCCCTAACACCGTATTTTATGTAAACTGGTTATTTGGAGCTTTCTCTTCCTACTTTGCCAATAAACAGTTTGGGAGCAGAGAACACGAAACCCTGGGCTCTACCACTTGCTAGCTGTGTGACTCCAGGCAAGACTGAAGCTGCCTTTGCAGAATGATGACTGAGACAGTGAAAGAGATTTAACTGACCCCATCTTGCTTCTAACCTCTAAGCTGTCCGTGTCCATTCCGGGGCTTAAGCTGAACTAACTTTGGGAGAAACTTAGTTTATAGTTTATAGTTTAAACAAAGACAGTAATAGCCCTTTCCCAAAGACCTCCTTCTTGCCTGGGGACTACATTGCCTTTGTAGGATTAACATTAGCTACAAGATTATAAATTATGGTTTAGGAGTCATGCAGCTGGAAGCTACAAGATTCTGACCCTCCCTAAGCTGCTGCTAATATCAGTGCTGAAGATATTTTGCAGAACTTGCACTTGATGGATCAGCTGGCACCACCCAGATCAATAAACTGACTTATGTGATCTTGTGGCCCCCCACCCAGGAACTGACTCAGGGCAAAAGACAGTTTTGACTCCCTATGATTTCATCTCTGACCAATCAGCACGCCGGGCTCACTGTCTTTCCCCACCCATCAAGTTATCCTT
>NW_016805299.1:943816-953273 GCF_001698545.2 Rhinopithecus bieti | reverse complement strand
AAAAAAAAAAAAAAAAAAAAAAAACTGTGCCTGGCATGTTGTTGCGGGAAATCAGGGACCCTGAATGGAGGGACCGGCTGAAGCCGTGGCAGAAGAACATAAATTGTGAAGATTTCATGGATATTTATTAGTTCCCCAAATTAATACTTTTATAATTTCTTACACCTGTCGTTACTGCAATCTCTGAACATAAATTGTGAAGATTTCACGGACACTTACCACTTCCCCAATCAATACCCTTGTGATTTCCTATGCCTGTCTTGTCTTTAATCTCTTAATCCCATCATCTTCGTAAACTGAGGAAGATGAATGTCGCCTCAGGACCATGTGATGATTACATTAATTGCACAGATTGTTTGTACAGCACGTGTGTTTGAACAATATGAAATCTGGGCACCTTGAAAAAAGAACAGGATAACAGCAATGTTCAGGGAACAAGGGAGATAACCTTAAACTCTGACTGCTGGTGAGCCGGGCAGAACAGAGCCACATTTCTCTTCTTTCAAAAGCAAATAGGAGAAATATCGCTGAATTCTTTTTCTCAGCAAGGAACATCCCTGAGAAAAAGAATGCGCCCCTGAGAGTAGGCCTCTAAATGGCCCCTTAGGGGGCGGCTGTCTTTTACCGTCGAAGCCAAAGGGATGAACTAAGCCCCGGTCTTCTGTAGCGCTCCCAAGCTTATTAGGATGAGGAAATTCCCCCCTAATAAATTCTGGTCAGACAGATTGTCTGTTCTCAAACCCTGTCTCCTGATAAGATGTTATCAATGAAAATGCGTGCCCGAAACTTCATTAGCAATTTTAATTTCACCCCATCCTGTGGTCCTGTGATCTCGCCCTTCCTCCATTTGCTTTGTGATATTTTATTACCTTGTGAAGCATGTGATCCCTGTGACCCACAACCTATTCGTACACTCCCTCCCCTTTTGAAAGTCGCTAATAAAAACTTGCTGGTTTTACGGCTCAGGAGCATCATGGAACCTGCCAACGTGTGATGTCTCCCCCAGACACCCAGCTTTAAAATTTCTCTCTTTTGTACTCTTTCCCTTTATTTCTCAGACCAGTTGACACTTAGCAAAATAGAAAAGAACCCATGTTGAATATCTGGGCGGGGGGTTCCCCCGATAGCATGTTGTAGGTGACTAATACCTGTTAATTGTTTTTTTTTTTTTTTTTGAGATAGAGTCTTGCTCTGTCACCCAGGCTGAAGTGCAGTGTTGTGATCTCAGCTCACTGCAACCTCCGCCTCCTGGGTTCAACAGATTCTCCTGCCTCAGCCTCCCCAGTAGCTAGAATTACAGGCGCCCGCCACCATGCCCAGCTAATTTTTGTATTTTTAGTAGAGATGTGGTTTCACCATATTGGCCAGGCTGGTGTCTAACTCCTGACATTGTGATCTGCCTGCCTTGGCCCCTCCTGTAATGCTGGGATTACAGGCATGAGCCACCGTGCCCAGACTTTTTTTTTTTTTTTTTTTGAGACGGAGTCTCGCTCTGTCGCCCAGGCTGGAGTGCAGTGGCCGGATCTGAGCTCACTGCAAGCTCTGCCTCCCGGGTTTACGCCATTCTCCTGCCTCAGCCTCCTGAGTAGCTGGGACTACAGGCGCCCGCCAACACACTCGACTAGTTTTTTTTTTTTTTTTTTGTATTTTTTAGTAGAGACGGAGTTTCACTGTGTTAGCCAGGATGGTCTCTATCTCCTGACCTTGTGATCCGCCCATCTCGGCCTCCCAAAGTGCTGGGATTACAGACTTGAGCTACCGTGCCCAGCCCTTTTTTTTTTTTTGAGACGGAGTTTCGCTCTCATTGCCCAGGCTGGAGTGCAATGGCTCGATCTTGGCTCACTGCAACCTCCACCTTTTAGGTACAAGCAATTCTTCTGCCTCAGCCCATCTAGTAGCTGGGATTATGGGAATGCACCACCACACCCGGCTGATTTTGTATTTTCAGTAGAGACAGGGTCTCTCCATGTTGGTCAGGCTGGTTTCAAACTCCCAACCTCAGATGATCCACCCGCCTCGGCCTCCCAAAGTGCTGGGATTACAGGCATGAGCCACTGCACCCAGTTTTTTGTTTTTAGACAGGAAAGGACTGGCTGTATTGCCTAGGCTAACGTGCACAGCTCACTGCAGCCTCAACCACCCAGGCTCAAATGATCCTTCCACCTCAGCCTCTTGAGTACCTGAGACCACAGGTGCATGCCACTCCACCTGGCTAATTTTTTAAAAAAATTTATAGAGGTGGAGTCTCTCTATATTGCCCAGGCTGGTCTCAAACTATTGGGCTCAAGCAATCCTCCTGCCTGGGACTCCCAAAGTATTGGGATTACAGGCACAAGGCACCACACCAGGCATTTCTTTCTTTTAGAGATAGGGTGTTGCTATGTTGCCCAGGCTGGTCTTGAACTCTTGAGCTCAAGAGATTCTCCCTTCTCAGCCTCTTGAAGAGCTGGGAATACAAGCACACACCACTGCACCCAGCTTAATACATATTTAATGAAAGGATGAATAAAATATTTGTGGAGTACCTATATTGGCCAATTCAAGTCTGGGTCCTTGGTAACCCAGCAACAAATTCAACATTATCCTTCTGAGCTTTGTGACCTTAACCAAGTAAGTTAATTCCTTGGGTCTCTCTGAGCCTCAGATACCTCAGCTATAAAATGGGTGTAAGAATATCTTATGGGGGGGCTGGGTGCGGTGGCTCACACATGTAATCCCAGCACTTTGGGAGGCTGAGGCTGGTGGATTGCCTGAGGTCAGGAGGTCGAGACCAGTCTGGCCAATACAGTGAAACCCCATCTCTACTAAAAATATAAAAAATTAGCTGGGTGTGGTGGTGGGTGCCTGTAATCTCAGCTACTTGTGAGGCTGAGGTGGGAAAACTGCTTGAACCTGGAAGGTGGAGGTTACAGTGAGCTGAGCCGAGATCACACCATTGCACTCCAGCCTGGGCAACAAGAGTGAGATTCTCTCTCTCAATCTCAAAAAAAAAAAAAAAAAAAAAAAAAACCTTAGGGGGGTGGGAGGCGGTGGCCCTTCCTGTAATCCCAGCACTTTGGGAGGCCAAGGCAGGCTGATCACTTGAGGTCAGGAGTTCGAGACCAGCCTGGCCAACATGGTGAAACCTGGTATCTACTAAAAATACAAAAATTAGCTGGGCGTGGTGGTGCATACCTGCAATCCCAGCTACTCTGGAGGCTGAGGCAGGAGAATCACTTGAACCTGGGAGGCAGAGGTTGCAGTGAGCCAAGGTCGTGCCACTGCACTCCAGCTCAGGTGACAGAGTGAGACTCCAAGAAAGGAAGAAAGGGGCTGGGCACGGTGGCTCAAGCCTGTAATCCCAGCACTTTGAGAGGCCGAGACAGGCGGATCACGAGGTCAGGAGATCGAGGCCATCCTGGCTAACACAGTGAAACCTCATCTCTACTAAAATACAAAACTAGCCGGGCGAGGTGGCGGTCGCCTGTAGTCCCAGCTACTCGGGAGGCTGAGGCAGGAGAATGGCGTGAACCCGGGAGGCGGAGCTTGCAGTGAGCCGAGATTGCGCCACTGCACTCCAGCCCGGGCGACAGAGCGAGACTCCGCCTCAAAAAAAAAAAAAAAAGAAAGAAAGAAAGAAAGGAAGAAAGGGGTCAGGGGGAGGGACGGGGGAAGGAAGGAAGGGAAGGAAGGAAAAGGAGAAAGAAAGAAAGAAAACATGCCATTTGTGACAACATGGATGAATCTGGAGGACATTATGCCAAGTGAAATTAAGCCAAGCACAGAAAGACAAATACTGCATGATTTTACTTATATGTGGAATCTAAAAAAGTCAAACTCATAGAAACAGTAAAATAGCAGTTACCAGGGGCTGGTGGGGTGGGGAAAATGTGGAGATGTTCTGTCAAAGGGTGCATACTTTTTGTTATAAGATGTACAAGATTTGGAGACCTAAGGCTGGGCACGGCGGCTCACCCCTGTAATCCCAGCAATTTGGGAGGCTGAGGCAGGTGAATCACTTGAGGCCAGAAGTTCAAGACTAGCCTAGGCAACATGGTTAAGCCCTGTCTCTACTAAATAGACACAAATTAGCCTGGTGTGGTGGTGTGTGCCTGTAATCCCAGCTACTCAGGAGGTTGAGGTAGGAGAATTGCTTGAACTTCAGAGGCAGAGGTTGCAGTGAGTGAGATTGCACCACTGCACTCCAGCCTGGAGAGAGTGAGACTCTGTCTCAAAACAAATAAACAGGTCGGACACGGTGGCTCATGCCTGTAATCCCAGCACTTTGGGAGTCTGAGGCAGGTGGATCATGAGGTCAGGAGATCGAGACCATCCTGGCCAACATGGTGAAACCCTGTCTCTACTAAAATACAAAATTAGCTGGGCATGGTGGTGCGCACCTGTAGTCCCAGCTACTTGGGAGGCTGAGGCAGGAGAATGGCTTGAACCCGGGAGGCGGAGGTTGTAGTGAGCCGAGATCGCAGCACTGCACTCCAGCCTGGGCGACAGAACACAACTCTGTCTCAAACAAAATGAAACTACATCAGGAAGTGAAGGGGATTCCTCCATCCTGTCACTAAGATGCTGGCAGACATGTGTATCATGCAGAGGTATACTTGCAGGAAGAGAGAAAAAAGGCCAGCCAGGGAGAAGCAGAAATAAGATGGCAAAGTTGTTCTAAGCCTTCCCCGAGGTTGGCTCTATTCCTGCCTTTCTAATAATTTGCTTTTATGGGGTGCTTCGTTCTCCTGATTTACTGATGCTGTCATCTCTCATGTGGATGTCTGCAAGGGCCTCTGAGGGGTCTTGCTGCCCCCACCTCATTCACAACAAAATAGCCAGCATGGGTGTTATAGGACATGAATCAGATCATGTCATTCCTCTGCTCTAAATCCTCCCTGTGTCACAGAGTCAAATCCAAAGTTCTTACCGTGGCTGACAAGGTCCTGTATGATCTGACTACCCTTCTTTAGCCCACAACTTTCTTTTTTTTTTTTTTTTTTTTAAGATGGAGTTTCGCTCTTGGAAACTCCCAGGCTGGAGTGCAATGGCGCAATCTCAGCTCACTGTAACCTCCTCCTCCCAGGTTCAAGCAATTCTCTTGTCTCAGCCTCCCAAGTAGCTGGGATTACAGGCACCTGCCATCATGCCCGGCTAATTTTTGTATTTTTAGTAGAGATGGGGTTTCACCATGTTGGCTAGGCTGGTCTTGAACTCCTGACCTCAGGCAATCTGCCTATCTCGACCTCCCAAAGTGCTGGGATTTCAGGCATGAGGGACCACGCTGGGCCTGTTTTTTTTGAGGCAGAGTCTTGCTCTGGCACTCAGGCTGGAGTGCAGTGGCATGATCTTGGCTTACTGTAACTTCCACCTCCCGGATTTAAGCGATTCTCCTGTCTCAGCCTCCCTAGTAGCTGGGATTACAGGCGTTCACCACTTGACCCAGCTAATTTGTTGTATTTTTAGTAGATTGGGTTTTGCCATGCTGGCCAGGCTGCTGTGGAACTCCTGACCTCCAGTGATCTGCCCACCTCGGCCTCTCAAAGTGCTGGGATTACAGGCGTGAGCCACCATGCCCTGCCAGCCCTCAACCTCTCTGACCTCCTCCTCTTCCTCACTCTGTTTCACTCACACCGTCCTCCTGGCTGTTCCTTGAACACCCCAGGTATGTTCCTCTGCTCCAGCTGGTCACGCCACCTTCTATCCTAGTCCCTGCAAACATCCACTCAGTTACTCCCTCTCTTCCAAAGTCTCTTTTTTTTTTTTTTCCCGAGACAGAGTCTGGCTCTGTCACCCAGGCTGGAGTGCAGTGGCACAATCTTGGCTCACTACAAGCTCCGCCTCCCGGGTTCACACCATTCTCCCGCCTCAGCCTCCCGAGTAGCTGGGACTACAGGCTCCTGCCACCACGCTCGGCTAATTTTTTGTATTTTTACTTGAGACAGGGTTTCACCATGTTGGCCAGGATGGTCCACATCTCCCGACCTCGTGATCCACCCACCTCGGCCTCCCAAAGTGCTGGGATAACAGGTGTAAGCCACCGTGCCTGGCCCTCTCCTCCAAGTCTTGACTGAGAATTCATCTGTTCACTGAGTTGAGACCACCATTTAATTCTGCAAACTCAGATTACCCTATGGTTTTTCTGTTTTCATACATGTATACCTACCACCTCTAACATAGTATATTATTTACTTATTATATTTATCATTTGTTGTCAGTCTAGCCCTGCTAAACATACACTTCATAAGAACAGGTATCTTTGTTTTCTTCACTGCTACATTTCCACAGAGTTTAGCATAGTTCCTGGCACATAGTAGGTACTCAATACAAATTGTGAAGTCGGTGTGAACTTGGTTATTCCTAATTCATGTGGACTCACTATTCATGCTACACATATGTGGTGCACCCCTCCCCGCCGGGTGTTAGGATGGTGAGGATGTAAGCAGTGACCGAGCATGGCCCCCTCCCTTTTTTTTTTTTTTTTTTTGAGAGAGAGTCTCACTCTGTTGCCCAGGCTGGAGTGCAGTGGCGCAATCTCGGCTTATTGCAACCTCTGCCTCCTGGATACAAGCAATTCTCCTGCCTCAGCCTCCCGAGTAGCTGGGATTACATGCGTGTGCCATCATGCCTGGCTAATTTTTTGTATTTTTTTAATAGAGACGAGGTTTCACTGTGCTGGCCAGGCTGGTCTTCAAACTCCTGACCTCATAATCTGCCTGTATCAGCCTCCCAAAGTGCTGTGATTACAGACGTGAACCACTGTGCCTGTCCAGCCCCCACTTTTAAGCCATTTGCTGCTTGCCTCTGGGATAAAGGCAAATGTCATCACAGCCCGTGAGACCCTATATGGTTGGTGCTACTGACCTGCCCGGTCTCTCTCCCCTTGCTCACTCTATTGCAGCCACACTGGTTTCCAGTCTCCTTTTTTTCTTTTTCTTTTTTTTTTTTTCTTTTCTTTTGAGACAGGGTCTCACTCTGGAGTGTAGTGGCGCAACCATGGCTCACTGCAGCCTCTCTTAACTCCTGGGTTCAAGCGATCCTCCTGCCTCAGCCTCCTGAGTAGCTGGGACTACAGGAGCATACCACCATATCTAGCTAATTCCTTAAGTTTTCTATTTTCTAAGGCCGGGTGCAGTGGCTCATACCTGTAATCCCAGCACTTTGGGAGGCCGAGGCAGACGGATCACCTGAGGTCAGGAGTTCGAGACCAGCCAGGCCGACATGGTGAAACCCCCGTCTCTACTAAAAATACAAAAATTAGCTGGGTGTGGTGGCACATGCCTGTAATTCCAGCTACTCAGGAGGCTGAGGCAGGAGAATCAGGCTTGACCTAGGAGGCGGAGGTTTCAGTGAGTCAAGGTCATGCCACTGCACTCCAGCCTGGGTGACAAGAGCAAAACTTCGTCTCAAAAAAAAAAAAAAGTATTCTATTTTGCAGAGATGGGGTCTTGCTACGTTGCCCAGGCTGGTCTCCAATGCCTAGCCTCAAGCAATCCTCCCGCCTCACCCTCCCGAGTAGCTGGAACTACAGGTATGCACTGCCATGCCCAGTACCCTCTCAGTCCTCCAGAGCATCCCCCAATTCTGACTGCACTGCCTAGCAGGCATACCCCCTGCCTGGTGAACTCATCCTCCTCCTGTCTGGTTCAGCTGGTACATCACCTCTCCCACAGTCTGTGTTCTCATGGCTCCTTCATGTCTCCTCTCTGGTCCCCTTCATATCCAGATGCCACCACCTGTAGCCCCTTGACCTTGAGTAAGTTACTTCCTCTCTCTGAGCGCCATGTGCCTCATCTGTAAAATGAGCACGTTACCTTCCTGGGCAGGTTCTCTGCAACACAGTAAGCTCCCTGAGGGCTAGGATCATGCTGGATGCCCCACACAGGGCCTGGAATGGATTGGGAGTTCAGTAAGTGTTTGTGGAGCGAATGAATGAGCGGCGTGGGGACCCACCAGGCCACTCTGTCCTCAACTTCTATAACGACTGTCTTGACCACTTCTGATCTGCTTATACCACAGCAACTCACTTCAGCTTGGTCAAAGCATGTGTCTTGAAGAGAGGGGGCCTCAGTTCTCTGATGTCTGCTTTCTGCAGCCCCTGGCCCATCGGCATTAGGTCTACACCTCCAAGGTCTAAGGGACGGCAAGACGCACACAGATGGAAGCCCACTGTCCCGTCACAGATGGGGAGGCCAAGACCCAGTGAATAGGAAATGACTTACCTGAAGCTTCACAGCTGCTCTGCAGTACAGCTGGGTTGTGCAGTGCACAGGGCTCTGTCCACAACATATGCCACCCACAAGAACTGAAAAATACACTCAGGCACCTTTTTTTTTTTTTTTTTGACGGAGTCTCGCTCTGTCGCCCAGACTGGAGTGCAGTGGCGCCCCGCACCTGGCCCCGCCTGGCCCATTTTTGTAATTCTTTAGTAGAGATGGGATTTCGCCATATTGGCCAAGGTAGTCTCGAACTCCTGACCTCAGGTGATCTGCCTGCCTCGGCCTCCCAAAGTGCTGGGATTACAGATGTGAGCCACCGCCCCCAGCCTGGAACTGGGATCCTAACCCGGGTTTATTTGACTCCAAAGCACTTAACCCAGCAAGGCAGGAGAGCAGGGTGGTTAAGAGCACAGAATCGGGCTGGGCTCAGTGGCTCACACCTGTAATCCCAGCACTTTGGGAGGCCAAGGCGGGTGGATCACTTGAGGTCGGGAGTTCGAGACCAGCCTGACCAACATGGAGAAACCTCGTCTTACTAAAAATACAAAATTAGTCGGACATAGTGGCGCATGCCTGTAATCCCAGCTACTCTGGAGGCTGAGGCAGGAGAATTGCTTGAACTCAGGAGGTGGAGGTTGTGGTGAGCCAAGATCGTGCCACTGCACTCCAGCCTGGGCAACAAGTGTGAAACTCCGTCTTAAAAAAAAAAAAAAAACAAAGAGCACAGAATCTAGCCAGGCACAGTGACTCCCACTTGTAATCCCGGCAATTCAGGAGGCTGAGACAGGAGGATTGAGCCCAGGATCTTGAGGCTGCAGGATCTCGAGGCACCAGTGCACTCCAGCCTGTTTTTCTGAGACAGAGCAAGGCCTTGTCCCCTCAAAAAAAAAAAAAAAAAAAAGAGAGAGTACACAGTCTGGAATTGAAAGACTAGAGTGAGCAGCAGTGTCACATTTAAAAATAAAAGCTCTGGGCCGGGCGCGGTGGCTCAAGCCTGTAATCCCAGCACTCTGGGAGGCCGAGACGGGCGGATCACGAGGTCAGGAGATCAAGACCATCCTGGCTAACACGGTGAAACCCCGTCTCTACTAAAAATACAAAAACTAGCCGGGCGAAGTGGCGGGCGCCTGTAGTCCCAGCTACTCGGGAGGCTGAGGCAGGAGAATGGCGTAAACTCGGGAGGCGGAGCTTGCAGTGAGCTGAGATCTGGCCACTGCACTCCAGTCCGGGCGACAGAGCGAGACTCCGCCTCAAAAAAA
>NW_016805299.1:935998-943645 GCF_001698545.2 Rhinopithecus bieti | reverse complement strand
AAAAAAAAAAAAAAATTAAAAGCTCTTTTTTCTTTCTTTTTTTCCCCCAATCAGGATTTAGTTTGTATCGACAGGACCCCTTTGCCCCCTGCTGGTCAGACTTGAGCCCTGGCTCCTCCTCGGGGGGATGGAGTAGGGGGTCCTCCCTTGTGCGTGGAGCTCAGCCCTCTGCAGAGCATCACAGATGAATGCAAAGCCCAGAACCCCGCTGCAAGCTGGTTTCGGGGGGATTGGCTTTTCTTGTTGCCAGCCAGCCTAGTGCTTAACCCAAGTCTCAGAAGGCAGGAACTGAGCCCCCTAGGTCCCAGAGCCCCGGGGACAGGCCAGTTTCTCAAGACCCTCTGTCCACTGCTGGTCCTGAGACCCTCACTCTGTTGAAGTCAGGGCTGAATTTGTTCAGAAGCCCCAGCACATGGAGGCCCCCAGCTGGCCTGGGCCAGCACTCATCCTGGGGGAGCCTTGGGGACACATCTCATGTCCCCAGTGAGCTCTGTACGCTGCCTTCCTGGCCCTGTTGCCCACCGTGGCTGCGACCCCACTCTGGCCGCCCGTCCTAGAGTCCCACTCACCGTGTTTCACGTTGTCCTTCCACTCGCCCACGTAGTAGTCGCCATTCACAGCATACACCTGGCGCCGCAGGCCGTTCTTCTGGGCCTTCCGGTCCCACCCCTTCCACAGGGACTCCGACTTTTTCGGGCACTTATTCGAGTCTGGCATGGTGGCTGCTTCTGCAAGGATGGAGGGTGCTGGAAAGGGGTTAGGAACATCTGGGGCTCAGTGTGCCCCGTGTAATGCCGGGATCCTGAGCTCAAGTGGGGCGAGTCATGTGTGTTCTGAGTTCCCGGGGCAGGTGAACGGCCCTTGGTGGGGATCCTTTAGTGCTGGACTGACCTTTGGCTGGCCCCTCCCTTGCCTCTCCCAGGGGCCCCCTCCCAGGGGGTCTGATGGCACAATCACTTGGGAATCTAGGGAGACCAGTAGAGCAGGAGGGTTTGTGATGGCATCAGGGAGAAGCTGCCCCTAGGGAGGGGGTGGCATCATGTATACGTGTATATATATATTTTTTTTGATGTCTTCTAAATATTTATATTTATGTATTTATTTATTTAGAGACGGAATCTTGCTTTGTTGCCCAGGCTGGAGTGCAGTGGCGCCATCTTGGCTCACTACAACCTCTGCCTCCTGGGTTCAAGTGATTCTCCTGCCTCAGCCTCCTAAATAGCTGGGATTACAGGCGCCCACCACCACACCTGGCTGATTTTTGTATTTTTAGTAGAGACGGGGCTTCACCATGTTGGCCAGGCTCGTCTTGAATTCCTGACCTCAAATGATCCACCCACCTCAGCCTCTCCAAGTGCTGGGATTACAGGCATGAGCCACTGAGCCAAATATGAATCCAAAATATGAACCCAAAATATGGGTTACATATTTTGACAATCACACCTAGGAGTAGGGAAAAATCATTCCAGGCAAAGAAAACAGGCAGAGCAAAAACTGGCAGTGGGGAAACAATCTCAGGTCCCAAATTCTATGCCGTTGGGATTTTTTTCCCCTCTCATTTCCAAATATCACATGTACTATTATTAATCTTTGTATGTAAATTAACTCACTTGGCAGAGGTTGCAGTAAGCCGAGATCATGCCACTGCACTCCAGCTTGGATGACAGAGTGAGAACTTTACTCAAGAAGAAAATAAAAATAAGTTAACTCACTTTAAAAAATCAATATATGGCCGGGCGCGGTGGCTCAAGCCTGTAATCCCAGCACTTTGGGAGGCCGAGACGGGCGGATCACGAGGTCAGGAGATCGAGACCATCCTGGCTAACACGGTGAAACCCCGTCTCTACTAAAATACAAAACTAGCCGGGCGAGGTGGCGGGCGCCTGTAGTCCCAGCTACTCGGGAGGCTAAGGCAGGAGAATGGCGTAAACCCGGGAGGCGGAGCTTGCAGTGAGCTGAGATCTGGCCACTGCACTCCAGCCCCGGCGACAGAGCGAGACTCCGCCTCAAAAAAAAAAAAAAATCAATATATATATTGAAAAAAGGAGGGCCAGGCGCAGTGACTCACCCTTGTAATCCCAGCACTTTGGGAGGCCGAGGCGGATCACCTGAGGTCAGGAGTTCGAGACCAGCCTGGTCAACATGGTGAACCCTTGTCTCTACTAAAAATACAAAAATTAGCCAGACCTGGTGGCATGCGCCTATGTAATCCCAGCTACTCAGGAGGCTGAGGCAGGAGAATCGCTTGAATCCGGGAGGCGGAGGTTGCAGCGAGCTGAGTTGGCACCATTGCACTCCAGGTTGGGTGACAGAGCAACACTCAGTCTTAAAAAATAATAAGGCCAGGCGCGGTGGCTCACACCTGTAATCCCAGCACTTTGGGAGGCCGAGGAGGGTGGATCACAAGGTCAGGAGACCGAGACCATCCTGGCTAACACTATGAAAACCTATCTCTACAAAAATACAAAAAATTAGCTGGGTGTGGTGGCGGACGCCTGTAGTCCCAGCTACTCGGGAGGCTGAGGCAGGAGAATTGCGTGAACCCGGGAGTTAGAGACCAGCCTGAGCTTTTAGTGAGCCGAGATCGCACCACTGCACTCCAGCCGGGTGACAGAGCGAAACTCCATCAAAAAAAAAAAAAAAAAAAAGATAATAATAATAATAATAAAATAAGTTAACTCATTTAAAAAAATACATATATTGAAAAAAGGAGGGCCAGCTGCAGTGGCCCATGCCTGCAATCCTAGCACTTTGGGAGACTGAGGCTGGTGGATGGCCTGAGGTCAGGAGTTTAAGACCAGCCTATCCAACATGGTGAAACCTGGTCTCTACTAAAAATACAAAATTAGCCAGGTGTGGTGTCCCATGCCTGCAGTCCGAGCTATTCCGGAGGCTGAGACAGGAGAATCGCTTGAACCCGGGAGGAGGAGGCTGCAGTGAGCCGAGATTGCACCACTGCACTCCAGCCTGGGCCAGGCAGAGTGAGACTCTGTCTCAAAAAAAAAAAAAAGAAAAAAGGCCAGGCATGGTGGCTCACACCTGTAATCCCAGCACTTTGGGAGGCCGAGGCAGGCAGATCACAAGGTCAGGAGATCGAGACCGTCCTGGCTAACACGGTGAAACCCCGTCTCAATTAAAAATACAAAAAAATTAGCCAGGCATGGTGGCGGGAGCCTGTAGTCCCAGCTATTCAGGAGGCTGAGGCAGGAGAATGGGGTGAACCCGGGAGGTGGAGCTTGCAGGGAGGCAGAGCTTGCAGTGAGCCAAGATCGCGCCACTGCACTCCAGCCTGGGCCACAAAGCAAGATTCCGTCTCAAAAAAAAAAAAAAAGAAGAAGAAGAATGGAGGCTTTACGTATCATTATTATAAATAGAAAACCAGTAGCAGGTACCCTAAGGCAACGATAAATGTAAAAATAAAAACATTGAACGAACCAACTTAAGTCTTAGCTAGATGCTATGGCTTAGAGTAGGTTGAGCTCCAAGGTCTCTGTTAAAAATAGGAATTAGTAAGGCTGGGCGCGGTGGCTCACGCCTGTAATCCCAGCACTTTGGGAGGCTGAGGTGGGCAGATCACGAGGTCGGGAGTTTGAGACCAGCCTGGCCAACATGGTGAAACCCCGTCTCTACTAAAAATACAAAAATTAGCCGGGCGCGACACCTGCAATCTCAGCTACTCGGGAGGCTGAGGCAAGAGAATCCCTTGAAACTGGAAGGAGGAGGTTGCAGTGAGCTGACATCGCGCTACTGCACTCAGCCTGGGCGAAAAGAGCAAAACTCCTTCTCAAAAAAAAAAAAAAAAAAAAAAAAGATTGGCAAATGTTAAAAGAGGTGTTAATGTCATGTAATCACCAGACTGACTCTCCTTGGCTTACTCAGAATTGTAAGAGAACCCAGACTCTAATAACTTTCTCATGATGTCATTGGATGTTACTTCACACCTCATAAGTGTAACCTAAAATCACTCTCCATCCCACAGTTTAGGGAACATAGGTTCTACTCCGAGGAGGCTGTGGTCTTAACACGTGGGCTGTTGACAGGAAATGAAAGTCGGCCCAGGTTGTTTTGGTGCTGAGTAACAGACCACCCTGGCGGCACAGGGGCTGCCTCCTGCAATCCCAGCACGTTGGGAAGCTGATGCGGGAGGATCGCATGAGTCCAAGAGTTGGAGACCAGCCTGGGAAACCATAGTGAGACCTTGTCTCTTCCAAAAAAAAAAATCAGCTGAGCATGGTGGCGCAGGCCTGTATCCCGGCTACGCGGGAGGCTGAGGTGGGAAGATGCCTTGATCCTAGGAGGTCAGGACTGCAGTGAGCTATCATCCGGCGCCACTGCATTTCAGCCTACGGGACAGAGGGAGACCCTGTCTCAAGGGGAAAAAAAAAAAAAAACCCACAATGGAAGGGGGAGGAGCCAGGAACCAGATGGCTTGGGGTCAGTCAGGAGTCCTTGTCCTGCCCCACATGCGCCCGGCTCACCTGCGCTCACCTGCGGGATCGCAGCCTTCAGCTTCAAAGTCCTTCAGCAGCCTGCGCCGCGGCCCGGCCAGGGTCGCTATGGCAACGCGCCGCCCCAGCCTAGCAACCAGGCAGTGCCCGCCCCTTCCTGCAGAGATCCGATAGCGGCAAAATTTGATCGTCAAACTTACGTCACACTTTTTTTGTTTTTTATGTTTTGTTTTGTTTTTGTTTTGTTTTGTGAGATGGAGTCTCACTCTGTCGCCCAGGCTGGAGTGCAGTGGCGCGATCTCGGCTCACTGCAACCTTCGCCGCCCTGGTTCAAGCGATTCTCCCTGCTTCAGCCTCCCAAGTAACTGTGATTATAGGCGCCCACCACCACGCCCAGCTAATTTTTTGTATTTTTAGTAGAGATGGGGTTTGGCTAAGCTGATCTTGAACTCCTAACCTCAAGTGATTCGCCCACCTCATCTCCCAAAGTGCTGGGATTAGAGGCGTGAGCCACTGTGCCCTGCCATCACACTGGTCCTTAGCCATGTAGGGTCTGGACTGCTCTGTCTCATGGGAGCTCTAAAGACCCCCTAAACCCTGAAGGGTGCCTTCTCATTACCCTACACAAGTCGACTTCAGTCACTCTTGGCTCACACCCTCCAGGGGCTCCCCTGGTCACTCAGGGTAAAAGCCGCAGCCCTTCCAGTGGCCTTCAAGGCCCTGGTGATCTGCCCACGCCTCCCCTTTCCAATCAGACCTTGCCCCCCCTCCCCCCCCCCACTCCTGGCACCTGCTCTCTGCTTCAGCCACATACTTGCTTCATTGCTGTTCCTGGAAAATACTGGGCATGTTCTGGCCTCGGGGCCTTTGCCTCTTTTGTGCCTGCTGCCAGGACATCTGTTCCTCCGGAAAGCAGCCTGGATCATTCCCTTCTTTCCTTCAGGGCTTTATTCAAAAATCACCTTCTCAGTGAGGAGTTCCTGGAATCACCCTATTTAAAGTTGGAATTTCCATATACATTTGCCAACCCCCTCATTTCTGTTTTATGTCCTCTTTAGCACTTGGCACCACCACACATACACCCCTTATTTATTGTCTGTCTCTTGGAAGACAAACATTTTTTTTCTTCCAACTTCTATTTTCAATAACAATTTCAAACACAGAAAAAAAAAAACTACAATGAACACCTGTTACTGCCTCTGCCTATTTTTAACAATTACTGGCATTTTGCCCTATTTGCAAGCAGAAAAGTTTTTGTGCTTTCTTACTGCCATCTCTGTAGGACCTAGAAGTGTGCCAGACACACAAATTTGTTCAGTATTTGTTGGATGAATGAATGAGTGAATGAATGAATGAGGCGCTTTCAGGGACTCCCACTGTGGGAGTTGGTGGTCCTCAGGTTAAGGATTCCTTCTAGAAAGGAATCAGAGTCTCAGCCAGGTGTGGTGGCTCACATCTGTAATCCCAGCACTTTGGGAGGCCAAGGCAGGTGGATCACTTGAGATCAGGAGTTCAACACCAGCCTGGCCAACATGGGGAAACCCTGTCTACTAAAAATACGAAAGTTTTAGCTGGGCATGGTGGCCCACACCTGTAATCCCAGCTACTTGGGAGGCTGAGACAGGAGAATTGCTTGAACCCTGGAGGGCAAGGCTGCAGTGAGCCAAGGTCACCCTGGGCAAAAGAGTGAGACCCTGTCAAAAAAAAAAGAAGAAGAAGTCGAGAGAGAGAGAGAGAGAGAGAGAGAGAGAGGGAGAGAGGGAGAGAGGGAGGGAGAGAGAGAGAGAGTAGGGAGAGAGGGAGAGAGGGAGAGGGAGAGAGAGGGAGAGAGAGAGAGAGCGAGAGAGAGAGAGAGAGAGAGAGAGAATAAAGGAAGAGAGAAAGAGGCCAGGCACGGTAGCTCACGCCTGTAATCCCAGCACTTTGGGAGGCCGAGGAGGGCGGATCACAAGGTCAGGAGATTGAGACCATCCTGGCTAACACGGTGAAACCCTGTCTCTACTAAAAATACAAAAAATTAGCTAGGTGCGGTGGCGGGCGCTTGTAGTCCCAGCTACTTGGGAGGCTAAGGCAGGAGAATGGTGTGAACCCGGGAGGCGGAGCTTGCAGTGAGCTGAGATCGTGCCACTGCACTCCAGCCTGGGCGACAGAGCAAAACTCCGTCTCAAAAAAAAAAAAAAAAAAGAAAGAAAGAAGGAAAGAAAGAGAAAGAAAGAAAAAAAAGAAAAGAAAAAAGAAACCAGAGTCTCCAGGCATGGTTGTGGATATGATACTTTGCCGTGGAGTGCCCAGCTTGCCTCATCTGCTTCCCAAGCTGTGTGCCCACAGGGCTGTGTCCTCCTGGAAGGACCACTTTTTCTACTTGGCACAAAGGTACCATCTAGGCTGGAGACAACCCCTGAGAGGACCTGCTCTTCTGGGGTGGGGATTCCTCTGCTGTACAGAAGCAGCTCTGGCTGCAGCAGACCATTCTGTCCATGCTATCCCAGGCTGCAGCCCCAACACCGAGCACAGGCCCGGTGCACAGCACGCGCTTGGCAAATCTCTGTGGACTACAGAAATGGGTAGGTGTCCTGTCATCCACCCCTTTGTCCTCAGATCCGTTCTTATTATTTTTATTTTTTATTTTTATGTATTTACTTATTTTATTATTTTTTGAGACAGAGTCTTGCTCTGTTACCCAGGCTGGAGTGCAGTGGCACAATCTCAGCTCACTGTAGCCTCTGCCTCATGTGTTTAAGCGATTCTCCCGCCTCAGCCTCCAGAGTAGTTGGGATTACAGATGCTGGTCACCATGCCCGGCTAATTTTTGTATTTTTAATAGAGGCGGGGTTTTACCATGTTGGCCAGGCTGGTCTCCAGCTCCTGACCTTAGGTGATCTTTCCGCCTTGGCCTCCCAAAGTGCTGCGATTATAGGCGTGAACCACCGCACCCGGCCTTATTATTTTTATTTTTTGTTTTATTTATTTATTTTTATTTTTTGAGACAGAGTCTCACTTTGTCACCCAGGCTGGAATGTAGGTCAGCCGTTACCTGTGGGTCACATGGAGGGTGTCAGTTCTGGGCTCTCCCAGCTCTCTACCCAAACAGGTGAAGTGGCTTCAGTAACTCAGGGACTTACAGTCTACTGGGAGAGAGAAAGGTGCACCCGGCCGGGCGCAGTGGCTCAAGCCTGTAATCCCAGCACTTTGGGAGGCC